>NC_080593.1:154697556-155011609 GCF_027887145.1 Ammospiza caudacuta
CCAGCGGGGTGGGTCCGCAGGGACTGCAGAGGCTGTTGCAGGCCATGGGTGTGGTGTGGAGGGTGCCTGGAAGAGAGAAGGATGAGGCAGGGCAGGGGCATGGCGCAGCAAGGGGCAGTGAGGGAGTGTGGAAGCTGTTGTGGAGCTGTGGGGAGGCATGAGGGCGGCTGGGGCTGAGCGTGGTGGAAGAGAGGGGCCAGGGGTGCAGAAGCAGGAGGGTCAGGGGATTGAGTCTCACCTGGTTATAGGCAGGAGCAGGAGTTGAAGGCTTGAGGAGGAGTGTGTAAGGGAGAGAGGCTCTGGGCTGGCTTTTATGCTGGTTCTGGAGGGGTGGGACAGTCTTGTCCCATGGCCTTGGGGCATTTTGCAGGCCAGGTGAGTGCTGAGGTGAGGAGTATTTTGCTCCCCACAACTCTGCAGTGTCATGTCCTGCTTTTGAGGACATGACCTTGGCGGCAGCTTTTAAATGCAGGTATTAGAGACCAAAGGCTGCTGTTAATTTTGTTTCTCTGGGAGGGCTGAATACATGACCAAAGCTTTGGAGAGGTGGGATGTCATCATCGTGGCAGTGGTGTGCTGTGGTTTTGTGGCTGTGTGGTGAAGACGGGCCTCTTCCACCACAGCCACGTCAGACTGGTTTGGGCTTTGCAGCTCTTCTTGAGGTGACAGGGGACGGCTCTCCTTCCATCGCATTTTCTGTCTCCCGACCATATTGTAAAATTCCTAAACACCTCTATATTTCAGGCCTTTTCCCCTAGTGATGGGAAAGCAATTCCTGTGATTTACAGATGCCTCTCATTCTCCAAAGGTCTTGTGCTGGTCCATCCATAGCTGGTGAAAGATAAGGGGAAGAACTTGTGTGAGGAGCAACGGATGTAGCTATAGACATTGACTTTTCAGAAAAAGTGAGTTGACCTTGTTACTCTCTAGAGGTACCTGAATTGAAGCCATAGTGTCAGTTTTGTCTGACACAGCCTTGCAGGTCATCATGTGGGGAATGTTTTCCTGCACACAATTGTGCAGTGTCATGTCCTTCTGTTGAGGAAGTGTCCATCTGACCTTGGTGTCAGCTTTAAAGTGAGAGTTGGTATTTGGGAGGATTTGTTTGGAAGATGTGTGTCAGAAAAACCAAAATTTACAAGAAAAGCCTAAGAAAAATATGGGTGTCTTCAGTGAGGTCATTCTGTAGCATTCGTGTTGTTTATTTTGTGGGTGTGCTGTGAAGAAGGTCCCCATTCCACTGCAGCCATGTCAGGCTGGTGTGGCCTTTGTATCTGTGCTGTGCATGAGGAGCTGCCCCTTCCATTGTGGTCATTCCTCCTTCATAGTGAGAGTATTTGAAACCAAGGGCAGGTGTTGATGGTGTGTGTCAAAGGGGACTGAAGATGTGACCAAGATTTGGAGAGGTGGAATGTCATCAGTGAGGTCATCCAGGAACTCATGGTTTTCAGTTTATTGGGTGTGTTACTTAGAGGTATCCCAAAGTAGCCCAGCTGTGTCAGGCAGGTCTGGGCTTTGCAACTTTGCCAGGTGTGAGTGCCTGGACTGTTGCATTCTGTGTCAGCAGAGGGAGAGTTGGCCCTTCAGTGAGCTGGCAGATGATGGCATGTCTGAGGCCTCAATTGGCCATTCCACTGGTCAGAAGGACCTCGAGACTAAGGTTTAAAGGAATCTTCCAAGGTTCAAACAAGGGAAATGAGAAGTTGAGCATCTGGACAGGACTTGCCCCTGGGTCATGCTGTGGGCAGAGAGTCTGAAAAGTGACTTTTCTGAACAGGACCCAGTGGTGCTGATGGAGAAAAGAATGAGCAGCTGGCTGTGGTGGGGAATTACTTCAGTGGAGCATCACCTGTGCCCCGGACAGATTTGTGGAAATTGTTGCCATGAAGTCAGGAGAGGTGGCCCTTCCTCTCTTTAGAGCATTGGTGAGAGCCGGTGTGTGGTGATGTGGACAGTTCTGGCTTCCATAGGTGAAGAAGCACAAGGGTGTAGTGGACAAGGAGCTGTTGAGGGCCACCAGATAATTAAGGGCCTGGTGGCTCCTTGTTAGAAGAGAGACAGAGAGAACTAGGACTCTGAGGAGACAAGGATGGGCAGGGATGTGTCACCAGTGTCTGAGAGCCATGCTGTTCTCAGGAGTGCACACTTGAAGGAATAGAAGGCACATGCATATTTGAATATAAAGTGAATTCCATGGGCAAAGGAAGCAAGAATTTTTCAGTGTGTGTAGATGGTCTCAGAGTGTAAGAGGCACTGGGGTCCCTCTTCTTGAAGGTCCAAAACTGATCTGGCCAGTCCCGGAAATCCTGTTCCTGCTGGACCTGCTTGAGCAGAGAGGATGGAAGCACTTTGACTCTGGAATTGCTGCCTAAGCGCATGATGTTATTCCTCTGTTCATGGGGTGGAAACAAGAGTGCTTCTAAAGAGAACTTCTCAAGTGTATGCTGACATAGAGTGACCTTGTCAGAGCAGTGCCCAGGAGAGAATTGTTGTGTCCAAGCCTTTGGTGGATGAGATGATGGCCTTGTGTCATGATCTGGAAAGTGCCCAACTCTCCCCTGTTTCCCATGTGAGTGTTGGTTATTCCTGGTGGGGACATATTTGCTAAGAAATGTTCTTGTCAGCAGTGGGAGAGTTGCCCCTTCAGGGAGCTGGCAGGGCATGGAGTGACTGAGGCCCCACTTGGCTGTTTGACCATTCAGAAGGACCACGAGACTAAGGTTTGAAGGGAACCTCCCAAATTTCATACAAGAGAACTCTGAAGTTGTGCATCTGGACAGGAATAGCATTTGCCTCTGGCTCATGCTGTAGGCCGAGAGTCTTAGAAGTGGCTTTTGTGAGCAGGACCCTGTGGTGCTGATCAAGAACCCATACCAGAAAGTTGCAGTGGAGCATCACATTAGTGGAGTATCACGTGTCCATGACAGATTTCAGGAGATTCTCGCCATGAAGTCATGAGAGGTGGCCCTTCCTCTCTTTAGAACACTGAGGAGGTCCTGTGAGGAGCCCCGTGGACATTTCTGGCCTCCACAGGAGATGCACAAGTGGGTAGTGAACAAAGAGAGGTTGAGGGCGATCAGATGTTGCAAGGGTTGGACAATCTTTGGCATAGGAGAGACTGAGAGAGCATGGATTCTGGGTAGACAAGGCTGGGCATGAATGTGTTATCAGTGAGTGGGAGTCCTGCTGTTCTCAGTACTGCACACATGAAGGAAAGAAGGCATGTGCACAATTGAAAATAGATGGAATACCATGGGTGAGACAAGTAAGTATTTTTCAGTGTGTGTGGATTGTCCCAGAATGTAAGAGATAATGGGGTCTCTCTTCTTGGAGGTCCAAAACTGAACTGGACATAATTCTGGAAACCCTGCCTGTGCTGGGTCTGCTTGAGAAAGGGAGATGGAAGAATTTGCACTGCGGAGTTCCTGCCCAAGTGCATGATGTTATTCCTCTGTTCGTGGGGAGGACTCAATAACTATTACGGGGAAGGGAATTTTTCAAGTGTGTGGTGGCATGGAGTGATTTTGTTATGCAGTGCCCAGGAGAGAATAGCTGCGAGCACGCCTTTGGTAGATGAAGTGATGGCCTTGTGTCATGTTCTGGAAGATCTCCCCTCTCCCCTGTTTCCCATGTCAGTGTTGGTTGTTTTGGTGGGGACATATTTACTAAGAAATATTCTTTGCTCCCTTTCCTTCCCACGTAATGGTTGAGTGCTGGCATTGCACAGGGTGAGGGTGTGAGACCATTGGAATTGAAACAACTCAGGTTGTGATGCAAGAAAACTTTATTGAGTACAAAGAAGGATGAGAAAAAAGAAGCTGAAGGAATCAAGTGTGAGGTGCAAGTAGAGAGACCATCAGCCAAGGTGCTTTGGTTGCAGGAGCTGTTGGCAGAGGCCAGAGCTGGTGGTGTCAGGGGTGGTGCTGAGGGCCCTTAGCAGATGGAGCCATAGCCCCTTCTGCCATAGCAGCCCAGGCCTCCCAGGCCGTAGCCAAGGCCAAAGCCAAATCCGCCAGAGATGGGCTGTCCCTGGGCATTGAGCTCAGTGCCCAGAGCAGCAGAGGAGGTGGATCCGACGGCGGTGTTCTGGGGGAAGGAGGTCATGATGGGTCCTGGCAGGGTGACCATCACAGGGGAAGGGTTGATGATGACGCGGGAATCCTGGCATTGCAGGGCACAGGGCTCGTTGCAGCTGTTGGCCAGCGGGGTGGGTCCGCAGGGACTGCAGAGGCTGTTGCAGGCCATGGGTGTGGTGTGGAGGTTGCCTGGAGGAGAAAGGGTGAGTTAGGACAAGGGTGTGGGAGTGTGAGGGGCAATGATGTAGAAGAGTGAGGGAGTGTGGAGGCTGTAGTGGGGCTGTGGGAGGTGTGAGGGTTGCTGAGGCTGGGGCTTAACGTGCTGGAAGAGAAGAGCCAGGGGTGCAGGAGCAGGAGGGTTAGGGCTTGAGACTCACGTGGTTGTTGGCAGGAGCAGGAGGAGAAGGCTTTGGGTGTAGTGTGTGAGTGAGAGACGCTCTGGGCTGGCTTTTATGCTGGTTCTGGAGGGGCGGGACAGCCTTGTCCCAAGACCTTGGGGCATTTTGCAGGTCACAGTTCCTGGTTGTCTCAGAGTGGTGAATCCTCCAGTGGGGAATGTTTTCCATCCCACAACTCCACTGTGTCATGTCTTACTTTTGAGTCCCTGTCCTTATGACATTGTCAGCAACTTTTAAATGCAAGTATTAGAGACCAAGGGCATTTGATGAAGGTGTTTTTGTGGAGGGCTGTGGATGTCAGATTTGGCGAGTGGGTGTCACCAGTAAAGTGACCCAATGTTGTGCTGTGGTTTGTGGGTGTCTTGTGGAGAGGCTCCTCAGTCCCTCACAACCACGTCAAGCTCATCTGGGGTTTGCAGTTCTTGTGGGGATGATGTGTGTCCCCTTCCATCATCCACATTTTCTCCCTGTCCCATTGCCACCATTCTAAACCTGTCTCTATGCCATGCCTTTCCAGCTGGATGTGAGAAAACAATCCCTATGGTTTGGGGGCTCTTGTCAGGCCCTGTAATGTCTTGGGTTTTATTCATCAGTAGTGCTCATCTCAGCTTGCCATAGCTTGGTCACACTGTGGGGTTCCATTGCTGGACTCTGAGTGACACTTAGAAATGAAATCTTGTGAAGGATCAGAAGATGATGTCTGTGGAGCACTTGAATGAGCTGGATGCATTCAATTTTCAGAACAAATGTGTTGACCTTTTTACTTTCTCAAGGTACATGAATATAAATCATAAGGTCAGTCTTACCTGGCCCAGGCTGATGAGCCATGAGCTGAGGACTCTTTTTCTTCCTGTAACTCTACATTTCCATGTCCTGCTTTTGTGCTCGAGTCCATCTGACCTTGGCAGCATCTTTAAAGTGAGAGCTGGTATTTGGGAGGATTTGCTTGGAAGGTGCGTGTCAGAGAAACCAGAATAAAGCACAAATACCTAGGAAACTTGGGATGTCAACAATGAGGTCAACGCATGGGACAGGGGTTCTTTGGTTTGGGGCTGCATTTGAGGGAGGGACCCCATTCCTTTACAGCCCTGTCAGGCTGCTCTGGGCTTTGTGGCTGTGCTGGGCATTAGGTCCTGCCCCTTCAAGTGCATTTACTCCCTCCCACCTTGCCCATGGATTTCCAGGGCCCTTGTTCCTGCAGACAAGGATGGGACAATTTTTCCCCTACAAAGCATTTCCTAATGCAGGTCATACAGGGTGATGAGGAACAGTTGGAGTTGATTTGGAAGGCAAAATCCTGTCTTAGTGACCTCTGTGTTACATACAGAAAAAAAAATCTTGCTGTGGATGCAGAGGGAGCCATGGCTGGTGTTTACCTCCACCTCTCAGCAATGTCTTGGCAGTGTCACCTACTGCACCATTGCAGACTATGCAAGGATGTACAGGTGGTGTAAAGGGTCAGTGAGGAGTGTTGCTGTATTCATATAATATTTAATCAACCTGATCTGGGGCCTTGTGATCCAATTGTCAAGCTGGAGTGAGCTTGACAAATGAAGCAGCTCAATAGTCATATCCAAGAGGCCAAAAATGTTCAACATCCTCTAAAAGGATGTGAGTTGGTGTGAGCAGGTTTGGGGTCCACAGGGGAGGGGGACCACAGGCTTAGTGAATCAAGGCCAGTTCGGGGCCACCAAGATTTTTGGAGGATTTTTCACAAGGGACTGAGAGAGCTGGGACTTCCAGGAGACAAGGCTGGATGCTGGGTTTTTAGAAGTTGGCAATGGCAAAATGAAAAGAGATGGAATTCCATGGCCAGAGCAGACAAGCCGTTCTTTCATGTGACGGTGGTCACAGAGTGGAAGAGGTGCAGGAGTTTGTCTCTGGCGGGGAGATGACAACCTGACCTGTCCATGGTTCTGCAAATCTTTCTCTGGGTTCCCTTCCTTGATCAGAGAGGATGGAAGCCCTTGCAGCGCTTCCCGAATTTCTCTGAGAGTGGATGTTATTGTGATTGTTTGTGTGGTTTGAGAGTTCTAATGGGAGGAGATCATGTCAAGGCTATGCTGGCATAGAAAGTCTTTGTCAGAGCACCGAGCAGGAGAGCTTTGTTGTGTCCAAGCCTTTGGAATGGAAGATGATGTGTGTTTGTCATATACTGAAGGGTGACCCTTCACCCTTCAACTTCAAGCCTCCTGTGCCAGTTATGGTTGTTACCATTGAGGTTCTACTTGTTTAGGAAGGTGTTGTGCCCCTTTGCCTGCCATGGCTGAGGATGTAAGGGCTTTGGAATTCAAAAGGAAGAGACAAGTGAGTCTTTGATGCAGGAAAATTTTATTGAGGCAAAAGAATTAAAAGGCAAGGGAGAGAACTTGAATGGATCCAGAGTGAGGTGCAAGTAGAGTGACCATCAGCTGAGGTGCTTTGGTTGCAGGAGCTGTTGGCAGAGGGCAGAGCTGGTGGTGTCAGGGGTGGTGCTGAGGGCCCTTAGCAGATGGAGCCATAGCCCCTTCTGCCATAGCAGCCCAGGCCTCCCAGCCCGTAGCCAAGGCCAAAGCCAAATCCGCCAGAGATGGGCTGTCCCTGGGCATTGAGCTCAGTGCCCAGAGCAGCGGAGGAGGTGGATCCGACGGCGGTGTTCTGGGGGAAGGAGGTCATGATGGGTCCTGGCAGGGTGACCATCACAGGGGAAGGGTTGATGATGACGCGGGAATCCTGGCATTGCAGGGCACAGGGCTCGTTGCAGCTGTTGGCCAGCGGGGTGGGTCCGCAGGGACTGCAGCGGTTGTAGCAGGCCATGGGTGTGGTGTGGAGGGTGCCTGGAAGAGAGAGAGGGATGAGGCAGGGTAGAGGCGTGGGAGAGCAAGTAGAGAAGTGTGCCGGAGCAGGAGGTTTGCGGGCTTGAGGCTCACCTTGCTGTCGGCAGGAGCAGGAGGAGAAGGCTTGAGGAGAAGTGTGTGTGGGAGAGAGGCTCTGGGCTGGCTTTTATGCTGGTTCTGGAGGGGCGGGACAGCTTTGTCCCATGGCCTTGAGGCATTTTGCAGGCCACAGTTCCTGGCTGGCTCAGAGCGGTGAGTCCTGAGGTGGGGAGTGTTTTGCATCCCACAACTCTGCTTTGTCGTGTTCTGTCTTTGAGTCCATGTTCATCTGACATTGGCGGCAGCTTTAAATACAGGTATTAGAGAACAAAGTCTGTTGATGGTGATGTTTATTGTGGAGGGCTGTGGACGTGACCAGAAATTTGGACCATGGGGCGTCAACCATGAAGCCACCCCCTGACCCTGGTGTGCTGTGGTTTTTGGATGTATTGTCGAGAAGGCCCTCATACCCTCACAGCCATGTCAGGCTCATCTGGGCTTTGCAACTCTTCTGGGGGTGATGAGTGTCCCCTTCCATGTCATTCTCTCCCACCCTGTCTCGTTGCCAGCATTCTAAACCTGTCTCCATGCCAGGCCTGTCCTGCTGGTTATGGGAGAACAATCCGTGTGACACCTCCCCTACTGTCCAACGTCTTGTGCTGGTTCATCCATAGCGCTCGAATAACTGGGCCTAACAAGGTCCAGCTGTGGTGTCCCATTGCTGTGATCAGAATGAAACCTGGCAAGGGAAATTTGGTGCTGGGTAAGAAGGCATGAGGAGCAGTTGCAGGAACTGTGTACATTTAGCTTTCAGAAAAAGTGAGTTGACCTTGTTACTCTCTAGAGCTACAACATCTAGGTTCATCATATCAGTTTTCTCATAAACAGTTTTACAAGTCATGAGGTGAGGATAGTATTTCTTGCCACAAATCTGCCCTGTCATGGCTCTTGAGCCCATGTCCATCTCTTCTTGGTGTCTGCTTTAATTTGAGACTTGATATTGGGGAGCATTGGCATGGATGATGTGTGTCAGAGAAAGCAGAATATACAACAAAATAGTAAGAACAATATGGTTGTCATCAGTGAGGGTGTTTAAAGCGCTTCTGTGGTTTATTTTGTGGGTGTGTTGTGAAGATTTGCCCCATTCCACTGCAGCCATGTCAGGCTGGTGTGGCCTTTGTACCTGTGCTGTGCATGAGGAGCTGCCCCTTCCATTGTGGTCATTCCTCCTTTATAGTGTGAGTGTTTGACACCAAAGGCTGGTGTTGATGGTGTGTGTCAAAGGGGACTGAAGACATGACCGAGATTTGCAGAGGTGGGGTGTCATCAGTGAGGTCATCCAATGGAACTCATGGTTTTGTGTGTGTGGGTGTGTTGTGGGTGAGGAGGGACCCCAACGGGAGATGCCCAAGTGGGTAGTGAACAAAGAGAGGTTGAGGGCCAGCAGATATTGCAAGGGTTGGACAATCTTTGGTATAGAAGAGACTGAGAGAGCATGGACTCTGGGTAGACAAGGCTGGGCATGAATGTGTTATCAGTGAGTGGGAGTCCTGCTGTTCTCAGTACTCCACACATGAAGGAAAGAAGGCATGTGCACAATTGAAAATAGATGGAATACTATGGGTGAGAAAAGTAAGTATTTTTCAGTGTGTGTGGATTGTCCCAGAATGTAAGAGATAATGGGGTCTCTCTTCTTGGAGGTCCAAAACTGAACTGGACATAATTGTGGAAATCCTGCCTGTGCTGGGTCTGCTTGAGAAAGGGAGATGGAAGAATTTGCACTGCGGAGTTCCTGCCCAAGTGCATGATGTTATTCCTCTGTTTGTGGGGAGGACTCAAGAAGTATTACGGGGAAGGGAATTTTTCAAGTGTGTGGTGGCATGGAGTGATTTTCTTATGCAGTGCCCAGGAGAGAATAGCTGCGAGCAAGCCTTTGGTAGATGAGGTGATGGCCTTGTGTCATGTTCTGGAAGATCTCCCCTCTCCCCTGTTTCCCATGTCAGTGTTGGATGTTTCGGTGGGGACATGTTTACTAAGAAATGTTCTTTGCTCCCTTTCCTTCCCACATAATGGTTGAGTGCTGGCATTGCACAGGGTGAGGGTGTGAGACCATTGGAATTCAAAAAGAAGATGACACAATTCAGGCTGTGATGGAAGAAAATTTTATTGGCTACAAAGAAGGATGAGGAAAAAGAAGCTGAAGGAATCAGGTGTGAGGTGCAAGTAGAGAGACCATCAGCCAAGGTGCTTTGGTTGCAGGAGCTGTTGGCAGAGGCCAGAGCTGGTGGTGTCAGGGGTGGGGCTGAGGGCCCTTAGCAGATGGAGCCATAGCCCCTTCTGCCATGGCAGCCCAGGCCTCCCAGGCCGTAGCCAAGGCCAAAGCCACCAAATCCGCCAGAGATGGGCTGTCCCTGGGCATTGAGCTCAGTGCCCAGAGCAGCAGAGGAGGTGGATCCGACGGCGGTGTTCTGGGGGAAGGAGGTCATGATGGGTCCTGGCAGGTGATCAGCACAGGGGAAGGGTTGATGATGACGCGGGAATCCTGGAATTGCAGGGCACAGGGGTCGTTGCAGCTGTTGGCCAGCGGGGTGGGTCCGCAGGGACTGCAGCGGATGTAGCAGGCCATGGGTGTGGTGTAGAGGGTGCCTGGAAAAGAGAGGATGAGGAAGGTTAGCGGTGTGGGGGCGCGAGGAGAGGAGTATCAGCAGGGTGGGGGAGTTGGGAGGCTGTTGTGTTGCTGTGGGGAGGCATGAGGGCTGCAGAGGCTGGGGCTGAATGTGCTGGAAGAGAAGAGCCAGGTGTGCAGGAGCAGGAGGGTTAGGGGCTTCCAACTCACCTTGTAGTCTGCAGGAGGAGAAGGCTTGAGGAGACGTGTGTGAGAGAGAGAGGCTCTGGGTCAGCTTTTATGCTGGTTCTGGAGGCGTGGGACAGCCTTGTCCCATGACCTTGGGTCATTTTGCAGGCCAGAGTTCCTGGTTGTCTCAGAGTGGTGAATCCTCCAGGGGGAATGTCTTTCATCGCACAACTCTGCTGTGTCATGTCTTACTTTTGAGTCCCTGTCCTTATGACATTGTCAGCAGCTCTTAAATGCAAGTATTAGAGACCAAGGGCATTTGATGAAGATGTTTTTGTGGAGGGCTGTGGATGTCAGATTAGGCGAGTGGGTGTCACCAGTAAAGTGACCCAATGGCCGTGTTGTGCTGTGGTTTGTGGGTGTCTTGTGGAGAGGCTCCTCAGTCCTTCACAACCACGTCAAGCTCATCTGGGCTTTGCAGTTCTTGTGGGGATGATGTGTGTCCCCTTCCATCATCCACATTTTCTCCCTGTCCCATTGCCACCATTGTAAACCTGTCTCTATGCCATGCCTTTCCAGCTGGATGTGAGAAAACAATCCCTATGGTTTGGGGGCTCTTGTCAGGCCCTGTAATGTCTTGGGTTTTATTCATCAGTAGTGCTCATCTCAACTTGCCATAACTTGGTCACACTGTGGGGTTCCATTGCTGGACTCTGAGTGACACTTAGAAATGAAATCTTGTGAAGGATCAGAAGATGATGTCTGTGGAGCACTTGAATGAGCTGGATGCATTCAATTTTCAGAACAAATGTGTTGACCTTTTTACTTTCTCAAGGTATATGAATGTAAATCATAAGGTCAGTCTTACCTGGCCCAGGCTGATGAGCCATGAGCTGGGGACTCTTTTTCTTCCTGTAACTCTACATTTCCATGTCCTGCTTTTGTGCTCGAGTCCATCTGACCTTGGCAGCAGCTTTAAAGTGAGAGTTGGTATTTGGGAGGATTTGCTTGGAAGGTGCGTGTCAGAGAAACCAGAATAAACCACAAATACCTAGGAAACTTGGGATGTCAACAATGAGGTCAACGCATGAGACAGGGGTTCTTTGGTGTGTGGCTGCATTTGAGGGAGGGACCCCATTCCTTTACAGCCCTGTCAGGCTGCTCTGGGCTTTGTGACTGTGCTGGGCATTAGGTCCTGCCCCTTCCAGTGCATTTACTCCCTCCCACCTTGCCCATGGATTTCCAGGGCCCTTGTTCCTGCCGACAAGGATGGGACAATTTTTCCCCTACAAAGCATTTCCTAATGCAGGTCATACAGGGTGATGAGGAACAGTTGGAGTTGATTTGGAAGGCAAAATCCTGTCTTAGTAACCTCTGTGTTACATACAGGAAAAGAAATCTTGCTGTGGATGCTGAGGGAGCCATGGCTGGTGTTTACCTCCACCTCTCAGCAATGTCTTGGCAGTGTCACCTACTGCACCATTGCAGACTATGCAAGGATGTACAGGTGGCGTAAAGGGTCAGTGAGGTGTGTTGCTGTGTTCATATCATATTTAATCAACCTGATCTGGGGCCTTGTGATCCAATTGTCCAGCTGGAGTCAGCTTGACAAATGAAGCGGCTCAATAGTCGTATCCATAAGACCAAAAAAATGTTCAACATCCTCAAAAACGATGTGAATTGGTGTGAGCAGGTTTGGGGTCCACAGGGATGGGGGACCACAGGCTTAGTGAATCAAGGCCAGTTCAGGGCCACCAAGATTTTTGGAGGATTTTTCACAAGGGACTGAGAGAGCTGGGACTTCCAGGAGACAAGGCTGGATGCTGGGTTTTTAGAAATTGGCAATGGCAAAATGAAAAGAGATGGAATTCCATGGCCAGAGCAGACAAGCCGTTCTTTAATGTGACGGTGGTCACAGAGTGGAAGAGGTGCAGGAGTTTCTCTCTGCCAGGGAGATGACAACCTGACCTGTCCATGGTTCTGCAAATCTTTCTCTGGGTTCCCTTCCTTGATCAGAGAGGATGGAAGCCCTTGCAGCGCTTCCCGAATTTCTCTGAGAGTGGATGTTATTGTGATTGTTTGTATGGTTTGAGAGTTCTAATGGGAGGAGATCATGTCAAGGCTATGCTGGCATAGAAAGTCTTTGTCAAAGCACCGAGCAGGAGAGCTTTGTTGTGTCAAAGCCTTTGGAATGGAAGATGATGTGTGTTTGTCATATACTGAAGGGTGACCCTTCACCCTTCAACTTCAAGCCTCCTGTGCCAGTTATGGTTGTTACCATTGAGGTTCTACATGTTGAGGAAGGTGTTGTGCCCCTTTGCCTCCCGTGGGTGAGGATGTCAGGGCTTTGGAATTCAAAAGGAAGAGACAAGTGAGTCTTTGATGCAGGAAAAGTTTATTGAGGCAAAAGAATTAAAAGGCAAGGGAGAGAACTTGAATGGATCCAGAGTGAGGTGCAAGTAGAGTGACCATCATCTGAGGTGCTTTGGTAGCAGGAGCTGTTGGCAGAGGCCAGAGCTGGTGGTGTCAGTGGTGGTGCTGAGGGCCCTTAGCAGATGTAGCCATAGCCCCTTCTGCCATAGCAGCCCAGGCCTCCCAGGCCGTAGCCAAGGCCAAAGCCACCAAATCCACCAGAGATGGGCTGTCCCTGCACACTGAGCTCAGTACCCAGAGCAGCGGAGGAGGTGGATCCGACGGCGGTGTTCTGGGGGAAGGAGGTCATGATGGGTCCTGGCAGGGTGACCATCACAGGGGAAGGGTTGATGATGACGCGGGAATCCTGGCATTGCAGGGCACAGGGCTCGTTGCAGCTGTTGGCCAGCGGGGTGGGTCCGCAGGGACTGCAGCGGTTGTAGCAGGCCATGGGTGTGGTGTGGAGGGTGCCTGGAAGAGAGAGAGGGATGAGGCAGGGTAGAGGCGTGGGAGAGCAAGTAGAGAAGTGTGCCGGAGCAGGAGGTTTGCGGGCTTGAGGCTCACCTTGCTGTCGGCAGGAGCAGGAGGAGAAGGCTTGAGGAGAAGTGTGTGTGGGAGAGAGGCTCTGGGCTGGCTTTTATGCTGGTTCTGGAGGGGCGGGACAGCTTTGTCCCATGGCCTTGAGGCATTTTGCAGGCCACAGTTCCTGGCTGGCTCAGAGCGGTGAGTCCTGAGGTGGGGAGTGTTTTGCATCCCACAACTCTGCTTTGTCGTGTTCTGTCTTTGAGTCCATGTTCATCTGACATTGGCGGCAGCTTTAAATACAGGTATTAGAGAACAAAGTCTGTTGATGGTGATGTTTATTGTGGAGGGCTGTGGACGTGACCAGAACTTTGGACCATGGGGCGTCAACCACGAAGCCACCCCCTGACCCTGGTGTGCTGTGGTTTTTGGATGTATTGTCAAGAAGGCCCTCATACCCTCACAGCCATGTCAGGCTCATTTGGGCTTTGCAACTCTTCTGGGGGTGATGAGTGTCCCCTTCCATGTCATTCTCTCCCACCCTGTCTCGTTGCCAGCATTCTAAACCTGTCTCCATGCCAGGCCTGTCCTGCTGGTTATGGGAGAACAATCCGTGTGACACCTCCCCTACTGTCCAACGTCTTGTGCTGGTTCATCCATAGCGCTCGAATAACTGGGCCTAACAAGGTCCAGCTGTAGTGTCCCATTGCTGTGATCAGAATGAAACCTGGCAAGGGAAATTTGGTGCTGGGTAAGAAGGCATGAGGAGCAGTTGAAGGAACTGTGTACATTTAGCTTTCAGAAAAAGTGAGTTGACCTTGTTACTGTCTAGAGCTACAACATCTAGGTTCATCATATCAGTTTTCTCATAAACAGTTTTACAAGTCATGAGGTGAGGATAGTATTTCTTGCCGCAAATCTGCCCTGTCATGGCTCTTGAGCCCATGTCCATCTCTTCTTGGTGTCTGCTTTAATTTAAGACTTGATATTGGGGAGCATTGGCATGGATGATGTGTGTCAGAGAAAGCAGAATATACAACAAAATAGTAAGAACAATATGGTTGTCATCAGTGAGGGTGTTTAAAGCGCTTCTGTGGTTTATTTTGTGGGTGTGTTGTGAAGATTTGCCCCATTCCACTGCAGTCATGTCAGGCTGGTGTGGCCTTTGTACCTGTGCTGTGCATGAGGAGCTGCCCCTTCCATTGTGGTCATTCCTCCTTTATAGTGTGAGTGTTTGACACCAAAGGCTGGTGTTGATGGTGTGTGTCAAAGGGGACTGAAGACATGACCGAGATTTGCAGAGGTGGGGTGTCATCAGTGAGGTCATCCAATGGAACTCATGGTTTTGGGTGTGTGGGTGTGTTGTGGGTGAGGAGGGGCCCCAAACTATCCCCGCTGCGTCAGGCAGGTCTGGGCTTTGCATCTTTGCCAGGTGTGAGTTCCTGGACTGTTGCATTCTGTGTCAGCAGAGGGAGAGTTGCCCCTTCAGGGAGCTGGCAGGGGATGGAGTGACTGAGGCCCCACTTGGTTGTTTGACCATTCAGAAGGACCTCGAGAGTAAGGTTTGAAGGGAACCTCCCAAATTTCAAACAAGAGAACTCTGAAGTTGTGCATCTGGACAGGAATAGCATTTGCCTCTGGCTCACGCTGTAGGCCGAGAGTCTGAGAAGTGGCTTTTGTGAGGCGGACCCTGTGGTGCTGATCAAGAACCCATACCAGAAAGTTGCAGTGGAGCATCACATTAGTGGAGCATCACGTGTCCATGACAGATTTCAGGAGATTCTTGCCATGAAGTCATGAGAGGTGGCCCTTCCTCTCTTTAGAACACTGAGGAGGTCCTATGAGGAGCCCCGTGGACATTTCTGGCCTCCACAGGAGATGCACAAGTGGGTAGTGAACAAAGAGAGGTTGAGGGCCAGCAGATATTGAAAGGGTTGGACAATCTTTGGTATAGAAGAGACTGAGAGAGCATGGACTCTGGGTAGACAAGGCTGGGCATGAATGTGTTATCAGTGAGTGGGAGTCCTGCTGTTCTCAGTACTCCACCCATGAAGGAAAGAAGGCATGTGCACAATTGAAAATAGATGGAATACCATGGGTGAGACAAGTAAGTATTTTTCAGTGTGTGTGGATTGTCCCAGAATGTAAGAGACAATGGGGTCTCTCTTCTTGGAGGTCCAAAACTGAACTGGACATAATTCTGGAAATCCTGCCTGTGCTGGGTCTGCTTGAGAAAGGGAGATCGAAGAATTTGCACTGCGGAGTTCCTGCCCAAGTGCATGATGTTATTCCTCTGTTTGTGGGGAGGACTCAATAAGTATTACGGGGAAGGGAATTTTTCAAGTGTGTGGTGGCATGGAGTGACTTTGTTATGCAGTGCCCAGGAGAGAATAGCTGCGAGCACGCCTTTGGTAGATGAAGTGATGGCCTTGTGTCATGTTCTGGAAGATCTTCCCTCTCCCCTGTTTCCCATGTCAGTGTTGGTTGTTTTGGTGGGGACATATTTACTAAGAAATATTCTTTGCTCCCTTTCCTTCCCACGTAATGGTTGAGTGCTGGCATTGCACAGGGTGAGGGTGTGAGACCATTGGAATTGAAACAACTCAGGTTGTGATGCAAGAAAACTTTATTGAATACAAAGAAGGATGAGAAAAAAGAAGCTGAAGGAATCAAGTGTGAGGTGCAAGTAGAGAGACCATCAGCCAAGGTGCTTTGGTTGCAGGAGCTGTTGGCAGAGGGCAGAGCTGGTGGTGTCAGGGGTGGTGCTGAGGGCCCTTAGCAGATGTAGCCATAGCCCCTTCTGCCAGAGCAGCCCAGGCCTCCCAGGCCGTAGCCAAGGCCAAGGCCAAATCCGCCAGAGATGGGCTGTCCCTGGGCATTGAGCTCAGTGCCCAGAGCAGCGGAGGAGGTGGATCCGACGGCGGTGTTCTGGGGGAAGGAGGTCATGATGGGTCCTGGCAGGGTGACCATCACAGGGGAAGGGTTGATGATGACGCGGGAATCCTGGCATTGCAGGGCACAGGGCTCGTTGCAGCTGTTGGCCAGCGGGGTGGGTCCGCAGGGACTGCAGAGGCTGTTGCAGGCCATGGGTGTGGTGTGGAGTGTGCCTGGAAGAGAAAGGGTGAGTTAGGACAAGGATGTGGGAGTGTGAGGGGCAATGATGTAGAAGAGTGAGGGAGTGTGGAGGCTGTAGTGGGGCTGTGGGAGTTGTGAGGGCTGCGGAGGCTGGGGCTGCGTGTGCTGGAAGAGAAGAGCCAGGGGTGCAGGAGCAGGAGGGTTAGGGCTTGAGACTCACCTGGTTGTTGGCAGGAGCAGGAGGAGAAGGCTTTGGGTGTAGTGTGTGAGTGAGAGACGCTCTGGGCTGGCTTTTATGCTGGTTCTGGAGGGGTGGGACAGCCTTGTCCCAAGACCTTGGGGCATTTTGCAGGCCACAGTTCCTGGTTGTCTCAGAGTGGTTAATCCTCCAGTGGGGAATGTTTTCCATCCCACAACTCCACTGTGTCATGTCTTACTTTTGAGTCCCTGTCCTTATGACATTGTCAGCAGCTATTAAATGCAAGTATTAGAGACCAAGGGCATTTGATGAAGATGTTTTTGTGGAGGGCAGTGGATGTCAGATTAGGCGAGTGGGTGTCACCAGTAAAGTGACCCAATGGCCGTGTTGTGCTGTGGTTTGTGGGTGTCTTGTGGAGAGGCTCCTCAGTCCTTCACAACCACGTCAAGCTCATCTGGGCTTTGCAGTTCTTGTGGGGATGATGTGTGTCCCCTTCCATCATCCACATTTTCTCCCTGTCCCATTGCCACCATTGTAAACCTGTCTCTATGCCATGCCTTTCCAGCTGGATGTGAGAAAACAATCCCTATGGTTTGGGGACTCTTGTCAGGCCCTGTAATGTCTTGGGTTTTATTCATCAGTAGTGCTCATCTCAGCTTGCCATAGCTTGGTCACGCTGTGGGGTTCCATTGCTGGACTCTGAGTGACACTTAGAAATGAAATCTTGTGAAGGATCAGAAGATGATGTCTGTGGAGCACTTGAATGAGCTGGATGCATTCAATTTTCAGAACAAATGTGTTGACCTTTTTACTTTCTCAAGGTACATGAATGTAAATCATAAGGTCAGTCTTACCTGGCCCAGGCTGATGAGCCATGAGCTGGGGACTCTTTTTCTGCCTGTAACTCTACATTTCCACGTCCTGCTTTTGTGCTCGAGTCCATCTGACCTTGGCAGCAGCTTTAAAGTGAGAGTTGGTATTTGGGAGGATTTGCTTGGAAGGTGCGTGTCAGAGAAACCAGAATAAACCACAAATACCTAGGAAACTTGGGATGTCAACAATGAGGTCAACGCATGGGACAGGTGTTCTTTGGTTTGGGGCTGCATTTGAGGGAGGGACCCCATTCCTTTACAGCCCGGTCAGGCTGCTCTGGGCTTTGTGACTGTGCTGGGCATTAGGTCTTGCCCCTTCAAGTGCATTTTACTCCCTCCCACTTTGCTCATGGATTTCCAGTGCCCTTGTTCCTGCCGACAAGGATGGGACAATTTTTCCCCTACAAAGCATTTCCTAATGCAGGTCATACAAGGTGATGAGGAACAGTTGGAGTTGATTTGGAAGGCAAAATCCTATCTTAGTGACCTCTGTGTTACATACAGAAAAAAAAATCTTGCTGTGGATGCAGAGGGAGCCATGGCTGGTGTTTACCTCCACCTCTCAGCAATGTCTTGGCAGTGTCACCTACTGCACCATTGCAGACTATGCAAGGATGTACAGGTGGTGTAAAGGGTCAGTGAGGTGTGTTGCTGTATTCATATAATATTTAATCAACCTGATCTGGGGCCTTGTGATCCAATTGTCAAGCTGGAGTGAGCTTGACAAATGAAGCAGCTCAATAGTCGTATCCATGAGGCCAAAAATTTTCAACATCCTCTAAAATGATGTGAGTTGGTGTGAGCAGGTTTGGGGTCCACAGGGATGGGGGACCACAGGCTTAGTGAATCAAGGCCAGTTCAGGGCCACCAAGATTTTTGGAGGATTTTTCACAAGGGAGTGAGAGAGCTGGGACTTCCAGGAGACAAGGCTGGATGCTGGGTTTTAGAAGTTGGCAACGGCAAAATGAAAAGAGATGGAATTCCATGGCCAGAGCAGACAAGCCGTTCTTTCATGTGACGGTGGTCACAGAGTGGAAGAGGTGCAGGAGTTTCTCTCTGCCGGGGAGATGACAACCTGACCTGTCCATGGTTCTGCAAATCTTTCTCTGGGTTCCCTTCCTTGATCAGAGAGGATGGAAGCCCTTGCAGCGCTTCCCAAATTTCTCTGAGAGTGGATGTTATTGTGATGGTTGTGTGGTTTGAGAGTTCTAATGGGAGGAGATCATGTCAAGGCTATGCTGGCATAGAAAGTCTTTGTCAGAGCACCGAGCAGGAGAGCTTTGTTGTGTCCAAGCCTTTGGAATGGAAGATGATGTGTGTTTGTCATATACTGAAGGGTGACCCTTCACCCTTCAACTTCAAGCCTCCTGTGCCAGTTATGGTTGTTACCATTGAGGTTCTACTTGTTTAGGAAGGTGTTGTGCCCCTTTGCCTGCCATGGCTGAGGATGTAAGGGCTTTGGAATTCAAAAGGAAGAGACAAGTGAGTCTTTGATGCAGGAAAATTTATTGTGGCAAAATAATTAAAAGGCAAGGGAGAGAACTTGAATGGATCCAGAGTGAGGTGCAAGTAGAGTGACCATCATCTGAGGTGCTTTGGTTGCAGGAGCTGTTGGCAGAGGGCAGAGCTGGTGGTGTCAGGGGTGGTGCTGAGGGCCCTTAGCAGATGTAGCCATAGCCCCTTCTGCCAGAGCAGCCCAGGCCTCCCAGGCCGTAGCCAAGGCCAAAGCCAAATCCGCCAGAGATGGGCTGTCCCTGGGCATTGAGCTCAGTGCCCAGAGCAGCGGAGGAGGTGGATCCGACGGCGGTGTTCTGGGGGAAGGAGGTCATGATGGGTCCTGGCAGGGTGACCATCACAGGGGAAGGGTTGATGATGACGCGGGAATCCTGGCATTGCAGGGCACAGGGCTCGTTGCAGCTGTTGGCCAGCGGGGTGGGTCCGCAGGGACTGCAGCGGTTGTAGCAGGCCATGGGTGTGGTGTGGAGGGTGCCTGGAAGAGAGAGAGGGATGAGGCAGGGTAGAGGCGTGGGAGAGCAAGTAGAGAAGTGTGCCGGAGCAGGAGGTTTGCGGGCTTGAGGCTCACCTTGCTGTCGGCAGGAGCAGGAGGAGAAGGCTTGAGGAGAAGTGTGTGTGGGAGAGAGGCTCTGGGCTGGCTTTTATGCTGGTTCTGGAGGGGCGGGACAGCTTTGTCCCATGGCCTTGAGGCATTTTGCAGGCCACAGTTCCTGGCTGGCTCAGAGCGGTGAGTCCTGAGGTGGGGAGTGTTTTGCATCCCACAACTCTGCTTTGTCGTGTTCTGTCTTTGAGTCCATGTTCATCTGACATTGGCGGCAGCTTTAAATACAGGTATTAGAGAACAAAGTCTGTTGATGGTGATGTTTATTGTGGAGGGCTGTGGACGTGACCAGAACTTTGGACCATGGGGCGTCAACCACGAAGCCACCCCCTGACCCTGGTGTGCTGTGGTTTTTGGATGTATTGTCAAGAAGGCCCTCATACCCTCACAGCCATGTCAGGCTCATTTGGGCTTTGCAACTCTTCTGGGGGTGATGAGTGTCCCCTTCCATGTCATTCTCTCCCACCCTGTCTCGTTGCCAGCATTCTAAACCTGTCTCCATGCCAGGCCTGTCCTGCTGGTTATGGGAGAACAATCCGTGTGACACCTCCCCTACTGTCCAACGTCTTGTGCTGGTTCATCCATAGCGCTCAAATAACTGGGCCTAACAAGGTCCAGCTGTGGTGTCCCATTGCTGTGATCAGAATGAAACCTGGCAAGGGAAATTTGGTGCTGGGTAAGAAGGCATGAGGAGCAGTTGAAGGAACTGTGTACATTTAGCTTTCAGAAAAAGTGAGTTGACCTTGTTACTCTCTAGAGCTACAACATCTAGGTTCATCATATCAGTTTTCTCATAAACAGTTTTACAAGTCATGAGGTGAGGATAGTATTTCTTGCCACAAATCTGCCCTGTCATGGCTCTTGAGCCCATGTCCATCTCTTCTTGGTGTCTGCTTTAATTTGAGACTTGATATTGGGGAGCATTGGCATGGATGATGTGTGTCAGAGAAAGCAGAATATACAACAAAATAGTAAGAACAATATGGTTGTCATCAGTGAGGGTGTTTAAAGCGCTTCTGTGGTTTATTTTGTGGGTGTGTTGTGAAGATTTGCCCCATTCCACTGCAGCCATGTCAGGCTGGTGTGGCCTTTGTACCTGTGCTGTGCATGAGGAGCTGCCCCTTCCATTGTGGTCATTCCTCCTTTATAGTGTGAGTGTTTGACACCAAAGGCTGGTGTTGATGGTGTGTGTCAAAGGGGACTGAAGACATGACCGAGATTTGCAGAGGTGGGGTGTCATCAGTGAGGTCATCCAATGGAACTCATGGTTTTGTGTGTGTGGGTGTGTTGTGGGTGAGGAGGGACCCCAACGGGAGATGCCCAAGTGGGTATTGAACAAAGAGAGGTTGAGGGCCAGCAGATATTGCAAGGGTTGGACAATCTTTGGTATAGAAGAGACTGAGAGAGCATGGACTCTGGGTAGACAAGGCTGGGCATGAATGTGTTATCAGTGAGTGGGAGTCCTGCTGTTCTCAGTACTCCACACATGAAGGAAAGAAGGCATGTGCACAATTGAAAATAGATGGAATACTATGGGTGAGAAAAGTAAGTATTTTTCAGTGTGTGTGGATTGTCCCAGAATGTAAGAGATAATGGGGTCTCTCTTCTTGGAGGTCCAAAACTGAACTGGACATAATTGTGGAAATCCTGCCTGTGCTGGGTCTGCTTGAGAAAGGGAGATGGAAGAATTTGCACTGCGGAGTTCCTGCCCAAGTGCATGATGTTATTCCTCTGTTTGTGGGGAGGACTCAAGAAGTATTACGGGGAAGGGAATTTTTCAAGTGTGTGGTGGCATGGAGTGATTTTCTTATGCAGTGCCCAGGAGAGAATAGCTGCGAGCACGCCTTTGGTAGATGAAGTGATGGCCTTGTGTCATGTTCTGGAAGATCTCCCCTCTCCCCTGTTTCCCATGTCAGTGTTGGATGTTTCGGTGGGGACATGTTTACTAAGAAATGTTCTTTGCTCCCTTTCCTTCCCACATAATGGTTGAGTGCTGGCATTGCACAGGGTGAGGGTGTGAGACCATTGGAATTCAAAAAGAAGATGACACAATTCAGGCTGTGATGGAAGAAAATTTTATTGGCTACAAAGAAGGATGAGGAAAAAGAAGCTGAAGGAATCAGGTGTGAGGTGCAAGTAGAGAGACCATCAGCCAAGGTGCTTTGGTTGCAGGAGCTGTTGGCAGAGGCCAGAGCTGGTGGTGTCAGGGGTGGGGCTGAGGGCCCTTAGCAGATGGAGCCATAGCCCCTTCTGCCATAGCAGCCCAGGCCTCCCAGGCCGTAGCCAAGGCCAAAGCCAAATCCGCCAGAGATGGGCTGTCCCTGGGCATTGAGCTCAGTGCCCAGAGCAGCAGAGGAGGTGGATCCGACGGCGGTGCTCTGGGGGAAGGAGGTCATGATGGGTCCTGGCAGGGTGACCAGCACAGGGGAAGGGTTGATGATGACGCGGGAATCCTGGCATTGCAGGGCACAGGGCTCGTTGCAGCTGTTGGCCAGCGGGGTGGGTCCGCAGGGACTGCAGCGGTTGTAGCAGGCCATGGGTGTGGTGTAGAGGGTGCCTGGAAAAGAGAGGATGAGGAAGGTTAGCGGTGTGGGGGCGCGAGGAGAGGAGTATCAGCAGGGTGGGGGAGTTGGGAGGCTGTTGTGTTGCTGTGGGGAGGCATGAGGGCTGCAGAGGCTGGGGCTGAATGTGCTGGAAGAGAAGAGCCAGGTGTGCAGGAGCAGGAGGGTTAGGGGCTTCCAACTCACCTTGTAGTCTGCAGGAGGAGAAGGCTTGAGGAGACGTGTGTGAGAGAGAGAGGCTCTGGGTCAGCTTTTATGCTGGTTCTGGAGGCGTGGGACAGCCTTGTCCCATGACCTTGGGTCATTTTGCAGGCCAGAGTTCCTGGTTGTCTCAGAGTGGTGAATCCTCCAGGGGGAATGTCTTTCATCCCACAACTCTGCTGTGTCATGTCTTACTTTTGAGTCCCTGTCCTTATGACATTGTCAGCAGCTCTTAAATGCAAGTATTAGAGACCAAGGGCATTTGATGAAGATGTTTTTGTGGAGGGCAGTGGATGTCAGATTAGGCGAGTGGGTGTCACCAGTAAAGTGACCCAATGGCCGTGTTGTGCTGTGGTTTGTGGGTGTCTTGTGGAGAGGCTCCTCAGTCCTTCACAACCACGTCAAGCTCATCTGGGCTTTGCAGTTCTTGTGGGGATGATGTGTGTCCCCTTCCATCATCCACATTTTCTCCCTGTCCCATTGCCACCATTGTAAACCTGTCTCTATGCCATGCCTTTCCAGCTGGATGTGAGAAAACAATCCCTATGGTTTGGGGGCTCTTGTCAGGCCCTGTAATGTCTTGGGTTTTATTCATCAGTAGTGCTCATCTCAACTTGCCATAACTTGGTCACACTGTGGGGTTCCATTGCTGGACTCTGAGTGACACTTAGAAATGAAATCTTGTGAAGGATCAGAAGATGATGTCTGTGGAGCACTTGAATGAGCTGGATGCATTCAATTTTCAGAACAAATGTGTTGACCTTTTTACTTTCTCAAGGTATATGAATGTAAATCATAAGGTCAGTCTTACCTGGCCCAGGCTGATGAGCCATGAGCTGGGGACTCTTTTTCTTCCTGTAACTCTACATTTCCATGTCCTGCTTTTGTGCTCGAGTCCATCTGACCTTGGCAGCAGCTTTAAAGTGAGAGTTGGTATTTGGGAGGATTTGCTTGGAAGGTGCGTGTCAGAGAAACCAGAATAAACCACAAATACCTAGGAAACTTGGGATGTCAACAATGAGGTCAACGCATGAGACAGGGGTTCTTTGGTGTGTGGCTGCATTTGAGGGAGGGACCCCATTCCTTTACAGCCCTGTCAGGCTGCTCTGGGCTTTGTGACTGTGCTGGGCATTAGGTCCTGCCCCTTCCAGTGCATTTACTCCCTCCCACCTTGCCCATGGATTTCCAGGGCCCTTGTTCCTGCCGACAAGGATGGGACAATTTTTCCCCTACAAAGCATTTCCTAATGCAGGTCATACAGGGTGATGAGGAACAGTTGGAGTTGATTTGGAAGGCAAAATCCTGTCTTAGTAACCTCTGTGTTACATACAGGAAAAGAAATCTTGCTGTGGATGCTGAGGGAGCCATGGCTGGTGTTTACCTCCACCTCTCAGCAATGTCTTGGCAGTGTCACCTACTGCACCATTGCAGACTATGCAAGGATGTACAGGTGGCGTAAAGGGTCAGTGAGGTGTGTTGCTGTGTTCATATCATATTTAATCAACCTGATCTGGGGCCTTGTGATCCAATTGTCCAGCTGGAGTCAGCTTGACAAATGAAGCGGCTCAATAGTCGTATCCATAAGACCAAAAAACTGTTCAACATCCTCTAAAACGATGTGAATTGGTGTGAGCAGGTTTGGGGTCCACAGGGGATGGGGACCACAGGCTTAGTGAATCAAGGCCAGTTCGGGGCCACCAAGATTTTTGGAGTATTTTTCACAAGGGACTGAGAGAGCTGGGACTTCCAGGAGACAAGGCTGGATGCTGGGTTTTTAGAAATTGGCAACGGCAAAATGAAAAGAGATGGAATTCCATGGCCAGAGCAGACAAGCCGTTCTTTAATGTGACGGTGGTCACAGAGTGGAAGAGGTGCAGGAGTTTCTCTCTGCCAGGGAGATGACAACCTGACCTGTCCATGGTTCTGCAAATCTTTCTCTGGGTTCCCTTCCTTGATCAGAGAGGATGGAAGCCCTTGCAGCACTTCCCGAATTTCTCTGAGAGTGGATGTTATTGTGATTGTTTGTATGGTTTGAGAGTTCTAATGGGAGGAGATCATGTCAAGGCTATGCTGGCATAGAAAGTCTTTGTCAAAGCACCGAGCAGGAGAGCTTTGTTGTGTCAAAGCCTTTGGAATGGAAGATGATGTGTGTTTGTCATATACTGAAGGGTGACCCTTCACCCTTCAACTTCAAGCCTCCTGTGCCAGTTATGGTTGTTACCATTGAGGTTCTACATGTTGAGGAAGGTGTTGTGCCCCTTTGCCTCCCGTGGGTGAGGATGTCAGGGCTTTGGAATTCAAAAGGAAGAGACAAGTGAGTCTTTGATGCAGGAAAAGTTTATTGAGGCAAAAGAATTAAAAGGCAAGGGAGAGAACTTGAATGGATCCAGAGTGAGGTGCAAGTAGAGTGACCATCATCTGAGGTGCTTTGGTAGCAGGAGCTGTTGGCAGAGGCCAGAGCTGGTGGTGTCAGTGGTGGTGCTGAGGGCCCTTAGCAGATGTAGCCATAGCCCCTTCTGCCAGAGCAGCCCAGGCCTCCCAGGCCGTAGCCAAGGCCAAAGCCACCAAATCCGCCAGAGATGGGCTGTCCCTGGGCATTGAGCTCAGTGCCCAGAGCAGCGGAGGAGGTGGATCCGACGGCGGTGTTCTGGGGGAAGGAGGTCATGATGGGTCCTGGCAGGGTGACCATCACAGGGGAAGGGTCGATGATGACGCGGGAATCCTGGCATTGCAGGGCACAGGGCTCGTTGCAGCTGTTGGCCAGCGGGGTGGGTCCGCAGGGACTGCAGCGGTTGTAGCAGGCCATGGGTGTGGTGTGGAGGGTGCCTGGAAGAGAGAGAGGGATGAGGCAGGGTAGAGGCGTGGGAGAGCAAGTAGAGAAGTGTGCCGGAGCAGGAGGTTTGCGGGCTTGAGGCTCACCTTGCTGTCGGCAGGAGCAGGAGGAGAAGGCTTGAGGAGAAGTGTGTGTGGGAGAGAGGCTCTGGGCTGGCTTTTATGCTGGTTCTGGAGGGGCGGGACAGCTTTGTCCCATGGCCTTGAGGCCTTTTGCAGGCTACAGTTCCTGGCTGGCTCAGAGCGGTGAGTCCTGAGGTGGGGAGTGTTTTGCATCCCACAACTCTGCTGTGTCGTGTTCTGTCTTTGAGTCCATGTTCATCTGACATTGGCGGCAGCTTTAAATACAGGTATTAGAGAACAAAGTCTGTTGATGGTGATGTTTATTGTGGAGGGCTGTGGACGTGACCAGAACTTTGGACCATGGGGCGTCAACCATGAAGCCACCCCCTGACCCTGGTGTGCTGTGGTTTTTGGAAGTATTGTCAAGAAGGCCCTCATACCCTCACAGCCATGTCAGGCTCATTTGGGCTTTGCAACTCTTCTGGGGGTGATGAGTGTCCCCTTCCATGTCATTCTCTCCCACCCTGTCTCGTTGCCCGCATTCTAAACCTGTCTCCATGCCAGGCCTGTCCTGCTGGTTATGGGAGAACAATCCGTGTGACACCTCCCCTACTGTCCAACGTCTTGTGCTGGTTCATCCATAGCGCTTGAATAACTGGGCCTAACAAGGTCCAGCTGTGGTGTCCCATTGCTGTGATCAGAATGAAACCTGGCAAGGGAAATTTGGTGCTGGGTAAGAAGGCATGAGGAGCAGTTGAAGGAACTGTGTACATTTAGCTTTCAGAAAAAGTGAGTTGACCTTGTTACTCTCTAGAGCTACAACATCTAGGTTCATCATATCAGTTTTCTCATAAACAGTTTTACAAGTCATGAGGTGAGGATAGTATTTCTTGCCACAAATCTGCCCTGTCATGGCTCTTGAGCCCATGTCCATCTCTTCTTGGTGTCTGCTTTAATTTGAGACTTGATATTGGGGAGCATTGGCATGGATGATGTGTGTCAGAGAAAGCAGAATATACAACAAAATAGTAAGAACAATATGGTTGTCATCAGTGAGGGTGTTTAAAGCGCTTCTGTGGTTTATTTTGTGGGTGTGTTGTGAAGATTTGCCCCATTCCACTGCAGTCATGTCAGGCTGGTGTGGCCTTTGTACCTGTGCTGTGCATGAGGAGCTGCCCCTTCCATTGTGGTCATTCCTCCTTTATAGTGTGAGTGTTTGACACCAAAGGCTGGTGTTGATGGTGTGTGTCAAAGGGGACTGAAGACATGACCGAGATTTGCAGAGGTGGGGTGTCATCAGTGAGGTCATCCAATGGAACTCATGGTTTTGGGTGTGTGGGTGTGTTGTGGGTGAGGAGGGACCCCAACTGGAGATGCCCAAGTGGGTATTGAACAAAGAGAGGTTGAGGGCCAGCAGATATTGCAAGGGTTGGACAATCTTTGGTATAGAAGAGACTGAGAGAGCATGGACTCTGGGTAGACAAGGCTGGGCATGAATGTGTTATCAGTGAGTGGGAGTCCTGCTGTTCTCAGTACTCCACACATGAAGGAAAGAAGGCATGTGCACAATTGAAAATAGATGGAATACTATGGGTGAGAAAAGTAAGTATTTTTCAGTGTGTGTGGATTGTCCCAGAATGTAAGAGATAATGGGGTCTCTCTTCTTGGAGGTCCAAAACTGAACTGGACATAATTGTGGAAATCCTGCCTGTGCTGGGTCTGCTTGAGAAAGGGAGATGGAAGAATTTGCACTGCGGAGTTCCTGCCCAAGTGCATGATGTTATTCCTCTGTTTGTGGGGAGGACTCAATAAGTATTACGGGGAAGGGAATTTTTCAAGTGTGTGGTGGCATGGAGTGACTTTGTTATGCAGTGCCCAGGAGAGAATAGCTGCGAGCACGCCTTTGGTAGATGAAGTGATGGCCTTGTGTCATGTTCTGGAAGATCTCCCCTCTCCCCTGTTTCCCATGTCAGTGTTGGTTGTTTTGGTGGGGACATATTTACTAAGAAATATTCTTTGCTCCCTTTCCTTCCCACGTAATGGTTGAGTGCTGGCATTGCACAGGGTGAGGGTGTGAGACCATTGGAATTGAAACAACTCAGGTTGTGATGCAAGAAAACTTTATTGAGTACAAAGAAGGATGAGAAAAAAGAAGCTGAAGGAATCAAGTGTGAGGTGCAAGTAGAGAGACCATCAGCCAAGGTGCTTTGGTTGCAGGAGCTGTTGGCAGAGGCCAGAGCTGGTGGTGTCAGGGGTGGTGCTGAGGGCCCTTAGCAGATGGAGCCATAGCCCCTTCTGCCAGAGCAGCCCAGGCCTCCCAGGCCGTAGCCAAGGCCAAAGCCAAATCCGCCAGAGATGGGCTGTCCCTGGGCATTGAGCTCAGTGCCCAGAGCAGCGGAGGAGGTGGATCCGACGGCGGTGTTCTGGGGGAAGGAGGTCATGATGGGTCCTGGCAGGGTGACCAGCACAGGGGAAGGGTTGATGATGACGCGGGAATCCTGGCATTGCAGGGCACAGGGCTCATTGCAGCTGTTGGCCAGCGGGGTGGGTCCGCAGGGACTGCAGAGGCTGTTGCAGGCCATGGGTGTGGTGTGGAGGGTGCCTGGAAGAGAAAGGGTGAGTTAGGACAAGGATGTGGGAGTGTGAGGGGCAATGATGTAGAAGAGTGAGGGAGTGTGGAGGCTGTAGTGAGGCTGTGGGGAGGTGTGAGGGCTGCTGAGGCTGGGGCTGAACGTGCTGGAAGAGAAGAGCCAGGGGTGCTGGATCAGGAGGGTTAGGGCTTGAGACTCACCTGGTTGTTGGCAGGAGCAGGAGGAGAAGGCTTTGGGTGTAGTGTGTGAGTGAGAGACGCTCTGGGCTGGCTTTTATGCTGGTTCTGGAGGGGCGAGACAGCCTTGTCCCAAGACCTTGGGGCATTTTGCAGGTCACAGTTCCTGGTTGTCTCAGAGTGGTGAATCCTCCAGTGGGGAATGTTTTCCATCCCACAACTCCACTGTGTCATGTCTTACTTTTGAGTCCCTGTCCTTATGACACTGTCAGCAACTTTTAAATGCAAGTATTAGAGACCAAGGGCATTTGATGAAGGTGTTTTTGTGGAGGGCTGTGGATGTCAGATTTGGCGAGTTGGTGTCACCAGTAAAGTGACCCAATGTTGTGCTGTGGTTTGTGGGTGTCTTGTGGAGAGGCTCCTCAGTCCCTCACAACCACGTCAAGCTCATCTGGGTTTTGCAGTTCTTGTGGGGATGATGTGTGTCCCCTTCCATCATCCACATTTTCTCCCTGTCCCATTGCCACCATTCTAAACCTGTCTCTATGCCATGCCTTTCCAGCTGGATGTGAGAAAACAATCCCTATGGTTTGGGGACTCTTGTCAGGCCCTGTAATGTCTTGGGTTTTATTCATCAGTAGTGCTCATCTCAGCTTGCCATAGCTTGGTCACACTGTGGGGTTCCATTGCTGGACTCTGAGTGACACTTAGAAATGAAATCTTGTGAAGGATCAGAAGATGATGTCTGTGGAGCACTTGAATGAGCTGGATGCATTCAGTTTTCAGAACAAATGTGTTGACCTTTTTACTTTCTCAAGGTACATGAATGTAAATCATAAGGTCAGTCTTACCTGGCCCAGGCTGATGAGCCATGAGCTGGGGACTCTTTTTCTTCCTGTAACTCTACATTTCCATGTCCTGCTTTTGTGCTCGAGTCCATCTGACCTTGGCAGCATCTTTAAAGTGAGAGCTGGTATTTGGGAGGATTTGCTTGGAAGGTGCGTGTCAGAGAAACCAGAATAAACCACAAATACCTAGGAAACTTGGGATGTCAACAATGAGGTCAACGCATGGGACAGGGGTTCTTTGGTTTGGGGCTGCATTTGAGGGAGGGACCCCATTCCTTTACAGCCCTGTCAGGCTGCTCTGGGCTTTGTGGCTGTGCTGGGCATTAGGTCCTGCGCCTTCCAGTGCATTTACTCCCTCCCACCTTGCCCATGGATTTCCAGGGCCCTTGTTCCTGCCGACAAGGATGGGACAATTTTTCCCCTACAAAGCATTTCCTAATGCAGGTCATACAGGGTGATGAGGAACAGTTGGAGTTGATTTGGAAGGCAAAATCCTATCTTAGTGACCTCTGTGTTACATACAGAAAAAAAAATCTTGCTGTGGATGCAGAGGGAGCCATGGCTGGTGTTTACCTCCACCTCTCAGCAATGTCTTGGCAGTGTCACCTACTGCACCATTGCAGACTATGCAAGGATGTACAGGTGGTGTAAAGGGTCAGTGAGGTGTGTTGCTGTATTCATATAATATTTAATCAACCTGATCTGGGGCCTTGTGATCCAATTGTCAAGCTGGAGTGAGCTTGACAAATGAAGCAGCTCAATAGTCGTATCCATGAGGCCAAAAATGTTCAACATCCTCTAAAAGGATGTGAGTTGGTGTGAGCAGGTTTGGGGTCCACAGGGGATGGGGACCACAGTCTTAGTGAATCAAGGCCAGTTCAGGGCCACCAAGATTTTTGGAGGATTTTTCACAAGGGACTGAGAGAGCTGGGACTTCCAGGAGAAAAGGCTGGATGCTGGGTTTTTAGAAATTGGCAACGGCAAAATGAAAAGAGATGGAATTCCATGGCCAGAGCAGACAAGCTGTTCTTTCATGTGACGGTGGTCACAGAGTGGAAGAGGTGCAGGAGTTTCTCTCTGCCAGGGAGATGACAACCTGACCTGTCCATGGTTCTGCAAATCTTTCTCTGGGTTCCCTTCCTTGATCAGAGAGGATGGAAGCCCTTGCAGCACTTCCCAAATTTCTCTGAGAGTGGATGTTATTGTGATTGTTTGTATGGTTTGAGAGTTCTAATGGGAGGAGATCATGTCAAGGCTATGCTGGCATAGAAAGTCTTTGTCAGAGCACCGAGCAGGAGAGCTTTGTTGTGTCCAAGCCTTTGGAATGGAAGATGATGTGTGTTTGTCATATACTGAAGGGTCACCCTTCACCCTTCAACTTCAAGCCTCCTGTGCGAGTTATGGTTGTTGCCATTGAGGTTCTACATGTTTAGGAAGGTGTTGTGCCCCTTTGCCTCCCGTGGGTGAAGATGTCAGGGCTTTGGAATTCAAAAGGAAGAGACAAGTGAGTCTTTGATGCAGGAAAAGTTTATTGAGGCAAAAGACTTAAAAGGCAAGGGAGAGAACTTGAATGGATCCAGAGTGAGGCGCAGGTAGAGTGACCATCAGCTGAGGTGCTTTGGTTGCAGGAGCTGTTGGCAGAGGCCAGAGCTGGTGGTGTCAGGGGTGGTGCTGAGGGCCCTTAGCAGATGTAGCCATAGCCCCTTCTGCCAGAGCAGCCCAGGCCTCCCAGGCCGTAGCCAAGGCCAAAGCCACCAAATCCGCCAGAGATGGGCTGTCCCTGGGCATTGAGCTCAGTGCCCAGAGCAGCGGAGGAGGTGGATCCGACGGCGGTGTTCTGGGGGAAGGAGGTCATGATGGGTCCTGGCAGGGTGACCATCACAGGGGAAGGGTCGATGATGACGCGGGAATCCTGGCATTGCAGGGCACAGGGCTCGTTGCAGCTGTTGGCCAGCGGGGTGGGTCCGCAGGGACTGCAGCGGTTGTAGCAGGCCATGGGTGTGGTGTGGAGGGTGCCTGGAAGAGAGAGAGGGATGAGGCAGGGTAGAGGCGTGGGAGAGCAAGTAGAGAAGTGTGCCGGAGCAGGAGGTTTGCGGGCTTGAGGCTCACCTTGCTGTCGGCAGGAGCAGGAGGAGAAGGCTTGAGGAGAAGTGTGTGTGGGAGAGAGGCTCTGGGCTGGCTTTTATGCTGGTTCTGGAGGGGCGGGACAGCTTTGTCCCATGGCCTTGAGGCCTTTTGCAGGCTACAGTTCCTGGCTGGCTCAGAGCGGTGAGTCCTGAGGTGGGGAGTGTTTTGCATCCCACAACTCTGCTGTGTCGTGTTCTGTCTTTGAGTCCATGTTCATCTGACATTGGCGGCAGCTTTAAATACAGGTATTAGAGAACAAAGTCTGTTGATGGTGATGTTTATTGTGGAGGGCTGTGGACGTGACCAGAACTTTGGACCATGGGGCGTCAACCATGAAGCCACCCCCTGACCCTGGTGTGCTGTGGTTTTTGGATGTATTGTCAAGAAGGCCCTCATACCCTCACAGCCATGTCAGGCTCATTTGGGCTTTGCAACTCTTCTGGGGGTGATGAGTGTCCCCTTCCATGTCATTCTCTCCCACCCTGTCTCGTTGCCCGCATTCTAAACCTGTCTCCATGCCAGGCCTGTCCTGCTGGTTATGGGAGAACAATCCGTGTGACACCTCCCCTACTGTCCAACGTCTTGTGCTGGTTCATCCATAGCGCTTGAATAACTGGGCCTAACAAGGTCCAGCTGTGGTGTCCCATTGCTGTGATCAGAATGAAACCTGGCAAGGGAAATTTGGTGCTGGGTAAGAAGGCATGAGGAGCAGTTGAAGGAACTGTGTACATTTAGCTTTCAGAAAAAGTGAGTTGACCTTGTTACTCTCTAGAGCTACAACATCTAGGTTCATCATATCAGTTTTCTCATAAACAGTTTTACAAGTCATGAGGTGAGGATAGTATTTCTTGCCACAAATCTGCCCTGTCATGGCTCTTGAGCCCATGTCCATCTCTTCTTGGTGTCTGCTTTAATTTGAGACTTGATATTGGGGAGCATTGGCATGGATGATGTGTGTCAGAGAAAGCAGAATATACAACAAAATAGTAAGAACAATATGGTTGTCATCAGTGAGGGTGTTTAAAGCGCTTCTGTGGTTTATTTTGTGGGTGTGTTGTGAAGATTTGCCCCATTCCACTGCAGTCATGTCAGGCTGGTGTGGCCTTTGTACCTGTGCTGTGCATGAGGAGCTGCCCCTTCCATTGTGGTCATTCCTCCTTTATAGTGTGAGTGTTTGACACCAAAGGCTGGTGTTGATGGTGTGTGTCAAAGGGGACTGAAGACATGACCGAGATTTGCAGAGGTGGGGTGTCATCAGTGAGGTCACCCAATGGAACTCATGGTTTTGGGTGTGTGGGTGTGTTGTGGGTGAGGAGGGACCCCAACTGGAGATGCCCAAGTGGGTATTGAACAAAGAGAGGTTGAGGGCCAGCAGATATTGCAAGGGTTGGACAATCTTTGGTATAGAAGAGACTGAGAGAGCATGGACTCTGGGTAGACAAGGCTGGGCATGAATGTGTTATCAGTGAGTGGGAGCCCTGCTGTTCTCAGTACTCCACACATGAAGGAAAGAAGGCATGTGCACAATTGAAAATAGATGGAATACTATGGGTGAGAAAAGTAAGTATTTTTCAGTGTGTGTGGATTGTCCCAGAATTTAAGAGATAATGGGGTCTCTCTTCTTGGAGGTCCAAAACTGAACTGGACATAATTGTGGAAATCCTGCCTGTGCTGGGTCTGCTTGAGAAAGGGAGATGGAAGAATTTGCACTGCGGAGTTCCTGCCCAAGTGCATGATGTTATTCCTCTGTTTGTGGGGAGGACTCAATAAGTATTACGGGGAAGGGAATTTTTCAAGTGTGTGGTGGCATGGAGTGACTTTGTTATGCAGTGCCCAGGAGAGAATAGCTGCGAGCACGCCTTTGGTAGATGAAGTGATGGCCTTGTGTCATGTTCTGGAAGATCTCCCCTCTCCCCTGTTTCCCATGTCAGTGTTGGTTGTTTTGGTGGGGACATATTTACTAAGAAATATTCTTTGCTCCCTTTCCTTCCCACGTAATGGTTGAGTGCTGGCATTGCACAGGGTGAGGGTGTGAGACCATTGGAATTGAAACAACTCAGGTTGTGATGCAAGAAAACTTTATTGAGTACAAAGAAGGATGAGAAAAAAGAAGCTGAAGGAATCAAGTGTGAGGTGCAAGTAGAGAGACCATCAGCCAAGGTGCTTTGGTTGCAGGAGCTGTTGGCAGAGGCCAGAGCTGGTGGTGTCAGGGGTGGTGCTGAGGGCCCTTAGCAGATGGAGCCATAGCCCCTTCTGCCAGAGCAGCCCAGGCCTCCCAGGCCGTAGCCAAGGCCAAAGCCAAATCCGCCAGAGATGGGCTGTCCCTGGGCATTGAGCTCAGTGCCCAGAGCAGCGGAGGAGGTGGATCCGACGGCGGTGTTCTGGGGGAAGGAGGTCATGATGGGTCCTGGCAGGGTGACCAGCACAGGGGAAGGGTTGATGATGACGCGGGAATCCTGGCATTGCAGGGCACAGGGCTCATTGCAGCTGTTGGCCAGCGGGGTGGGTCCGCAGGGACTGCAGAGGCTGTTGCAGGCCATGGGTGTGGTGTGGAGGGTGCCTGGAAGAGAAAGGGTGAGTTAGGACAAGGATGTGGGAGTGTGAGGGGCAATGATGTAGAAGAGTGAGGGAGTGTGGAGGCTGTAGTGAGGCTGTGGGGAGGTGTGAGGGCTGCTGAGGCTGGGGCTGAACGTGCTGGAAGAGAAGAGCCAGGGGTGCTGGATCAGGAGGGTTAGGGCTTGAGACTCACCTGGTTGTTGGCAGGAGCAGGAGGAGAAGGCTTTGGGTGTAGTGTGTGAGTGAGAGACGCTCTGGGCTGGCTTTTATGCTGGTTCTGGAGGGGCGAGACAGCCTTGTCCCAAGACCTTGGGGCATTTTGCAGGTCACAGTTCCTGGTTGTCTCAGAGTGGTGAATCCTCCAGTGGGGAATGTTTTCCATCCCACAACTCCACTGTGTCATGTCTTACTTTTGAGTCCCTGTCCTTATGACACTGTCAGCAACTTTTAAATGCAAGTATTAGAGACCAAGGGCATTTGATGAAGGTGTTTTTGTGGAGGGCTGTGGATGTCAGATTTGGCGAGTTGGTGTCACCAGTAAAGTGACCCAATGTTGTGCTGTGGTTTGTGGGTGTCTTGTGGAGAGGCTCCTCAGTCCCTCACAACCACGTCAAGCTCATCTGGGCTTTGCAGTTCTTGTGGGGATGATGTGTGTCCCCTTCCATCATCCACATTTTCTCCCTGTCCCATTGCCACCATTCTAAACCTGTCTCTATGCCATGCCTTTCCAGCTGGATGTGAGAAAACAATCCCTATGGTTTGGGGACTCTTGTCAGGCCCTGTAATGTCTTGGGTTTTATTCATCAGTAGTGCTCATCTCAGCTTGCCATAGCTTGGTCACACTGTGGGGTTCCATTGCTGGACTCTGAGTGACACTTAGAAATGAAATCTTGTGAAGGATCAGAAGATGATGTCTGTGGAGCACTTGAATGAGCTGGATGCATTCAGTTTTCAGAACAAATGTGTTGACCTTTTTACTTTCTCAAGGTACATGAATGTAAATCATAAGGTCAGTCTTACCTGGCCCAGGCTGATGAGCCATGAGCTGGGGACTCTTTTTCTTCCTGTAACTCTACATTTCCATGTCCTGCTTTTGTGCTCGAGTCCATCTGACCTTGGCAGCATCTTTAAAGTGAGAGCTGGTATTTGGGAGGATTTGCTTGGAAGGTGCGTGTCAGAGAAACCAGAATAAACCACAAATACCTAGGAAACTTGGGATGTCAACAATGGGGTCAACGCATGGGACAGGGGTTCTTTGGTTTGGGGCTGCATTTGAGGGAGGGACCCCATTCCTTTACAGCCCTGTCAGGCTGCTCTGGGCTTTGTGGCTGTGCTGGGCATTAGGTCCTGCGCCTTCCAGTGCATTTACTCCCTCCCACCTTGCCCATGGATTTCCAGGGCCCTTGTTCCTGCCGACAAGGATGGGACAATTTTTCCCCTACAAAGCATTTCCTAATGCAGGTCATACAGGGTGATGAGGAACAGTTGGAGTTGATTTGGAAGGCAAAATCCTATCTTAGTGACCTCTGTGTTACATACAGAAAAAAAAATCTTGCTGTGGATGCAGAGGGAGCCATGGCTGGTGTTTACCTCCACCTCTCAGCAATGTCTTGGCAGTGTCACCTACTGCACCATTGCAGACTATGCAAGGATGTACAGGTGGTGTAAAGGGTCAGTGAGGTGTGTTGCTGTATTCATATAATATTTAATCAACCTGATCTGGGGCCTTGTGATCCAATTGTCAAGCTGGAGTGAGCTTGACAAATGAAGCAGCTCAATAGTCGTATCCATGAGGCCAAAAATGTTCAACATCCTCTAAAAGGATGTGAGTTGGTGTGAGCAGGTTTGGGGTCCACAGGGGATGGGGACCACAGTCTTAGTGAATCAAGGCCAGTTCAGGGCCACCAAGATTTTTGGAGGATTTTTCACAAGGGACTGAGAGAGCTGGGACTTCCAGGAGAAAAGGCTGGATGCTGGGTTTTTAGAAATTGGCAACGGCAAAATGAAAAGAGATGGAATTCCATGGCCAGAGCAGACAAGCTGTTCTTTCATGTGACGGTGGTCACAGAGTGGAAGAGGTGCAGGAGTTTCTCTCTGCCAGGGAGATGACAACCTGACCTGTCCATGGTTCTGCAAATCTTTCTCTGGGTTCCCTTCCTTGATCAGAGAGGATGGAAGCCCTTGCAGCACTTCCCAAATTTCTCTGAGAGTGGATGTTATTGTGATTGTTTGTATGGTTTGAGAGTTCTAATGGGAGGAGATGATGTCAAGGCTATGCTGGCATAGAAAGTCTTTGTCAGAGCACCGAGCAGGAGAGCTTTGTTGTGTCCAAGCCTTTGGAATGGAAGATGATGTGTGTTTGTCATATACTGAAGGGTCACCCTTCACCCTTCAACTTCAAGCCTCCTGTGCGAGTTATGGTTGTTGCCATTGAGGTTCTACATGTTTAGGAAGGTGTTGTGCCCCTTTGCCTCCCGTGGGTGAGGATGTCAGGGCTTTGGAATTCAAAAGGAAGAGACAAGTGAGTCTTTGATGCAGGAAAAGTTTATTGAGGCAAAAGACTTAAAAGGCAAGGGAGAGAACTTGAATGGATCCAGAGTGAGGCGCAGGTAGAGTGACCATCAGCTGAGGTGCTTTGGTTGCAGGAGCTGTTGGCAGAGGCCAGAGCTGGTGGTGTCAGGGGTGGTGCTGAGGGCCCTTAGCAGATGGAGCCATAGCCCCTTCTGCCAGAGCAGCCCAGGCCTCCCAGGCCGTAGCCAAGGCCAAAGCCAAATCCGCCAGAGATGGGCTGTCCCTGGGCATTGAGCTCAGTACCCAGAGCAGCGGAGGAGGTGGATCCGACGGCGGTGTTCTGGGGGAAGGAGGTCATGATGGGTCCTGGCAGGGTGACCATCACAGGGGAAGGGTTGATGATGACGCGGGAATCCTGGCATTGCAGGGCACAGGGCTCGTTGCAGCTGTTGGCCAGCGGGGTGGGTCCGCAGGGACTGCAGCGGTTGTAGCAGGCCATGGGTGTGGTGTGGAGGGTGCCTGGAAGAGAGAGAGGGATGAGGCAGGGTAGAGGCGTGGGAGAGCAAGGAGAGAAGTGTGCAGGAGCATGAGGTTTGCGGGCTTGAGGCTCACCTTGCTGTCGGCAGGAGCAGGAGGAGAAGGCTTGAGGAGAAGTGTGTGTGGGAGAGAGGCTCTGGGCTGGCTTTTATGCTGGTTCTGGAGGGGCGGGACAGCTTTGTCCCATGGCCTTGAGGCATTTTGCAGGCCACAGTTCCTGGCTGGCTCAGAGCGGTGAGTCCTGAGGTGGGGAGTGTTTTGCATCCCACAACTCTGCTTTGTCGTGTTCTGTCTTTGAGTCCATGTTCATCTGACATTGGCGGCAGCTTTAAATACAGGTATTAGAGAACAAAGTCTGTTGATGGTGATGTTTATTGTGGAGGGCTGTGGACGTGACCAGAACTTTGGACCATGGGGCGTCAACCACGAAGCCACCCCCTGACCCTGGTGTGCTGTGGTTTTTGGATGTATTGTCAAGAAGGCCCTCATACCCTCACAGCCATGTCAGGCTCATTTGGGCTTTGCAACTCTTCTGGGGGTGATGAGTGTCCCCTTCCATGTCATTCTCTCCCACCCTGTCTCGTTGCCAGCATTCTAAACCTGTCTCCATGCCAGGCCTGTCCTGCTGGTTATGGGAGAACAATCCGTGTGACACCTCCCCTACTGTCCAACGTCTTGTGCTGGTTCATCCATAGCGCTCAAATAACTGGGCCTAACAAGGTCCAGCTGTGGTGTCCCATTGCTGTGATCAGAATGAAACCTGGCAAGGGAAATTTGGTGCTGGGTAAGAAGGCAGGAGGAGCAGTTGAAGGAACTGTGTACATTTAGCTTTCAGAAAAAGTGAGTTGACCTTGTTACTGTCTAGAGCTACAACATCTAGGTTCATCATATCAGTTTTCTCATAAACAGTTTTACAAGTCATGAGGTGAGGATAGTATTTCTTGCCGCAAATCTGCCCTGTCATGGCTCTTGAGCCCATGTCCATCTCTTCTTGGTGTCTGCTTTAATTTAAGACTTGATATTGGGGAGCATTGGCATGGATGATGTGTGTCAGAGAAAGCAGAATATACAACAAAATAGTAAGAACAATATGGTTGTCATCAGTGAGGGTGTTTAAAGCCCTTCTGTGGTTTATTTTGTGGGTGTGTTGTGAAGATTTGCCCCATTCCACTGCAGCCATGTCAGGCTGGTGTGGCCTTTGTACCTGTGCTGTGCATGAGGAGCTGCCCCTTCCATTGTGGTCATTCCTCCTTTATAGTGTGAGTGTTTGACACCAAAGGCTGGTGTTGATGGTGTGTGTCAAAGGGGACTGAAGAAATGACCGAGATTTGCAGAGGTGGGGTGTCATCAGTGAGGTCATCCAATGGAACTCATCGTTTTGGGTGTGTGGGTGTGTTGTGGGTGAGGAGGGGCCCGAAACTGTCCCCGCTGCGTCAGGCAGGTCTGGGCTTTGCATCTTTGCCAGGTGTGAGTTCCTGGACTGTTGCATTCTGTGTCAGCAGAGGGAGAGTTGCCCCTTCAGGGAGCTGGCAGGGGATGGAGTGACTGAGGCCCCACTTGGTTGTTTGACCATTCAGAAGGACCTCGAGAGTAAGGTTTGAAGGGAACCTCCCAAATTTCAAACAAGAGAACTCTGAAGTTGTGCATCTGGACAGGAATAGCATTTGCCTCTGGCTCACGCTGTAGGCCGAGAGTCTGAGAAGTGGCTTTTGTGAGCAGGACCCTGTGGTGCTGATCAAGAACCCATACCAGAAAGTTGCAGTGGAGCATCACATTAGTGGAGCATCACGTGTCCATGACAGATTTCAGGAGATTCTTGCCATGAAGTCATGAGAGGTGGCCCTTCCTCTCTTTAGAACACTGAGGAGGTCCTATGAGGAGCCCCGTGGACATTTCTGGCCTCCACAGGAGATGCCCAAGTGGGTAGTGAACAAAGAGAGGTTGAGGGCCAGCAGATATTGCAAGGGTTGGACAATCTTTGGTATAGAAGAGACTGAGAGAGCATGGACTCTGGGTAGACAAGGCTGGGCATGAATGTGTTATCAGTGAGTGGGAGTCCTGCTGTTCTCAGTACTCCACCCATGAAGGAAAGAAGGCATGTGCACAATTGAAAATAGATGGAATACCATGGGTGAGACAAGTAAGTATTTTTCAGTGTGTGTGGATTGTCCCAGAATGTAAGAGACAATGGGGTCTCTCTTCTTGGAGGTCCAAAACTGAACTGGACATAATTCTGGAAATCCTGCCTGTGCTGGGTCTGCTTGAGAAAGGGAGATCGAAGAATTTGCACTGCGGAGTTCCTGCACAAGTGCATGATGTTATTCCTCTGTTTGTGGGGAGGACTCAAGAAGTATTACGGGGAAGGGAATTTTTCAAGTGTGTGGTGGCATGGAGTGACTTTGTTATGCAGTGCCCAGGAGAGAATAGCTGCGAGCACGCCTTTGGTAGATGAAGTGATGGCCTTGTGTCATGTTCTGGAAGATCTCCCCTCTCCCCTGTTTCCCATGTCAGTGTTGGTTGTTTTGGTGGGGACATATTTACTAAGAAATATTCTTTGCTCCCTTTCCTTCCCACGTAATGGTTGAGTGCTGGCATTGCACAGGGTGAGGGTGTGAGACCATTGGAATTGAAACAACTCAGGTTGTGATGCAAGAAAACTTTATTGAGTACAAAGAAGGATGAGAAAAAAGAAGCTGAAGGAATCAAGTGTGAGGTGCAAGTAGAGAGACCATCAGCCAAGGTGCTTTGGTTGCAGGAGCTGTTGGCAGAGGCCAGAGCTGGTGGTGTCAGGGGTGGTGCTGAGGGCCCTTAGCAGATGGAGCCATAGCCCCTTCTGCCAGAGCAGCCCAGGCCTCCCAGGCCGTAGCCAAGGCCAAAGCCAAATCCGCCAGAGATGGGCTGTCCCTGGGCATTGAGCTCAGTGCCCAGAGCAGCGGAGGAGGTGGATCCGACGGCGGTGTTCTGGGGGAAGGAGGTCATGATGGGTCCTGGCAGGGTGACCAGCACAGGGGAAGGGTTGATGATGACGCGGGAATCCTGGCATTGCAGGGCACAGGGCTCATTGCAGCTGTTGGCCAGCGGGGTGGGTCCGCAGGGACTGCAGAGGCTGTTGCAGGCCATGGGTGTGGTGTGGAGGGTGCCTGGAAGAGAAAGGGTGAGTTAGGACAAGGATGTGGGAGTGTGAGGGGCAATGATGTAGAAGAGTGAGGGAGTGTGGAGGCTGTAGTGAGGCTGTGGGGAGGTGTGAGGGCTGCTGAGGCTGGGGCTGAACGTGCTGGAAGAGAAGAGCCAGGGGTGCTGGATCAGGAGGGTTAGGGCTTGAGACTCACCTGGTTGTTGGCAGGAGCAGGAGGAGAAGGCTTTGGGTGTAGTGTGTGAGTGAGAGACGCTCTGGGCTGGCTTTTATGCTGGTTCTGGAGGGGCGAGACAGCCTTGTCCCAAGACCTTGGGGCATTTTGCAGGTCACAGTTCCTGGTTGTCTCAGAGTGGTGAATCCTCCAGTGGGGAATGTTTTCCATCCCACAACTCCACTGTGTCATGTCTTACTTTTGAGTCCCTGTCCTTATGACACTGTCAGCAACTTTTAAATGCAAGTATTAGAGACCAAGGGCATTTGATGAAGGTGTTTTTGTGGAGGGCTGTGGATGTCAGATTTGGCGAGTTGGTGTCACCAGTAAAGTGACCCAATGTTGTGCTGTGGTTTGTGGGTGTCTTGTGGAGAGGCTCCTCAGTCCCTCACAACCACGTCAAGCTCATCTGGGTTTTGCAGTTCTTGTGGGGATGATGTGTGTCCCCTTCCATCATCCACATTTTCTCCCTGTCCCATTGCCACCATTCTAAACCTGTCTCTATGCCATGCCTTTCCAGCTGGATGTGAGAAAACAATCCCTATGGTTTGGGGACTCTTGTCAGGCCCTGTAATGTCTTGGGTTTTATTCATCAGTAGTGCTCATCTCAGCTTGCCATAGCTTGGTCACACTGTGGGGTTCCATTGCTGGACTCTGAGTGACACTTAGAAATGAAATCTTGTGAAGGATCAGAAGATGATGTCTGTGGAGCACTTGAATGAGCTGGATGCATTCAGTTTTCAGAACAAATGTGTTGACCTTTTTACTTTCTCAAGGTACATGAATGTAAATCATAAGGTCAGTCTTACCTGGCCCAGGCTGATGAGCCATGAGCTGGGGACTCTTTTTCTTCCTGTAACTCTACATTTCCATGTCCTGCTTTTGTGCTCGAGTCCATCTGACCTTGGCAGCATCTTTAAAGTGAGAGCTGGTATTTGGGAGGATTTGCTTGGAAGGTGCGTGTCAGAGAAACCAGAATAAACCACAAATACCTAGGAAACTTGGGATGTCAACAATGGGGTCAACGCATGGGACAGGGGTTCTTTGGTTTGGGGCTGCATTTGAGGGAGGGACCCCATTCCTTTACAGCCCTGTCAGGCTGCTCTGGGCTTTGTGGCTGTGCTGGGCATTAGGTCCTGCGCCTTCCAGTGCATTTACTCCCTCCCACCTTGCCCATGGATTTCCAGGGCCCTTGTTCCTGCCGACAAGGATGGGACAATTTTTCCCCTACAAAGCATTTCCTAATGCAGGTCATACAGGGTGATGAGGAACAGTTGGAGTTGATTTGGAAGGCAAAATCCTATCTTAGTGACCTCTGTGTTACATACAGAAAAAAAAATCTTGCTGTGGATGCAGAGGGAGCCATGGCTGGTGTTTACCTCCACCTCTCAGCAATGTCTTGGCAGTGTCACCTACTGCACCATTGCAGACTATGCAAGGATGTACAGGTGGTGTAAAGGGTCAGTGAGGTGTGTTGCTGTATTCATATAATATTTAATCAACCTGATCTGGGGCCTTGTGATCCAATTGTCAAGCTGGAGTGAGCTTGACAAATGAAGCAGCTCAATAGTCGTATCCATGAGGCCAAAAATGTTCAACATCCTCTAAAAGGATGTGAGTTGGTGTGAGCAGGTTTGGGGTCCACAGGGGATGGGGACCACAGTCTTAGTGAATCAAGGCCAGTTCAGGGCCACCAAGATTTTTGGAGGATTTTTCACAAGGGACTGAGAGAGCTGGGACTTCCAGGAGAAAAGGCTGGATGCTGGGTTTTTAGAAATTGGCAACGGCAAAATGAAAAGAGATGGAATTCCATGGCCAGAGCAGACAAGCTGTTCTTTCATGTGACGGTGGTCACAGAGTGGAAGAGGTGCAGGAGTTTCTCTCTGCCAGGGAGATGACAACCTGACCTGTCCATGGTTCTGCAAATCTTTCTCTGGGTTCCCTTCCTTGATCAGAGAGGATGGAAGCCCTTGCAGCACTTCCCAAATTTCTCTGAGAGTGGATGTTATTGTGATTGTTTGTATGGTTTGAGAGTTCTAATGGGAGGAGATGATGTCAAGGCTATGCTGGCATAGAAAGTCTTTGTCAGAGCACCGAGCAGGAGAGCTTTGTTGTGTCAAAGCCTTTGGAATGGAAGATGATGTGTGTTTGTCATATACTGAAGGGTCACCCTTCACCCTTCAACTTCAAGCCTCCTGTGCCAGTTATGGTTGTTGCCATTGAGGTTCTACATGTTTAGGAAGGTGTTGTGCCCCTTTGCCTCCCGTGGGTGAGGATGTCAGGGCTTTGGAATTCAAAAGGAAGAGACAAGTGAGTCTTTGATGCAGGAAAAGTTTATTGAGGCAAAAGACTTAAAAGGCAAGGGAGAGAACTTGAATGGATCCAGAGTGAGGCGCAGGTAGAGTGACCATCAGCTGAGGTGCTTTGGTTGCAGGAGCTGTTGGCAGAGGCCAGAGCTGGTGGTGTCAGGGGTGGTGCTGAGGGCCCTTAGCAGATGTAGCCATAGCCCCTTCTGCCAGAGCAGCCCAGGCCTCCCAGGCCGTAGCCAAGGCCAAAGCCACCAAATCCGCCAGAGATGGGCTGTCCCTGGGCATTGAGCTCAGTGCCCAGAGCAGCGGAGGAGGTGGATCCGACGGCGGTGTTCTGGGGGAAGGAGGTCATGATGGGTCCTGGCAGGGTGACCATCACAGGGGAAGGGTCGATGATGACGCGGGAATCCTGGCATTGCAGGGCACAGGGCTCGTTGCAGCTGTTGGCCAGCGGGGTGGGTCCGCAGGGACTGCAGCGGTTGTAGCAGGCCATGGGTGTGGTGTGGAGGGTGCCTGGAAGAGAGAGAGGGATGAGGCAGGGTAGAGGCGTGGGAGAGCAAGTAGAGAAGTGTGCCGGAGCAGGAGGTTTGCGGGCTTGAGGCTCACCTTGCTGTCGGCAGGAGCAGGAGGAGAAGGCTTGAGGAGAAGTGTGTGTGGGAGAGAGGCTCTGGGCTGGCTTTTATGCTGGTTCTGGAGGGGCGGGACAGCTTTGTCCCATGGCCTTGAGGCCTTTTGCAGGCTACAGTTCCTGGCTGGCTCAGAGCGGTGAGTCCTGAGGTGGGGAGTGTTTTGCATCCCACAACTCTGCTGTGTCGTGTTCTGTCTTTGAGTCCATGTTCATCTGACATTGGCGGCAGCTTTAAATACAGGTATTAGAGAACAAAGTCTGTTGATGGTGATGTTTATTGTGGAGGGCTGTGGACGTGACCAGAACTTTGGACCATGGGGCGTCAACCATGAAGCCACCCCCTGACCCTGGTGTGCTGTGGTTTTTGGATGTATTGTCAAGAAGGCCCTCATACCCTCACAGCCATGTCAGGCTCATTTGGGCTTTGCAACTCTTCTGGGGGTGATGAGTGTCCCCTTCCATGTCATTCTCTCCCACCCTGTCTCGTTGCCCGCATTCTAAACCTGTCTCCACGCCAGGCCTGTCCTGCTGGTTATGGGAGAACAATCCGTGTGACACCTCCCCTACTGTCCAACGTCTTGTGCTGGTTCATCCATAGCGCTTGAATAACTGGGCCTAACAAGGTCCAGCTGTGGTGTCCCATTGCTGTGATCAGAATGAAACCTGGCAAGGGAAATTTGGTGCTGGGTAAGAAGGCATGAGGAGCAGTTGAAGGAACTGTGTACATTTAGCTTTCAGAAAAAGTGAGTTGACCTTGTTACTCTCTAGAGCTACAACATCTAGGTTCATCATATCAGTTTTCTCATAAACAGTTTTACAAGTCATGAGGTGAGGATAGTATTTCTTGCCACAAATCTGCCCTGTCATGGCTCTTGAGCCCATGTCCATCTCTTCTTGGTGTCTGCTTTAATTTGAGACTTGATATTGGGGAGCATTGGCATGGATGATGTGTGTCAGAGAAAGCAGAATATACAACAAAATAGTAAGAACAATATGGTTGTCATCAGTGAGGGTGTTTAAAGCGCTTCTGTGGTTTATTTTGTGGGTGTGTTGTGAAGATTTGCCCCATTCCACTGCAGTCATGTCAGGCTGGTGTGGCCTTTGTACCTGTGCTGTGCATGAGGAGCTGCCCCTTCCATTGTGGTCATTCCTCCTTTATAGTGTGAGTGTTTGACACCAAAGGCTGGTGTTGATGGTGTGTGTCAAAGGGGACTGAAGACATGACCGAGATTTGCAGAGGTGGGGTGTCATCAGTGAGGTCATCCAATGGAACTCATGGTTTTGGGTGTGTGGGTGTGTTGTGGGTGAGGAGGGACCCCAACTGGAGATGCCCAAGTGGGTATTGAACAAAGAGAGGTTGAGGGCCAGCAGATATTGCAAGGGTTGGACAATCTTTGGTATAGAAGAGACTGAGAGAGCATGGACTCTGGGTAGACAAGGCTGGGCATGAATGTGTTATCAGTGAGTGGGAGCCCTGCTGTTCTCAGTACTCCACACATGAAGGAAAGAAGGCATGTGCACAATTGAAAATAGATGGAATACTATGGGTGAGAAAAGTAAGTATTTTTCAGTGTGTGTGGATTGTCCCAGAATGTAAGAGATAATGGGGTCTCTCTTCTTGGAGGTCCAAAACTGAACTGGACATAATTGTGGAAATCCTGCCTGTGCTGGGTCTGCTTGAGAAAGGGAGATGGAAGAATTTGCACTGCGGAGTTCCTGCCCAAGTGCATGATGTTATTCCTCTGTTTGTGGGGAGGACTCAATAAGTATTACGGGGAAGGGAATTTTTCAAGTGTGTGGTGGCATGGAGTGACTTTGTTATGCAGTGCCCAGGAGAGAATAGCTGCGAGCACGCCTTTGGTAGATGAAGTGATGGCCTTGTGTCATGTTCTGGAAGATCTCCCCTCTCCCCTGTTTCCCATGTCAGTGTTGGTTGTTTTGGTGGGGACATATTTACTAAGAAATATTCTTTGCTCCCTTTCCTTCCCACGTAATGGTTGAGTGCTGGCATTGCACAGGGTGAGGGTGTGAGACCATTGGAATTGAAACAACTCAGGTTGTGATGCAAGAAAACTTTATTGAGTACAAAGAAGGATGAGAAAAAAGAAGCTGAAGGAATCAAGTGTGAGGTGCAAGTAGAGAGACCATCAGCCAAGGTGCTTTGGTTGCAGGAGCTGTTGGCAGAGGCCAGAGCTGGTGGTGTCAGGGGTGGTGCTGAGGGCCCTTAGCAGATGGAGCCATAGCCCCTTCTGCCAGAGCAGCCCAGGCCTCCCAGGCCGTAGCCAAGGCCAAAGCCAAATCCGCCAGAGATGGGCTGTCCCTGGGCATTGAGCTCAGTGCCCAGAGCAGCGGAGGAGGTGGATCCGACGGCGGTGTTCTGGGGGAAGGAGGTCATGATGGGTCCTGGCAGGGTGACCAGCACAGGGGAAGGGTTGATGATGACGCGGGAATCCTGGCATTGCAGGGCACAGGGCTCATTGCAGCTGTTGGCCAGCGGGGTGGGTCCGCAGGGACTGCAGAGGCTGTTGCAGGCCATGGGTGTGGTGTGGAGGGTGCCTGGAAGAGAAAGGGTGAGTTAGGACAAGGATGTGGGAGTGTGAGGGGCAATGATGTAGAAGAGTGAGGGAGTGTGGAGGCTGTAGTGAGGCTGTGGGGAGGTGTGAGGGCTGCTGAGGCTGGGGCTGAACGTGCTGGAAGAGAAGAGCCAGGGGTGCTGGATCAGGAGGGTTAGGGCTTGAGACTCACCTGGTTGTTGGCAGGAGCAGGAGGAGAAGGCTTTGGGTGTAGTGTGTGAGTGAGAGACGCTCTGGGCTGGCTTTTATGCTGGTTCTGGAGGGGCGAGACAGCCTTGTCCCAAGACCTTGGGGCATTTTGCAGGTCACAGTTCCTGGTTGTCTCAGAGTGGTGAATCCTCCAGTGGGGAATGTTTTCCATCCCACAACTCCACTGTGTCATGTCTTACTTTTGAGTCCCTGTCCTTATGACACTGTCAGCAACTTTTAAATGCAAGTATTAGAGACCAAGGGCATTTGATGAAGGTGTTTTTGTGGAGGGCTGTGGATGTCAGATTTGGCGAGTTGGTGTCACCAGTAAAGTGACCCAATGTTGTGCTGTGGTTTGTGGGTGTCTTGTGGAGAGGCTCCTCAGTCCCTCACAACCACGTCAAGCTCATCTGGGTTTTGCAGTTCTTGTGGGGATGATGTGTGTCCCCTTCCATCATCCACATTTTCTCCCTGTCCCATTGCCACCATTCTAAACCTGTCTCTATGCCATGCCTTTCCAGCTGGATGTGAGAAAACAATCCCTATGGTTTGGGGACTCTTGTCAGGCCCTGTAATGTCTTGGGTTTTATTCATCAGTAGTGCTCATCTCAGCTTGCCATAGCTTGGTCACACTGTGGGGTTCCATTGCTGGACTCTGAGTGACACTTAGAAATGAAATCTTGTGAAGGATCAGAAGATGATGTCTGTGGAGCACTTGAATGAGCTGGATGCATTCAGTTTTCAGAACAAATGTGTTGACCTTTTTACTTTCTCAAGGTACATGAATGTAAATCATAAGGTCAGTCTTACCTGGCCCAGGCTGATGAGCCATGAGCTGGGGACTCTTTTTCTTCCTGTAACTCTACATTTCCATGTCCTGCTTTTGTGCTCGAGTCCATCTGACCTTGGCAGCATCTTTAAAGTGAGAGCTGGTATTTGGGAGGATTTGCTTGGAAGGTGCGTGTCAGAGAAACCAGAATAAACCACAAATACCTAGGAAACTTGGGATGTCAACAATGGGGTCAACGCATGGGACAGGGGTTCTTTGGTTTGGGGCTGCATTTGAGGGAGGGACCCCATTCCTTTACAGCCCTGTCAGGCTGCTCTGGGCTTTGTGGCTGTGCTGGGCATTAGGTCCTGCGCCTTCCAGTGCATTTACTCCCTCCCACCTTGCCCATGGATTTCCAGGGCCCTTGTTCCTGCCGACAAGGATGGGACAATTTTTCCCCTACAAAGCATTTCCTAATGCAGGTCATACAGGGTGATGAGGAACAGTTGGAGTTGATTTGGAAGGCAAAATCCTATCTTAGTGACCTCTGTGTTACATACAGAAAAAAAAATCTTGCTGTGGATGCAGAGGGAGCCATGGCTGGTGTTTACCTCCACCTCTCAGCAATGTCTTGGCAGTGTCACCTACTGCACCATTGCAGACTATGCAAGGATGTACAGGTGGTGTAAAGGGTCAGTGAGGTGTGTTGCTGTATTCATATAATATTTAATCAACCTGATCTGGGGCCTTGTGATCCAATTGTCAAGCTGGAGTGAGCTTGACAAATGAAGCAGCTCAATAGTCGTATCCATGAGGCCAAAAATGTTCAACATCCTCTAAAAGGATGTGAGTTGGTGTGAGCAGGTTTGGGGTCCACAGGGGATGGGGACCACAGTCTTAGTGAATCAAGGCCAGTTCAGGGCCACCAAGATTTTTGGAGGATTTTTCACAAGGGACTGAGAGAGCTGGGACTTCCAGGAGAAAAGGCTGGATGCTGGGTTTTTAGAAATTGGCAACGGCAAAATGAAAAGAGATGGAATTCCATGGCCAGAGCAGACAAGCTGTTCTTTCATGTGACGGTGGTCACAGAGTGGAAGAGGTGCAGGAGTTTCTCTCTGCCAGGGAGATGACAACCTGACCTGTCCATGGTTCTGCAAATCTTTCTCTGGGTTCCCTTCCTTGATCAGAGAGGATGGAAGCCCTTGCAGCACTTCCCAAATTTCTCTGAGAGTGGATGTTATTGTGATTGTTTGTATGGTTTGAGAGTTCTAATGGGAGGAGATGATGTCAAGGCTATGCTGGCATAGAAAGTCTTTGTCAGAGCACCGAGCAGGAGAGCTTTGTTGTGTCAAAGCCTTTGGAATGGAAGATGATGTGTGTTTGTCATATACTGAAGGGTCACCCTTCACCCTTCAACTTCAAGCCTCCTGTGCCAGTTATGGTTGTTGCCATTGAGGTTCTACATGTTTAGGAAGGTGTTGTGCCCCTTTGCCTCCCGTGGGTGAGGATGTCAGGGCTTTGGAATTCAAAAGGAAGAGACAAGTGAGTCTTTGATGCAGGAAAAGTTTATTGAGGCAAAAGACTTAAAAGGCAAGGGAGAGAACTTGAATGGATCCAGAGTGAGGCGCAGGTAGAGTGACCATCAGCTGAGGTGCTTTGGTTGCAGGAGCTGTTGGCAGAGGCCAGAGCTGGTGGTGTCAGGGGTGGTGCTGAGGGCCCTTAGCAGATGTAGCCATAGCCCCTTCTGCCAGAGCAGCCCAGGCCTCCCAGGCCGTAGCCAAGGCCAAAGCCAAATCCGCCAGAGATGGGCTGTCCCTGGGCATTGAGCTCAGTACCCAGAGCAGCGGAGGAGGTGGATCCGACGGCGGTGTTCTGGGGGAAGGAGGTCATGATGGGTCCTGGCAGGGTGACCATCACAGGGGAAGGGTTGATGATGACGCGGGAATCCTGGCATTGCAGGGCACAGGGCTCGTTGCAGCTGTTGGCCAGCGGGGTGGGTCCGCAGGGACTGCAGCGGTTGTAGCAGGCCATGGGTGTGGTGTGGAGGGTGCCTGGAAGAGAGAGAGGGATGAGGCAGGGTAGAGGCGTGGGAGAGCAAGGAGAGAAGTGTGCAGGAGCATGAGGTTTGCGGGCTTGAGGCTCACCTTGCTGTCGGCAGGAGCAGGAGGAGAAGGCTTGAGGAGAAGTGTGTGTGGGAGAGAGGCTCTGGGCTGGCTTTTATGCTGGTTCTGGAGGGGCGGGACAGCTTTGTCCCATGGCCTTGAGGCATTTTGCAGGCCACAGTTCCTGGCTGGCTCAGAGCGGTGAGTCCTGAGGTGGGGAGTGTTTTGCATCCCACAACTCTGCTTTGTCGTGTTCTGTCTTTGAGTCCATGTTCATCTGACATTGGCGGCAGCTTTAAATACAGGTATTAGAGAACAAAGTCTGTTGATGGTGATGTTTATTGTGGAGGGCTGTGGACGTGACCAGAACTTTGGACCATGGGGCGTCAACCACGAAGCCACCCCCTGACCCTGGTGTGCTGTGGTTTTTGGATGTATTGTCAAGAAGGCCCTCATACCCTCACAGCCATGTCAGGCTCATCTGGGCTTTGCAACTCTTCTGGGGGTGATGAGTGTCCCCTTCCATGTCATTCTCTCCCACCCTGTCTCGTTGCCAGCATTCTAAACCTGTCTCCATGCCAGGCCTGTCCTGCTGGTTATGGGAGAACAATCCGTGTGACACCTCCCCTACTGTCCAACGTCTTGTGCTGGTTCATCCATAGCGCTCCAATAACTGGGCCTAACAAGGTCCAGCTGTGGTGTCCCATTGCTGTGATCAGAATGAAACCTGGCAAGGGAAATTTGGTGCTGGGTAAGAAGGCAGGAGGAGCAGTTGAAGGAACTGTGTACATTTAGCTTTCAGAAAAAGTGAGTTGACCTTGTTACTGTCTAGAGCTACAACATCTAGGTTCATCATATCAGTTTTCTCATAAACAGTTTTACAAGTCATGAGGTGAGGATAGTATTTCTTGCCGCAAATCTGCCCTGTCATGGCTCTTGAGCCCATGTCCATCTCTTCTTGGTGTCTGCTTTAATTTAAGACTTGATATTGGGGAGCATTGGCATGGATGATGTGTGTCAGAGAAAGCAGAATATACAACAAAATAGTAAGAACAATATGGTTGTCATCAGTGAGGGTGTTTAAAGCCCTTCTGTGGTTTATTTTGTGGGTGTGTTGTGAAGATTTGCCCCATTCCACTGCAGCCATGTCAGGCTGGTGTGGCCTTTGTACCTGTGCTGTGCATGAGGAGCTGCCCCTTCCATTGTGGTCATTCCTCCTTTATAGTGTGAGTGTTTGACACCAAAGGCTGGTGTTGATGGTGTGTGTCAAAGGGGACTGAAGAAATGACCGAGATTTGCAGAGGTGGGGTGTCATCAGTGAGGTCATCCAATGGAACTCATCGTTTTGGGTGTGTGGGTGTGTTGTGGGTGAGGAGGGGCCCGAAACTGTCCCCGCTGCGTCAGGCAGGTCTGGGCTTTGCATCTTTGCCAGGTGTGAGTTCCTGGACTGTTGCATTCTGTGTCAGCAGAGGGAGAGTTGCCCCTTCAGGGAGCTGGCAGGGGATGGAGTGACTGAGGCCCCACTTGGTTGTTTGACCATTCAGAAGGACCTCGAGAGTAAGGTTTGAAGGGAACCTCCCAAATTTCAAACAAGAGAACTCTGAAGTTGTGCATCTGGACAGGAATAGCATTTGCCTCTGGCTCACGCTGTAGGCCGAGAGTCTGAGAAGTGGCTTTTGTGAGCAGGACCCTGTGGTGCTGATCAAGAACCCATACCAGAAAGTTGCAGTGGAGCATCACATTAGTGGAGCATCACGTGTCCATGACAGATTTCAGGAGATTCTTGCCATGAAGTCATGAGAGGTGGCCCTTCCTCTCTTTAGAACACTGAGGAGGTCCTATGAGGAGCCCCGTGGACATTTCTGGCCTCCACAGGAGATGCACAAGTGGGTAGTGAACAAAGAGAGGTTGAGGGCCAGCAGATATTGCAAGGGTTGGACAATCTTTGGTATAGAAGAGACTGAGAGAGCATGGACTCTGGGTAGACAAGGCTGGGCATGAATGTGTTATCAGTGAGTGGGAGTCCTGCTGTTCTCAGTACTCCACCCATGAAGGAAAGAAGGCATGTGCACAATTGAAAATAGATGGAATACCATGGGTGAGACAAGTAAGTATTTTTCAGTGTGTGTGGATTGTCCCAGAATGTAAGAGATAATGGGGTCTCTCTTCTTGGAGGTCCAAAACTGAACTGGACATAATTCTGGAAATCCTGCCTGTGCTGGGTCTGCTTGAGAAAGGGAGATCGAAGAATTTGCACTGCGGAGTTCCTGCACAAGTGCATGATGTTATTCCTCTGTTTGTGGGGAGGACTCAAGAAGTATTACGGGGAAGGGAATTTTTCAAGTGTGTGGTGGCATGGAGTGACTTTGTTATGCAGTGCCCAGGAGAGAATAGCTGCGAGCACGCCTTTGGTAGATGAAGTGATGGCCTTGTGTCATGTTCTGGAAGATCTCCCCTCTCCCCTGTTTCCCATGTCAGTGTTGGTTGTTTTGGTGGGGACATATTTACTAAGAAATATTCTTTGCTCCCTTTCCTTCCCACGTAATGGTTGAGTGCTGGCATTGCACAGGGTGAGGGTGTGAGACCATTGGAATTGAAACAACTCAGGTTGTGATGCAAGAAAACTTTATTGAGTACAAAGAAGGATGAGAAAAAAGAAGCTGAAGGAATCAAGTGTGAGGTGCAAGCAGAGAGACCATCAGCCAAGGTGTTTTGGTTGCAGGAGCTGTTGGCAGAGGCCAGAGCTGGTGGTGTCAGGGGTGGTGCTGAGGGCCCTTAGCAGATGTAGCCATAGCCCCTTCTGCCAGAGCAGCCCAGGCCTCCCAGGCCGTAGCCAAGGCCAAAGCCACCAAATCCGCCAGAGATGGGCTGTCCCTGGGCATTGAGCTCAGTGCCCAGAGCAGCGGAGGAGGTGGATCCGACGGCGGTGTTCTGGGGGAAGGAGGTCATGATGGGTCCTGGCAGGGTGACCATCACAGGGGAAGGGTTGATGATGATGCGGGAATCCTGGCATTGCAGGGCACAGGGCTCGTTGCAGCTGTTGGCCAGCGGGGTGGGTCCGCAGGGACTGCAGAGGCTGTTGCAGGCCATGGGTGTGGTGTGGAGGGTGCCTGGAAGAGAAAGGGTGAGTTAGGACAAGGATGTGGGAGTGTGAGGGGCAATGATGTAGAAGAGTGAGGGAGTGTGGAGGCTGTAGTGGGGCTGTGGGAGTTGTGAGGGCTGCGGAGGCTGGGGCTGCGTGTGCTGGAAGAGAAGAGCCAGGGGTGCAGGAGCAGGAGGGTTAGGGCTTGAGACTCACCTGGTTGTTGGCAGGAGCAGGAGGAGAAGGCTTTGGGTGTAGTGTGTGAGTGAGAGACGCTCTGGGCTGGCTTTTATGCTGGTTCTGGAGGGGCGGGACAGCCTTGTCCCAAGACCTTGGGGCATTTTGCAGGCCACAGTTCCTGGTTGTCTCAGAGTGGTTAATCCTCCAGTGGGGAATGTTTTCCATCCCACAACTCCACTGTGTCATGTCTTACTTTTGAGTCCCTGTCCTTATGACATTGTCAGCAGCTATTAAATGCAAGTATTAGAGACCAAGGGCATTTGATGAAGATGTTTTTGTGGAGGGCTGTGGATGTCAGATTAGGCGAGTGGGTGTCACCAGTAAAGTGACCCAATGGCCGTGTTGTGCTGTGGTTTGTGGGTGTCTTGTGGAGAGGCTCCTCAGTCCTTCACAACCACGTCAAGCTCATCTGGGCTTTGCAGTTCTTGTGGGGATGATGTGTGTCCCCTTCCATCATCCACATTTTCTCCCTGTCCCATTGCCACCATTGTAAACCTGTCTCTATGCCATGCCTTTCCAGCTGGATGTGAGAAAACAATCCCTATGGTTTGGGGACTCTTGTCAGGCCCTGTAATGTCTTGGGTTTTATTCATCAGTAGTGCTCATCTCAGCTTGCCATAGCTTGGTCACGCTGTGGGGTTCCATTGCTGGACTCTGAGTGACACTTAGAAATGAAATCTTGTGAAGGATCAGAAGATGATGTCTGTGGAGCACTTGAATGAGCTGGATGCATTCAATTTTCAGAACAAATGTGTTGACCTTTTTACTTTCTCAAGGTACATGAATGTAAATCATAAGGTCAGTCTTACCTGGCCCAGGCTGATGAGCCATGAGCTGGGGACTCTTTTTCTGCCTGTAACTCTACATTTCCATGTCCTGCTTTTGTGCTCGAGTCCATCTGACCTTGGCAGCATCTTTAAAGTGAGAGTTGGTATTTGGGAGGATTTGCTTGGAAGGTGCGTGTCAGAGAAACCAGAATAAACCACAAATACCTAGGAAACTTGGGATGTCAACAATGAGGTCAACGCATGGGACAGGGGTTCTTTGGTTTGGGGCTGCATTTGAGGGAGGGACCCCATTCCTTTACAGCCCTGTCAGGCTGCTCTGGGCTTTGTGACTGTGCTGGGCATTAGGTCTTGCCCCTTCAAGTGCATTTTACTCCCTCCCACTTTGCCCATGGATTTCCAGGGCCCTTGTTCCTGCCGACAAGGATGGGACAATTTTTCCCCTACAAAGCATTTCCTAATGCAGGTCATACAAGGTGATGAGGAACAGTTGGAGTTGATTTGGAAGGCAAAATCCTATCTTAGTGACCTCTGTGTTACATACAGAAAAAAAAATCTTGCTGTGGATGCAGAGGGAGCCATGGCTGGTGTTTACCTCCACCTCTCAGCAATGTCTTGGCAGTGTCACCTACTGCACCATTGCAGACTATGCAAGGATGTACAGGTGGTGTAAAGGGTCAGTGAGGTGTGTTGCTGTATTCATATAATATTTAATCAACCTGATCTGGGGCCTTGTGATCCAATTGTCAAGCTGGAGTGAGCTTGACAAATGAAGCAGCTCAATAGTCGTATCCATGAGGCCAAAAATGTTCAACATCCTCTAAAAGGATGTGAGTTGGTGTGAGCAGGTTTGGGGTCCACAGGGATGGGGGACCACAGGCTTAGTGAATCAAGGCCAGTTCAGGGCCACCAAGATTTTTGGAGGATTTTTCACAAGGGAGTGAGAGAGCTGGGACTTCCAGGAGACAAGGCTGGATGCTGGGTTTTAGAAGTTGGCAACGGCAAAATGAAAAGAGATGGAATTCCATGGCCAGAGCAGACAAGCCGTTCTTTCATGTGACGGTGGTCACAGAGTGGAAGAGGTGCAGGAGTTTCTCTCTGCCGGGGAGATGACAACCTGACCTGTCCATGGTTCTGCAAATCTTTCTCTGGGTTCCCTTCCTTGATCAGAGAGGATGGAAGCCCTTGCAGCGCTTCCCGAATTTCTCTGAGAGTGGATGTTATTGTGATGGTTGTGTGGTTTGAGAGTTCTAATGGGAGGAGATCATGTCAAGGCTATGCTGGCATAGAAAGTCTTTGTCAGAGCACCGAGCAGGAGAGCTTTGTTGTGTCAAAGCCTTTGGAATGGAAGATGATGTGTGTTTGTCATATACTGAAGGGTCACCCTTCACCCTTCAACTTCAAGCCTCCTGTGCCAGTTATGGTTGTTGCCATTGAGGTTCTACTTGTTTAGGAAGGTGTTGTGCCCCTTTGCCTGCCATGGCTGAGGATGTAAGGGCTTTGGAATTCAAAAGGAAGAGACAAGTGAGTCTTTGATGCAGGAAAATTTTATTGTGGCAAAAGAATTAAAAGGCAAGGGAGAGAACTTGAATGGATCCAGAGTGAGGTGCAAGTAGAGTGACCATCATCTGAGGTGCTTTGGTAGCAGGAGCTATTGGCAGAGGCCAGAGCTGGTGGTGTCAGGGGTGGTGCTGAGGGCCCTTAGCAGATGTAGCCATAGCCCCTTCTGCCAGAGCAGCCCAGGCCTCCCAGGCCGTAGCCAAGGCCAAAGCCAAATCCGCCAGAGATGGGCTGTCCCTGGGCATTGAGCTCAGTGCCCAGAGCAGCGGAGGAGGTGGATCCGACGGCGGTGTTCTGGGGGAAGGAGGTCATGATGGGTCCTGGCAGGGTGACCATCACAGGGGAAGGGTTGATGATGACGCGGGAATCCTGGCATTGCAGGGCACAGGGCTCGTTGCAGCTGTTGGCCAGCGGGGTGGGTCCGCAGGGACTGCAGCGGTTGTAGCAGGCCATGGGTGTGGTGTGGAGGGTGCCTGGAAGAGAGAGAGGGATGAGGCAGGGTAGAGGCGTGGGAGAGCAAGTAGAGAAGTGTGCCGGAGCAGGAGGTTTGCGGGCTTGAGGCTCACCTTGCTGTCGGCAGGAGCAGGAGGAGAAGGCTTGAGGAGAAGTGTGTGTGGGAGAGAGGCTCTGGGCTGGCTTTTATGCTGGTTCTGGAGGGGCGGGACAGCTTTGTCCCATGGCCTTGAGGCATTTTGCAGGCCACAGTTCCTGGCTGGCTCAGAGCGGTGAGTCCTGAGGTGGGGAGTGTTTTGCATCCCACAACTCTGCTTTGTCGTGTTCTGTCTTTGAGTCCATGTTCATCTGACATTGGCGGCAGCTTTAAATACAGGTATTAGAGAACAAAGTCTGTTGATGGTGATGTTTATTGTGGAGGGCTGTGGACGTGACCAGAACTTTGGACCATGGGGCGTCAACCACGAAGCCACCCCCTGACCCTGGTGTGCTGTGGTTTTTGGATGTATTGTCAAGAAGGCCCTCATACCCTCACAGCCATGTCAGGCTCATTTGGGCTTTGCAACTCTTCTGGGGGTGATGAGTGTCCCCTTCCATGTCATTCTCTCCCACCCTGTCTCGTTGCCAGCATTCTAAACCTGTCTCCATGCCAGGCCTGTCCTGCTGGTTATGGGAGAACAATCCGTGTGACACCTCCCCTACTGTCCAACGTCTTGTGCTGGTTCATCCATAGCGCTCAAATAACTGGGCCTAACAAGGTCCAGCTGTGGTGTCCCATTGCTGTGATCAGAATGAAACCTGGCAAGGGAAATTTGGTGCTGGGTAAGAAGGCATGAGGAGCAGTTGAAGGAACTGTGTACATTTAGCTTTCAGAAAAAGTGAGTTGACCTTGTTACTCTCTAGAGCTACAACATCTAGGTTCATCATATCGGTTTTCTCATAAACAGTTTTACAAGTCATGAGGTGAGGATAGTATTTCTTGCCACAAATCTGCCCTGTCATGGCTCTTGAGCCCATGTCCATCTCTTCTTGGTGTCTGCTTTAATTTGAGACTTGATATTGGGGAGCATTGGCATGGATGATGTGTGTCAGAGAAAGCAGAATATACAACAAAATAGTAAGAACAATATGGTTGTCATCAGTGAGGGTGTTTAAAGCGCTTCTGTGGTTTATTTTGTGGGTGTGTTGTGAAGATTTGCCCCATTCCACTGCAGCCATGTCAGGCTGGTGTGGCCTTTGTACCTGTGCTGTGCATGAGGAGCTGCCCCTTCCATTGTGGTCATTCCTCCTTTATAGTGTGAGTGTTTGACACCAAAGGCTGGTGTTGATGGTGTGTGTCAAAGGGGACTGAAGACATGACCGAGATTTGCAGAGGTGGGGTGTCATCAGTGAGGTCATCCAATGGAACTCATGGTTTTGTGTGTGTGGGTGTGTTGTGGGTGAGGAGGGACCCCAACGGGAGATGCCCAAGTGGGTAGTGAACAAAGAGAGGTTGAGGGCCAGCAGATATTGCAAGGGTTGGACAATCTTTGGTATAGAAGAGACTGAGAGAGCATGGACTCTGGGTAGACAAGGCTGGGCATGAATGTGTTATCAGTGAGTGGGAGTCCTGCTGTTCTCAGTACTCCACACATGAAGGAAAGAAGGCATGTGCACAATTGAAAATAGATGGAATACTATGGGTGAGAAAAGTAAGTATTTTTCAGTGTGTGTGGATTGTCCCAGAATGTAAGAGATAATGGGGTCTCTCTTCTTGGAGGTCCAAAACTGAACTGGACATAATTGTGGAAATCCTGCCTGTGCTGGGTCTGCTTGAGAAAGGGAGATGGAAGAATTTGCACTGCGGAGTTCCTGCCCAAGTGCATGATGTTATTCCTCTGTTTGTGGGGAGGACTCAAGAAGTATTACGGGGAAGGGAATTTTTCAAGTGTGTGGTGGCATGGAGTGATTTTCTTATGCAGTGCCCAGGAGAGAATAGCTGCGAGCAAGCCTTTGGTAGATGAAGTGATGGCCTTGTGTCATGTTCTGGAAGATCTCCCCTCTCCCCTGTTTCCCATGTCAGTGTTGGATGTTTCGGTGGGGACATGTTTACTAAGAAATGTTCTTTGCTCCCTTTCCTTCCCACATAATGGTTGAGTGCTGGCATTGCACAGGGTGAGGGTGTGAGACCATTGGAATTCAAAAAGAAGATGACACAATTCAGGCTGTGATGGAAGAAAATTTTATTGGCTACAAAGAAGGATGAGGAAAAAGAAGCTGAAGGAATCAGGTGTGAGGTGCAAGTAGAGAGACCATCAGCCAAGGTGCTTTGGTTGCAGGAGCTGTTGGCAGAGGCCAGAGCTGGTGGTGTCAGGGGTGGGGCTGAGGGCCCTTAGCAGATGGAGCCATAGCCCCTTCTGCCATAGCAGCCCAGGCCTCCCAGGCCGTAGCCAAGGCCAAAGCCAAATCCGCCAGAGATGGGCTGTCCCTGGGCATTGAGCTCAGTGCCCAGAGCAGCAGAGGAGGTGGATCCGACGGCGGTGCTCTGGGGGAAGGAGGTCATGATGGGTCCTGGCAGGGTGACCAGCACAGGGGAAGGGTTGATGATGACGCGGGAATCCTGGCATTGCAGGGCACAGGGCTCGTTGCAGCTGTTGGCCAGCGGGGTGGGTCCGCAGGGACTGCAGCGGTTGTAGCAGGCCATGGGTGTGGTGTGGAGGGTGCCTGGAAGAGAGAGGGTTGAGGCAGGGCAGGTTTGGGGGAGCAAGAGGTGTGAATTGTTAGAAGGGCAAGAGAGTGTGGAAGGTGTTGTGTGGCTGTGGGGAGGCGTGAGGGCTGCAGAGACTGAGGCAGAGTGTGCTGGAAGAGACGGTCCAGGGGTACAGGAGGAGGAGGGTTAGGGCTTGAGACTCACCTGGTAGTCTGCAGGTGTAGGAGGAGAAGTCAGTAGAAGTGTGTGAGGGAGAGAGGCTCTGGGCTGGATTTTATGCTGGTTCTGAAGGGGTGGGACAGCCTTGTCCCATGGTCTTGGGGCATTTTGTAGGCCACAGTTCCTGGTTTTCTCAGAGTGATGAGTCCTCAGGTGTGGAATGTTTTCCATCTCACATCTCTGCAGTGTCATGCGTTTCTTTTGAGTCCGTGCCCGTCTGACCTTGTCAGCAGCTTTTAAATACAGCTATTAGAGACCAAGGGCTGTTGATGATGATGTTTTTTTTGGAGGGCTGTGGACGTGACCAGATCTTTGGACAGTGGGGTGTCAACAGTGATGTCACCCAATATCCCTGGTGTGCTGTGGTTTTTGGGTGTCTTGTTGAGAGCATCCTCATTCCTCCACAGCCACGTCAGGCTCATCTGGGCTTTGCAGCTCTTCTGGGGATGATGGGTGTCCCCTTCCATCCCATTCTCTCCCTCCCTGTTCCATTGCCAACATTGTAAACCTGTCTATATGCCAGGCCTTTCCTGCTGGATATGGGAGACCAATCCCTGTGACACTTCCCCTCCTGTCCAATGTCTTCTTGTGTTTGTTCATCCTGTAGCTCTCGTCTGAAGTGGGCCCAGCAAGTTCACACTGTGGGGTCCTGTTACGGTGCTCTGAGTGAAACACAGAAAGGAAAACTGGTGAAAGATAAGAAGAAGGCCTGAGGAGCCCTTCAAGGAACTGCAGACATTCAGTTTTCAGAAAAAGAAGATTGACTTTGTGACTCTCTGGAGGTACCTGAACGGAAATTTTGACATCAGTTTTGTGTGGCATAGACTTGCGAGTGGTGACGTAGGGAATGTTTTCCTTCTCAAAATCCTTCAGTGTCATGCCATGCTCTTGAGGCTGTGTCCCTCTGAACTTGGCGACAGCTTTTAAGTGAGAGTTGGTATTTGGGAGGATTTGCTTGGGAGACGTGTCAGAGAAACAAAAATATACAACAAAAACCCAAGGAATTATATGGGCGTCATCAGTGAGGTAATTTTATGGCACTTTTGTGCTTTAGTTTATGTCTGTGCTGTGAATATGGGCCCCATTCCACTGCAGCCATGTCAGGCTGGTCTGGCCTTTGCACCTGTGCAGTGCATGAGGAGCTGCCCCTTCCATCACAGTCATTCCTCCTTTAAAATGTGAGTATTTGAAACCAAAGGCTGTTGTTGATGGTCTGTGTCCAAAAGGGTTGAAGACGTGACCAAAGTTTGCAGAGGTGGAATGTCATCAGTGAGATGAGCCTGTAGAACTCATGATTTGGGTTTTTGTGTGTGTTGTAAAGAGGGGCCCCAAACTATCCCAGGTGTATCAGGCTGGTCTGGGTTTTGCATCTGTGCCAGGTGTGAGTGCCTGGACTTTTCATTTCATGACAGCAGTGGGAGAGTTGCACCTTCAGCAAGCTGGCAGATATTGGTGTGTCTGAGGCCACACTTGGCTGTTCCACCACTCAGAAGGACCTCAAAACTAAGGGTTAATAAAATCCCCCCTAGTTCAAGCAAAAGAAATGACAAGTTGTGCATCTGGGCAGGAATTGCACTTCACTCTGTATAATGGTTTGGACAGAGAGTCTGTAAAGTGGCTTTTGTGAGCAGGACCCTGTGGTGCTGGTGGAGAACAGAGACCAGAAAGTTGCAGTGGGGAATTACTTCAGTGGGACATCACCTGTGTCCAAGGCAGATTTCTGAAATTGTTGCCATGAAATCGTGAGAGCTGACCCTGCCTCTCTTTAGAGTACTGGGGAGATCCTTTGAGGAGAGGTGTGGAAATTTCTGGCCTCCACAGGAGAAGAAGCACAAGTGGGTAATGAATGAAGAGAGGCTTAGGGCCAGCAGATATTGCAAGGGCTGGAGAATCTTTGCTAGAGGAGAGACTGCGAGAGCTGGGACTCTGAGGAGACAAGGCTGGGCAGGGGGTGTCGCCAGTGAGTGGGAGCCCAGCTGTTCTCAGCACTGCACACATGATTAGAGAGGGGTTATGTGTAGAAGAGAAAATAAAGTGAATACCATAGGCAAAGTAGGGAAGATATTTTCAGTGTGTGTGGATGGTCCCAGAGTGTAAGAGAGACCTCTTCTTGGAAGTCCAAAAGTGAATTTGCCATAATCCTGGAAATCCTGCTCCTCCTGGGCCTACTTCAGCAAGGGGGATTGGAGCAGGTGCTCTCCAGATTTTATGGCCAAGTGGATGCTCTTGTTATTCTGTTCACTGGGAGGACTCAGAGTGTGGCTAGGAAGAGAATTTTTCAAGTGTATGTTGGATTAGAGTGACTTTGACAGAGCAGTACCCAGGAGAGAATTGCTTTGTCCAAGCGTTTGGTAGATGAGGTGATGGCCTTGTGACATGTTCTGGAAGGTCTCTCCCTGTCCCCTGTTTCCCATGTCACTGTTGATTGTTACTGCTTGAGGACATATTTGCTAAGAAATGTTCTTTGCTCCCTTTCCATCCAACATAATGGTTGAGTGCTGGCATTGCACAGGATGAGGGTGTGAGACCACTGGAATTCAAAAAGAAGAGGAAGCAACTCTGGTTGTGATGCAAGAAAAATTTATTGAAGTGGAAGTATGCTTAGAAAGAAGAAGCTGAGGAGTCAGGTGTGAGGTGCAAGTAGAGAGACCATCAGCTGAGGTGCTTTGATTGCAGGAGCTGCTGGCAGAGGCCAGAGCTGGTGGTGTCAGGGGTGGTGCTGAGGGCCCTTAGCAGATGGAGCCATAGCCCCTTCTGCCATAGCAGCCCAGGCCTCCCAGGCCGTAGCCAAGGCCAAAGCCACCAAATCCGCCAGAGATGGGCTGTCCCTGGGCATTGAGCTCAGTGCCCAGAGCAGCGGAGGAGGTGGATCCGACGGCGGTGTTCTGGGGGAAGGAGGTCATGATGGGTCCTGGCAGGGTGACCATCACAGGGGAAGGGTTGATGATGACGTGGGAATCCTGGCATTGCAGGGCACAGGGCTCGTTGCAGCTGTTGGCCAGCGGGGTGGGTCCGCAGGGACTGCAGAGGCTGTTGCAGGCCATGGGTGTGGTGTAGAGGGTGCCTGGAAGAGAAGGGATAAAGTTAGACCAGGTTTGGGGGTGTGAGGGGCAATGATGCAGGATGGTGAGGGAGTGTGGAGGCTGTAGTGGGTCTGTGGGGAGGTGTGAGGGCTGCTGAGGCTGGGGCTGAGCGTGATGGAAAGAGGGGATCGGGGTCCACGATCAGGAGGGTCAGCGGTTTGAGTCTCACCTGGTAATCTTCAGGTGCGGGAGGAGAAGGCTTCTGGTGAAGTGTGTGAGTGAGAGACGCTCTGGGCTGGTTTTTATGCTGGTTCTGGAGGGGTGGGACAGCCTTGTCCCATGGCCTTGGGGCATTTTGCAGGCAGCAGCACTTTGCTGACCCAGCCTGGTGAGTCTTGAGGTGAGGAATGTTTCCCTTCCCACATATCTGCAATTCCATGTCCAGTTCTTGAGTCCATGTCCATCTCATCTTGGCGTGACTACTTAAATGTGAGTAATAAAGGCAAAAGTTTGGTGATGATGTTGTTTTTCAGGGAGGGCTAAAAACATGACCAAAGCTTTTTACAGTGAGGTGTCATCCATGAAGTCGCTCAACAATGCTGGAGTACTGTTGTTTCTGGCTGTCTTGTGAAGACAGGCCCCATTCCTTCCCATCTCTGTTAGGATGGTCTTGGATTTGCTTGTGTACTCAGGGTAATAGATCTGGACCTTTCATCCTGTTCTCTCCCTCCCTACTTTGGTCCATGTCTGCAGGCCTGTCTCCACGCCTTGCCTGTTTTCTTGGACATGGCAAAGTGCTCCCTGTGATTTAGGGATGCCTCCCATGTTCCCCAAAGCCTTGTGTTGGTTCATCCATAGCTCTCATCTTACCTAGCCCAGGAATGTCTCATTGTGGGGTTACAGAGCTGGGCTCTTACACAAGAGTAGGGAAAATGGTGAAGGATAAGAACAAGACAAATGAGGAGCAGGTGAGGGAACTGGGGATGTTCAATTTTCAGAAAAAAGTTGATCTTGGTGTCCTCTGGAGTAACCTGGATAGAAATAATTTGACATTAGTCTTGTCTTTCTTTTATCCAAACATAGGAGAAGAGGGAGTGGAGTCAAGTTGCCCCAGGGGAGGTTGAGTTTGGCATTATGAAAAATTCCTTCACAAGAAGAGGTTTCAAGACCTGTTCATGACTGCCCAGGACAGTGGTGTAGTCACCTTTGCTGGAGGAATTGAGAAGCCATGGACATTTGTACTTCACGGATGTTCCATGGTGGCCTTAGAAGTGATGTCGGAATGGTTGCACTTGATGACATTTTATATTTATGTGTTATAGGCATAAAATATTTCTGAGATTGGTGGCATTCACAGATTTGGTTTACATTTGGACTGAATGTTAAGCGGCCTTTCCAGCTGAAATGGATTCCATGGGTTTTGGGGGCAGCTGTGCAAGGGAGGAGAGAGTAGGAGTAGATGCAGGTGAGGTGTAAGCCAGGCCTTTTGGGTCTTGAGTTGTGGCAAGTGCTGATGGATAAGACCAGTTCTCTTGGAGGATTTCTCTTCAGATAATAGTGCTTGGCTGAGCTGTGTGTCTGCCCTGTGCCAGAGACTCAGCCTGGGCATGAGGAGAGAGCTGTGGCTGCTGTTGGACACAACCCTTTTGTGATGCTCTGGAAGCACCTTCCCATTCTACACTCCCAAATAATGTAAATAAGGCCAGGTTGCCTCAGAAAGCAGTGTGTGGCCTGGGAGTGACTGAGAGACTGGTCCCAGAGGCTGGGGATCAGTGGCATGAAGTCCAGATGGAGTCAAGTCTCAAGGGAAGAATGTTAAGAGTTGTATCCATTGAGGCCGACCCTGCTCAAGATCGTCAACAATGACAAGGGCAGTGGCATGGTGAAAGAAGACGAGTGGAGGACCAGCAAGATCCTGAAAGGGCTGGGGAAGATTTCCTAGAGGAGAGGTGAGAGAGCTGGGATTCCCAGGAGACAAGGATGGATGGGGGTGTTATGAGTGTGTGTAAATATCTGATGGCAGGGAATGAGATCTAGGGTGCACAGCTGTTCTCACCAGTGAAGGAGAAGAGGGAAGGGCACAAATGAAAATGGATGCAATTCTATGGGCAAAGAAGGAAACAATGTTTCATTGTGAGAGCGCTCAGAAAGTGGAAGAGGTGATGGGGTCTGTCCTGGGAGATCCAGAACTGCTCTGTCCATTGTGCTGGAAATCAGTCTCTTGCTGACTCTGCTTGTTCAGTGAAGTGGAAGCAGTTGCACTCTAGAGTTTGTGCCCAAGTGAATGATGTTATTTCTTTTTTTTTTTTTTTTTTTTTTTTTTTTGGTGAGGCTTCAAGAGTCTTTCTGGGAAGAGATTTTATGCCCTGGAGAGGGTTGGGTCAAATGCTTTTGTGTATCAGGGAGTGGGCTTGTGCCATGTTTTAGGAGGTGTCCCCTCCAGTCCCTGTTTCCCATAACAGTCTTGGTGGTTCTTTCTGGTGCGGTATTTCCTAGGAAAGGTTTTCTTCCCCTTTTCCATTCACTCCAATGGTGCATGAGGATGTGAGGGCTTTGGAATTCAAAAAGAAGCAGAGTTGTCTCAGCTTTGATTGCAAGAGAACTTTATTGAGGCAAAAGATTGAAAAGACAAAAGAAACAAGTGGAAGCAATCATGTGAGCTAGAAGTAGGACAACCATCAGCTGAGGGGCTTTGCCCTCAGGAGCAGTTACCAGAGATCAAATTTCCCATGTCAGGGTAGGTGCTGAGGGCCCTTAGCAGATGTAGCCATAGCCCCTTCTGCCAGAGCAGCCCAGGCCTCCCAGGCCGTAGCCAAGGCCAAAGCCACCAAATCCGCCAGAGATGGGCTGTCCCTGGGCATTGAGCTCAGTGCCCAGAGCAGCGGAGGAGGTGGATCCGACGGCGGTGTTCTGGGGGAAGGAGGTCATGATGGGTCCTGGCAGGGTGACCAGCACAGGGGAAGGGTTGATGATGACGTGGGAATCCTGGCATTGCAGGGCACAGGGCTCGTTGCAGCTGTTGGCCAGCGGGGTGGGTCCACAGGGACTGCAGCGGTTGTAGCAGGCCATGGGTGTGGTGTGGAGGGTGCCTGGAAGAGAGAGGATGAGGCAAAACAGGGCTGTGAGGGTGCAAGGGGCAGAATGTCAGAAGAGTGGGGGAGTGTGGAGGCTGTAGTGGGGCTGTGGGGCGGTAGGAGGGCTGCTGGGGCTGGAACTGAGCATGCTGGAAGAGAGGGTCCAGGGGTGCAGGAGCAGGAGGATGAGGGCTTTGAGGCTCACCTGGTTGTCAGCACCAGAGAAGATGGTGTCAAGAGATGTGCGTGAGGGAGAGAGGCACTGGGCTGCTTTTATGCTGGTCCTGGAGGGGCAGGACAGCGTTGTCCCCAGACCCTGAGGCATTTTGTTGGCTGCGGCTCTTGCCTGTCACAGCATGGTGAGTCATGATATGGGATGTGATTTCCTTCCCACAACTCTACAGTGTCATGTCCTACTCTTGAGACCATGTCCATATGATCTTGGCAGCAGCTTTAAATTGTGGGTTGTTATTTGGGAGCATTGGCATGGAAGTTGTGTGTCAGAGAAACCAAAATATACATCAAACCCCTATGAAAAATATGAGTGTCATCAGTAAGGTCATTTTGTGGCAGTTGTGTGGTTTAGTTTGTGGGTGTACTGAGAAGAGGGGCTCCATTTTCTGTCAGACTGGTGTGGCCTTTGCAGCCCAACTGTGCACGAAGGGGGTGCCCCTTCCATTGTGGTCATTCATCCTTTAAAGTGTGAGTATTAGGGACCAGAGGCTGATGTTGGTGGCATTTGTCAAAGGGGACTGAAGAGATGAGTAATACTTTGAAGAGCTGGGGCGTCATGCATGAAGTCAACCTGTGGAAGTCCTGATTTTGGGTTTTTGTGTTTGTTGTGAAGAGGGGCCCCAAACTCTCAGAGGTTGGTCGGCCTGGTCTGGGCTTTGCCTCTGTTTTGCTGTGTGCACCTGGACTCTTCCATTGCATTCCCTTCTTCCTCTCCTTGCCCTGATCTCTCCAAGCCTTTCTATATGCCTGCCTTCTCATGTGGGTTATCAGAAAGTGATTTCTGTGATTTAAGGAGACCTCTCATGCTCATTGGACTTTTGTGTTGGCTCATCCATAGCGCTCATCGTACCTGGGCCCAGGACGTTCCCACTGTGGGGTCACAGATCTGGGCTCTTACACATGGAAAGGAAAACTGGTGAAGGATATGGAGAACAAGACACATGAGGAGCAGGTGCAGGAACTGGGGATGTTCAGTTGGAGGGGCTGGGCTCAGAGGTTGTTAATCAGTGGCTCAAAGTCCAGATGGAGTAAAATGTCAAGGGAAGGAGATCAAGTGTGGTATCCATGCGTCCAACCCTGTCCAACCTCTACAAGAAAGATGTGGGCTGAGGGTCTGTTGTCCCCTCAGCAAGTTGGCAGCTGAATGGAGTGGCTGAGGCACCACTTGGTTGTGCCAGCGGTCAGAGGGAACTGGAGACTGAGGGTTAAAGGCATCTCCTGAAGTTCTGGAGGGGAAAATGTTAAGTTCTGCATCTGGGCACGAATGGCAATGGGTCCCAGGTCATGCTGGGGGTTGATTGGGTGGGCAGGAGCTCTGCAGAGTAGGATCTTGTGGTCCTGGAGGAGAACAAAGTTACCAGAAGGTCTCAATCAAGCCTCACTTCAAAAGCTGTCACCAGTGTTTAAGATAGGTTTCAGAAAATGGTTGGAAGAAGTCCATAGGATCAGTGAAGCAAGTCCAGTTCAGGGCCAGAATATTTCTAAAGGGACTGGAAGATCTTTCATGGAGGAGAGGCTGAGAAAGCTGAGATTCCCAGAAAACAAGGATGGATGGGGGTGTTATCAGTGTGTACAAATTCCTGCTGGCATGGAAAGAAGTGAGGGATCCTGGCTGTTCTCAGCAGTGCCCAATTCCAGAACAGCGGCACAAGGGCAAAAGGGAAATGAGATGGAATTCTTTGGCAGAGAAAGAATTTTTCAAACTGAGGGTCGTCACAGTGGGGAAGAGGTGGTGGAGTCTCTGCTAGGTGATCCAAATCTGCACTGTCCATGCTGCTGGGAATCCTCCTCTTGCTGACTCTGCTTGAGATGGGGAATTGAAGCACTTACACTCCAGAGTTTGTGCCTAAGTGGATGTGAAAAGGTTTGAGATTCCTACTTGGAAGAGACTTCGTCAACTGTGTGCTGGCCTGGAGAGACTTAAGCAGAGTCAGTGATGAACTGGGGAACATTGATGTGTCTAAGCCTTTGGTGTAGAAAGTGATAGCTTTGGGTCCTGTTTTGGAAGGTCTTCCATCAACCAATTTTCTCGTACATGTCTTGTTGTTCCTCGTAGGGATATATTTCCTAACAAATGTGTTGTGCCATGTTCCATCTAGTCCCATGGCCCATTCATTTCTGGCGCTGTGCTGGGTAAGTCTTGGGGTCTCTAGCTGGTCAGAGTCACCCCGAGAAACATTAAAAAGTCTCTTTCAGCAGCCCGGCACTCAAAGGAGTCAGAGCTCTTTAGTTCTCGGTCTTAAGGTTCTTTATTGTATCTTATCTATAAAATATTTTCTCCTATCCAGATGAGGTCCACTCAGCAAGACAGTCCAAGGCACTCTGCCTCCCCCAGGGTGGTGTTATCCTTTTATACTAAAAACTATGTGTACAATATTTACAATTACTTTCTAATACCTATCATCCACGTTAGACAGTGAGCTTCTACTCTAAACCAGTCTACCAGTGCCAACATCACAGCAGAAAATGGAGGCCAAGAAGAAGAAGGAGAAAGGCTAGACACACCCTGATTCTTCCATCTTGCCTCCTGAACCCCCATTCTAAAAATACCAAAAGTCTATTTTTCGACTCTGTGATAAATTCACTATACTACTTAAAATTTTGTGGCTTGCAATTCTTCATACAAGGTTGGTAATTGTTTTTTTCCAAGGGCTAAATCAAAGACACAGGCATCTTGGGCTCTGTGCCAAGGCCTCTGAGCCCTCTGACAGGGTCTCAAGTCCTCCAGGGCAACCAGAGGAATTTCCTGGGTCGCATAGGTAATCATGTGAGGCAGATTTCAAAAATGAAAGAAGGCATGTAAGGCTTTGATCCAGCAGAAATTTATTGAGGCAAAAGAATGGTGAGGGAAGTTGAAGAAATTGAGGAGAGCTGGTCTGATGTGCAAGGCTGGCTCCCACCAGCCAAAGTGCTTTAGTTGCAGGAGCTGTTGGCAGAGCCCAGAGCTGGTGGTGTCAGGGGTGGTGCTGAGGGCCCTTAGCAGATGGAGCCATAGCCCCTTCTGCCATAGCAGCCCAGGCCTCCCAGGCCGTAGCCAAGGCCAAAGCCACCAAATCCACCAGAGATGGGCTGTCCCTGCACACTGAGCTCAGTGCCCAGAGCAGTGGAGGAGGTGGATCCGACAGCGGTGTTCTGGGGGAAGGAGGTCATGATGGGTCCTGGCAGGGTGACCAGCACAGGGGAAGGGTCGATGATGACGCGGGAATCCTGGCATTGCAGGGCACAGGGCTCGTTGCAGCTGTTGGCCAGCGGGGTGGGTCCGCAGGGACTGCAGCGGTTGTAGCAGGCCATGGGTGTGGTGTGGAGGGTGCCTGGAAGAGAGAGGATAATGTTAGACAGGGTTGTGGGCATGCGAGGGGCAGTGATGTAGAAGAGTGAGGGAGTGTGGAGGCTGTAGTGGGACTGTGGGGAGGCATGAGGGCTGCTGAGGCTGGGGCACAGCTTGCTGGAAGATAAGGGCCACGGATGCAGGAGGAGGAGGGTCAGGGCTTGAGACACACCTGGTTGTCAGCAGGAGCAGGCGGAGAAGCTATGAGGAGAAGTGTGTGAGGGAGAGAGGCTCCGGGCCAGCTTTTATGCTGGGTCTGGAGCGGTGGGATAGCCTTGTCCCATGGCCTTGGGGCATTTTGCAGGCCTGGTGAGTGCTGAGGTGAGGAGTATTTTGCTCCCCACAACTCTGCAGTGTCACGTTCTGCCCTTGAGGCCATGACATTGGCGGCAGCTTTTAAATTCAAGTATTAATGACTAAAGGCTGTAGTTGATGTTGTTTCTTTGGGAGGGCTGAATATATGACCAAAGCTTTGGAGAGGTGGGATGTCATCATCATGGCAGTGGTGTGCTGTGGTTTTGTGGGTGTGTGGGGAAGAGGGGCTTCATTCCACCACAGTCACGTCAGGCTTGTTTGGGCTTTGCAGCTCTTCTGGGGGTGACAGTGGACCGGTCCCCTTCCATCACATTTTCTGTCACCCTACCGTGTTGCAAAATTCCTAAAGCCCCTATATTTCAGGCCTTTTCCCCTAGTCATGGGAAAGCAATTCCTGTGATTTACAGATGCCTTCCCCACACCCCAAGGTCTTGTGCTGGTCCACCCATAGCTGGTGAAAGATAAGGGGAAGGACTTGTGTGAGGAGCAACTGATGTAGCTGCAGACATTCACTTTTCAGAAAAAGTGTGTTGACCTTGTTACTCTCTATAGGTACCTGAATGGAAATCATAATATCAGTTTTGTCTGACACAGCCTTGCAGGTCTTCATGTGGGGAATGTTTTCCTGCCCACAACTCTGCAGTGTCTTGTCCTTCTCTTGAGGAAGGGTTTGTCTGACCTTGGTGTCAGCTTTTAAATAAGACTTGGTACTTGGGAGGATTTGTTTGGAAGATGTGTGTCAGAAAAATCAGAATATACAACAAAAGCCCAAGGAATAATATGGGTGTCATCAGTGAGGTCATTCTGTGGTACTTATGTGGTTTATTTTGTGGAGTGTGTTGTGAAGAGGGGCCCCATTGCACCACAGCTATGTCAGGCTGGTGTGGCCTTTGCAGCTGTGCTGTGCATGAGGACCTGCCCCTTCCATCACAGTCATTCCTCCTTTAAAATGTGGCTATTTTAGACCCAAGACTGGTGTTGATGGTGTGCATTAAAGCGGACTGAAGGTGTGACCAAGATTTGCAGAGGTGTGGTGTCATCAGTGAGGTCAGCCTGTAGAACTCATGGTTTTGGCTTTGTGGGTGTGTTGTGGAGAGGGGCCCCAAAGTATTCCAGGTCAGAGGGGATGGTCTGGGTTTTGCATCTGTGCCAGGTGTGAGTGCCTGGACTGTTGCATTCTGTGTCAGCAGTTGCAGAGTTTCCCCTTCAGTGAGCTGGCAGGTGATGGAGTGGCTGAGGCCTCACTTGGCTGTTCCACCATTCAGAAGGTCCTCAAGACTAAGGATTAAAGGAATCTCCCAAGGTTCAAACAAGGGAAATGAGAAGTTCGGCATCTGGACAGGACTTGCCCCTGGGTCATGCTGTGGGCAGGGAGTCTGAAAAGTGACTTTTCTGAACAGGACCCAGTGGTGCTGATGGAGAAAAGAATGAGCAGCTGGTTGTGGTGGGGAATTACTTCAGTGGAGCATCACCTGTGCCCTGGACAGATTTGTGGAAATTGTTGCCATGAAGTCAGGAGAGGTGGCCCTTCCTCTCTTTAGAGCATTGGTGAGAGCCGGTGTGTGGTGATGTGGACAGTTCTGGCTTCCATAGGTGAAGAAGCACAAGGGGGTAGTGGACAAAGAGCTGTTGAGGGCCACCAGATAATTAAGGGCCTGGTGGCTCCTTGTTAGAAGAGAGACAGAGAGAACTAGGACTCTGAGGAGACAAGGATGGGCAGGGATGTGTCACCAGTGTCTGAGAGCCATGCTGTTCTCAGGTGTGCACACTTGAAGGAATAGAAGGCACATGCATATTTGAATATAAAGTGAATTCCATGGGCAAAGGAAGCAAGAATTTTTCAGTGCGTGTCGATGGCCTCAGAGTAAGAGGCAATGGGGTCCCTCTTCTTGAAGGTCCAAAACTAATCTGGCCACTGTCCTGGAAGTCCTGTCCCTGCTGGACCTGCTTGAGCAGAGAGGATGGAAGCACTTTGACTCTGGAATTGCTGCCTAAGCGCATGATGTTATTCCTCTGTTCATGGGGTGGAAACAAGAGTGCTTCCAAAGATAATTTCTCAAGTGTATGCTGGCATAGATTGAATTTGGCAGAGCAGTGCCCAGGAGGGGATTATTGAGTCAAGGCTTTTGGAAGAGGAGGTGATGGCCTTGTGTCATGTTCAGGAAGGTCTCCCCTCTCCCTTGTTTCCCATGTCAGCATTGGTTGTTTTTGGTGGGGACATATTTGCTAAGAAATGTTCTTTGCTCCCTTTCAATCTCACATAATGGTTGAGTGCTGGTATTTCACAGGGTGAGGATGTGACATATTTGGAATTCAAAAAGAACAGAAAGCAACTCAGGTTGTGGTGCAAGAAAACTTTATTGAAATGAAATAATACTGAGAAAGAAGAAGCTGAAGGAATAATGTGTGAGATGCAAGTAGAGAGACCATCAGCCGTGGTTCTTTGCTTGCAGGAGCTGTTGGCAGAGGCCAGAGCTGGTGGTGTCAGGGGTGGTGCTGAGGGCCCTTAGCAGATGGAGCCATAGCCCCTTCTGCCAGAGCAGCCCAGGCCTCCCAGGCCGTAGCCAAGGCCAAAGCCAAATCCGCCAGAGATGGGCTGTCCCTGGGCATTGAGCTCAGTGCCCAGAGCAGCGGAGGAGGTGGATCCGACGGCGGTGTTCTGGGGGAAGGAGGTCATGATGGGTCCTGGCAGGGTGACCAGCACAGGGGAAGGGTCGATGATGACGCGGGAATCCTGGCATTGCAGGGCACAGGGCTCGTTGCAGCTGTTGGCCAGCGGGGTGGGTCCGCAGGGACTGCAGCGGTTGTAGCAGGCCATGGGTGTGGTGTGGAGGGTGCCTGGAAAGAGAGAGGGTGAGGAAGGCTAGAGGAGTGGGGATGTAAAGAGTGAAGTGTCAGCAGGTTGGGGAGTGTGTGGAGGCTGTTGTGTGGCTGTGAGGAGGCGTGAGGGCTGCTGAGGCTGGGGCTGCGTGTGCTGGAAGAGAAGGGCCAGGGGTGTATGAACAGGAGGGCTGGGGCTTGAGTCTCACCTGGTTGTCTACAGGAGCAGGAGAAGAATGCTTGAGGAGGAGTGTGTGAGTGAGAGAGGCTCTGGGCTGGCTTTTATGCTGGTTCTGGAGGGGCGGGACAGCCTTGTCCCATGGCCTTGGGGCATTTTGCAGTCCTGGTGAGTGCTGAGGTGAGGAGTATTTTGCTCCCCACAACTCTGCAGTGTCACGTCCTGCTTTTGAAAACATGATCTTGGCAGCAGCTTTTAAATGCAGGTATTAGAGACCAAAGGCTGCTGTTAATTTTGTTTCTCTGGGAGGGCTGAATACATGACCAAAGCTTTGGAGAGGTGGGATGTCATCATCATGGCAGTGATGTGCTGTGGTTTTGTGGCTGTGTGGTGAAGACGGGCTTCATTCCCCCACAGCCACATCAGGCTGGTTTGGGCTTTGCAACTCTTCTTGAGGTGCCAGGTGACAGGCCCCTTCCATCACATTTTCTGTCTCCTGACCATATTGCAAAATTCCTAAATAGCCCTATAGTTCAGGCCTTTCCCACTAAAGATGGGAAGCCATTCCTCTTATTCAGAGATGCCTCCCCTGCAACGCAAGGTCTTGTGCTGGTCCATCCATAGCTGGTGAAGGATAAGGGGAAGAACTTGTGTGAGGGGCAACTGATGTCGCTATAGACAGTCACTTTTCAGAAAAAGTGTGTTGACCTTGTTACTCTCTAGAGGTACCTGAATTGAAGTCATAATACCAGTTTTGTCTGACACAGCCTTGCAAGTTATCATGTGGGGAGTGTTATCCTCCCCACAACTCTGTAGTGTCCTGTCCTTCTCTTGAGGAAGTGTCCATCTGACAATGGTGTCAGCTTTTAAATAAGACTTGGTACTTGGGAGGATTTGTTTGGAAGATGTGTGTCAGAAACCCCAAAATATACAAGAAAAGCCTAAGGAAAATATAGGTGTCATCATTGAGGTCATTCTGTGGCCCTCGTGTGGTTTAGTTTGTGGGTGTGTTGTGCAGAGGGGCCCGGTTCCACTGCAGCCATGTCAGGCTGGTGTGGCCTTTGCACTGTGCTGTGCATGAGGAGCTGCCCCTTCCATTGTGGTCATTCCTCCTTTAAAGTGAGAGTATTTGACACCAAAGTCGGGTTTTGACAGTGTGTGTCAAAGGGGACTGAAGGTGTGACCAAGATTTGCAGAGGTGGGGTGTCATCAGTGAGGTCAGCCTGTGGAACTCATGGTTTTGGGTGTGTGGGTGTGTTGTGGGTGAGGAGGGGCTCCAAGGTATCCCAGGTGTGTCAGGCAGGTCTGGGCTTTGCATCTGTGCCAGGTGTGAGGGCCTGGACTCTTCCATTCCTTGTCAGCAGTTGGAGATGTGCCCCTTCAGAGAGCTGTCAGATGTTGGGGTGTCTGTGACCCCACTTGGCTATTCAACCATTCAGAAGGACCTCAAGATTAAGGTTTGAAGAGAACCTCCCAAATTTCAAACAAGAGAAATGTGAAGATGTGCATCTGGACAGGAATAGCATTTGCCTCTGTCTCATGCTGTAGGCTGAGAGTCTGAAAAGTGGCTTTTGTGAGCAGGACCCTGTGGTGCTGATCAAGAACAGAGGCCAGAAGGTTGAAGTGGGGCATTACTTCAGTGGGGCATCACCTGTGTCCAAGGCAGACTTCAGGAAATTGTTACCATGAAGTTGTGAGAGGTGGGCCATCCTCTCTTTAAAGCACTGGAAAGATCCTGTGAGGAGTGGTGTTGACAGTTCTGACTTATACAGGAGAAGAAGCACAAGTGGGTAGTGAAAGAAGAGAGATTGAGGGCCAACATATATTGTACAGGCTGGAGAATCTTTGCTAGAAGAGAGATGGAGAGAGCTGGAACTCTCAGGAGACAAGGCTGTGCAGGGAGGTGTCATCAGTGTCTGGGAGCCCAGCTGTTCTCAGCACTGCACACATGAAAGAAAAAGGGCACATGCACAACTGAAGTTAGATGGAATTCCATGGGCAAAGGAAGCAGGAATTATTCAGTGTGTGTGTATGGTCCCTGAGTGTAAGAGACAAGAGGGTCCCTCTTCTTGGAGGTCCAACACTGAACTGGCCACATTCCTGGAAATCCTGCTCCTGCTGGGCCTGCTTGAGTAATGGGGATGAAGAATTTTCACTCTAGACTTCCTGCCCAAGTGCATGATGTTATTCCTCTGTTCATGGGGAGGACTCAAGAGTGTTGCTGGGAAGAGAATTTTTCAAGTGTATGCTGGCATAGAGTATCTTTGACAGAGCAGTGCCCAGGAGATAATTGCTGTGTCAAAGCCTTTGGTAGATGATGTGATGGCCTTGTGTCATGTTCTGGAAGGTCTACCCTCTCCCCTCTCCCCGGTCAGCGTTGATTGTTGGGGACATGTTTGCTCGTTGATTGTTGGGGACATTTGCTAAGAAATGTTCTTTGCTCCCTTTCCATCCAACACATTTGTTGAGTACTGGCATTGCACAGGGTAAGGGTGTGAGATTTTGGAATTCAAAAAGAACAGGAAGCAACTCAGGTTGTGATGCAAGAAAAATTTATTGAATTCAAATAAGGATTAGAAGGAAGAAGCTGAAGGAATCAGGTGTGAGGTACAAGTAGAGAGACCATCAGCCGAGGTGCTTTGATTGCAGGAGCTGTTGGCAGAGGCCAGAGCTGGTGGTGTCAGGAGTGATGCTGAGGGCCCTTAGCAGATGGAGCCATAGCCCCTTCTGCCATAGCAGCCCAGGCCTCCCAGGCCGTAGCCAAGGCCAAAGCCAAATCCGCCAGAGATGGGCTGTCCCTGGGCATTGAGCTCAGTGCCCAGAGCAGCGGAGGAGGTGGATCCGACGGCGGTGTTCTGGGGGAAGGAGGTCATGATGGGTCCTGGCAGGGTGACCAGCACAGGGGAAGGGTCGATGATGACGCGGGAATCCTGGCATTGCAGGGCACAGGGCTCGTTGCAGCTGTTGGCCAGCGGGGTGGGTCCGCAGGGACTGCAGCGGTTGTAGCAGGCCATGGGTGTGGTGTGGAGGGTGCCTGGAAAGAGAGAGGGTGAGGAAGGCTAGAGGAGTGGGGATGTAAAGAGTGAAGTGTCAGCAGGCTGGGGAGTGTGTGGAGGCTGTTGTGTGGCTGTGGGGAGGCGTGAGTGCTGCAGAGGCTGGGGCTGCGTGTGCTGGAAGAGAAGGGCCAGGGGTGTATGAGCAGGAGGGCTGGGGCTTGAGTCTCACCTGGTTGTCTACAGGAGCAGGAGGAGAAGGCTTGAGGAGAAGTGTGTGAGGGAGAGAGGCTCTGGGCTGGCTTTTATGCTGGTTCTGGAGGGGCGGGACAGCCTTGTCCCATGGCCTTGGGGCATTTTGCAGTCCTGGTGAGTGCTGAGGTGAGGAGTATTTTGCTCCCCAAAACTCTGCAGTGTCATGTCCTGCTCTTGAGGACATGACCTTGGTGGCAGCTTTTAAAGTCAAGTATATTTGACTAAAGGCTGTGGTTGACATTGTTTCTCTGGGAGGGCAGAAGACATGACCAAAGCTTTGGTGAGGTGGGATGTCATCATTGTGACCGTGGTGTGCTGTGGTTTTGTGGGTGTGGGATGACCTGGGGCCTCATTCCACCACAGCCACATCAGGCTGCATAGGGCTCTGCAGCTCTTCTGGGGGTGACAGCTCCCCTTGCATCACCCATCACATTTTCTGTCACCCTACCATATTGCAAAATTCCTAAACACCCCTATAGTTCAGGCCTTTCCTACTAAAGATGGGAAGCAATTCCTGTGATTTAGAGATGTCTCCCATATTCCCCAAAGTCTTTTGTTGGTCCATCCATAGCTGGTGAAGAATAAGGAGAAGACTTGTGAGGAGTAGTTCTGATGGAACTACTGACATTCACTTTTCAAAAGAAGGGTTGACCCTGTTAATCTCTACAGGTACCTGAATTGAAGTCATAATATCAGTTTTGTCTGATGCAGCCTTGCAAGTCGTCATGTGAGGAGTGTTACCCTCCCCACAACTCTGCAGTGCCATGTCCTTCTCTTGAGGAAGTGTCAATCTGACCTTTGTGTCAGCTTTTAAATGAGAGTTGGTATTTAGGTAGATTTGTTTGGAAGATGTGTGTCAGAAAAACCAAAATATGCCACAAAAGCCTAAGAAAAATATGGCTGTCATCAATGAAATTATTCTGTCATCAATGAGGTCATTCTGTGGTTATTGTGTGGTTTAGTTTGTGGTTCTATTGAGAAGAGGGGCCCCATTCCACCACAGCCACATCAGGCTGGCGTGGTCTTTGCAGCTGAGCTGTGCATGAGGAGCTGCCCCTTCCATCATGGTCATTCCTCCTTTAAAGTGTGAGTATTTCAAACCAAAGGCTGGTGTTGATGGTGTGTGTCAAAGGGGACTGAAGTTGTGATGAAGATTTGGAGAGGTGGAATGTCATCAGTGATGTCAGCATGTGGAACTCATGGTTTTGAGTTTTTCTGTGTGTTGTGAAGAGGGGCCCCAAGGTATCCCAGGTGTGTCAGACTGGTCTGGGTTTTGCATCTGTGCCAGGTGTGAGTGCCTGGACTTTTCCATTCCTTGTCAGCAGTTGGAGAGTTTCCCCTTCAGTGAGCTGGCAGGTGATGGAGTGGCTGAGGCCCCACTTGGCTGCTCCACCGATCAGATGGACCTCAAGACTAAGGATTAAAGGAATCTCCCAAGGTTCAAACAAGGGAAATGAGAAGTTGTGCATCTGGACAGGAATTGCATTTGGCCCTGGATAATGTTGTGGGTTCAGAGTCCGAAAAGTGACTTTTCTGAGCAGGACCCTGTGGTGCTGCTGGAGAACTGAGTGACCAGCAGGTCACAGTGGGGAATTACTTCAGCCGTGTCACCTGTGTCCAAGAGAGATTTCAGAAATTTTTCAACCCGAAATCCTGAAAGCCCTTTCTCTCTTTAGGGCACTGGTCAGATCCAATGTGGAGTGATGTGGACACTTCTGGCATCAACAGGTGAAAAAGCACAAGTGGGTAGTGGACCAGTTGAGGGCCACCAGATAGTGCAAGGGCTGGAGAATCTTTGCTATAGCAGAGGTGGAGAGAGCTGGGACTCTGAGGAGACAAGGCTGGGCAGGGATGTGTCACCAGTGTGTGGGAGCCCAGCTGTTCTCAGCACTGCACACGTGAAGGAAAAAGGGGTCCGTGCATGAGTGAAAATAGATGGAATTCCATGGGCAAAGGCAGCAAGAATTTTTCAGTATGTGTGGATGGTCCCAGAGTATAAGAGACAGAGTCCCTCTTCTTGGAGGTCCAAAAATTGAACTGGGCCTAATGCTGGAAATTCTGTTCCTACTGGGTCTGCTTGAGCAGAGGGGATGGAAAAAATTGGTCTCCAGATTTCCTGCCCAAGTGGATGTTTTTGTTCCTCTGTTCGTGGTGGGGACTCAATAGTGCTGCTGAGAAGAGATTTTTTTCAAGTGTATGCTGACATAAACTGACTTTGGCAGGGCAGTGCCCAGGACAGAATTGTTGTGTCCAAGCCTTTGGTAGATGAGGTGATGGCCTTGTGTCATGGTCTGGAACATGACAAAACCATGTCTGCATTGCTTCTTACTGGTGGGGACATGTTTGCTAAGAAATGTTCTTTGCTCCCTTTCCATCCAACATAATAGTCGGGTGATGGCATTGCACAGGCTTAGGATGTGAGAGCAAGGGAATTCAACAAGAAGAGGAGGCAACTCTGTTTATGATGCAAGAAAAATTTATTGAATTGAAAGAATGCTGAGAAAGAAGACGCTGATGGAATCAGGTGTGAAGTGCAAGTAGAGAAGCCATCAGCTGAGATGCTTTGTTTGCAGGAGCTGTTGGCAGAGGCCAGAGCTGATGGTGTCAGGGGTGGGGCTGAGGGCCCTTAGCAGATGTAGCCATAGCCCCTTCTGCCATAGCAGCCCAGGCCTCCCAGGCCGTAGCCAAGGCCAAAGCCAAATCCGCCAGAGATGGGCTGTCCCTGGGCATTGAGCTCAGTGCCCAGAGCAGCGGAGGAGGTGGATCCGACGGCGGTGTTCTGGGGGAAGGAGGTCATGATGGGTCCTGGCAGGGTGACCATCACAGGGGAAGGGTTGATGATGACGCGGGAATCCTGGCATTGCAGGGCACAGGGCTCGTTGCAGCTGTTGGCCAGCGGGGTGGGTCCGCAGGGACTGCAGCGGTTGTAGCAGGCCATGGGTGTGGTGTGGAGGGTGCCTGGAAGAGAGAGAGGGCTGAGGCAGGGTAGAGAGTTGGGGGTACAATAGGCAGTGAGGAATGTGGCGGGTGTAGTGGGGCTGTGGGGAGGCATGAGGGCTGCTCAGGCTGAGCATGGTGGAAGAGGGGATTGGGGGTCCAGGAGCAGGAGGGTCAGGGGATTGAGGCTCACCTGGTTATCAGCAGGAGTAGGAGGAGAAGGCTTGAGGAGAAGTGTGTGTGGGAGAGAGGTGCTGGGCTGGCTTTTATGCTGGTTCTGGAGGGGTGGGACAGCCTTGTCCCATGGACTTGGGGCATTTTGCAGGCCACAGTTCCGGGTTGGCTCAGACTGGTGAGTCCTGAGGAGAGGAGTGTTTTCCATCCCACAACTCTGCTGCGTCATGTCCTACTTTTGAATTCTTGTTCATTTGACCTTGGCGGCTACTTTTAAATGCAGGTATTAGAGACCAAGGGCTTTTGATGAAGACGTTTTTTGTGGAGGGCTGTGGACGTGACCAAAACTTTGGACAGTGGGGTGTCATGAGTGAAGTCACCCTATGTCCCTTGTATGCTGTGCTTTATAGGTGTCTTGTGGGGTGAGTCCTCATTTCCCCACAGCCACGTCAGGCTCATCTGGTCTTTGCATCTCTACTGAGGGCAATGGGTGTCCCCTTCAATCACATTCTCTCCCTCTCTGTACCACTGCCAACATTCTAAGCCTGTTTATATGACAGGCCTTTTTTGCTGGTTATGGGAAACCAATTCCTGTTATTTGGTGACTCGTGTTATGCTCTGCAATTCATCCGTCGTACTCATCTCAGCTGGCCCCAGCTAGGTCACACTGTGGAGTCCCATTGCTGGGCTCTGAGTGACAGCTAGAAAGGAAAACAGGTGAAGGATAAGAAGATAGCATGTGATGAGCATTTGAAAAACCTGGTTATAGACAATTTTCAGAATAGTGTTGACCTTTTTACTCTTTGAAGGTATATGAATGAAATTCATAAAATCAGTTTTACCTGCCCCAGCCTGGCGAGTAATGAGCGGGGTACTGTTTTCCTTCCTGCAACTCTACAATTCCATGTCCTGCTCTTTTGAGCATGTCCATCTGACCTCGGCATCAGCTTGAAAGTGAGAGTTGGTATTTGGGGGATTTTGCTTGGAAGGTGCATGTAAGAGATACTAGTATAAACCACTAATGCCTAGGAAAATTGTTATGTCATCAGTGAAGTCAGCCAATGGGACAGGTCTATTTTCGTTTGTGGTTGCATTTGAGAGAGGGACCCCATTCCTTTACAGCCCTGTCAGGCTGCTCTGGGCCTTTTTGCTGGACTTTAGCACCTGCCCCTTCCAGGGCATTTACTACATCCCACCTTGCCCATGGATTTTGAGGGACCTTGTTCCTGCAGAGAAGAATGGGACAATTTTTACCCTTTTAAAGTGTTTCCTCATTCAGCTCGTACAAGGTGATGAGGAGCAGTTAGAGTTGATTATGGAGGGCAAAATCCTGTCTTAGTGACCTCTGTTACCTACAGAAAAAAAAATTCTTACTGTGGATGCTGAGTGAGCCATGGCCGGTGTTTACCTCCACCTCTTAGCAATGTCTTGGCAGTGTCAGATACTTCATCATTGCAGATTATGCAAGGATGTACAGGTGGTGTAAAGGGTCAGTGAAGTGGGCTGCTGTATTCATATAATATTTAATCAACATGATTTGGGGCCTTGTGATCCAATTGTCAAGCTGGAGTCAGCTTGACAAATGAAGCGGCTCAATAGTTGTATCCATGAGGCCAAAACTGTTCAACATCCTCAAAAATGGTGCGAGTCAGTGTGAGCAGGTTCAGAGTCCTCAGGGGAGGAGGCCCACAGACTTAGTGAATCAAGGCCAGTTCGGGGCCACCAAGATATTTAAAGATCTGGAGGATTTCTCAGAAGGGACTGAGAGAGTTGGGACTTCCAGGAGACAAGGCTGGATGTGGTTTTTAGAAGCTGGCAACAGCAAAATTAAAACGGATGGAATTCCATGGGCAGAGCAGACAAGCCCTTCTTTAATGTGATGGTTGTGGCAGAGTGGAAGAGGTGAAGTATTTTCTCTCTCCCAGGGAGATGACAACCTGACCTGTCCATGGTTCTGCAAATCCTTCCCTAGGTAGCCTTCCTTGATCAGAGAGGATGGATGCCCTTGCAACTCTACCTGGCATTTTCTCGGAGCTGATTGTTTGTGTGGTTTGAGAGTTCTGATGGGAGGGCATATTGTCAAGGTTTCTCTGACATGGTGAGATTTTTGCAATCAAAGAGCAGGAGAGCATGGTTGTGTCAAAGCCTTTGAAATGGCAGGTGATGTGTTTTTGTCATGTTTTGGAAGGTCATGCTTGAACCCTGCTTCCTGTGCCAGTCTTGGTTATTACAGGTGGGCGTATATGTTTAGGAAGCTGATGTGTCTGTTTGCCACCCACCCCATGGCACTGTGTTGGGTGAGGGTGTGAGGCATTGGGAATTCAAAAAGAAGAGGAGATGTGTGAGGCTTTGATGCAGGAAATCTTTATTGAGGCAAAAGAATAAAAAGGCAAGGGAGAGAACTTGAAGGGATCCAAGGTGAGGTGAAAAACAGGTGATCACCAGCTAAGGTGCTTTGGTTGCAGGACCTGTTGGCAGAGGCCAGAGCTGGTGGTGTCAGGAGTGATGCTGAGGGCCCTTAGCAGATGTAGCCATAGCCCCTTCTGCCATAGCAGCCCAGGCCTCCCAGGCCGTAGCCAAGGCCAAAGCCACCAAATCCGCCAGAGATGGGCTGTCCCTGGGCATTGAGCTCAGTGCCCAGAGCAGCGGAGGAGGTGGATCCGACGGCGGTGCTCTGGGGGAAGGAGGTCATGATGGGTCCTGGCAGGGTGACCAGCACAGGGGAAGGGTTGATGATGACGCGGGAATCCTGGCATTGCAGGGCACAGGGCTCGTTGCAGCTGTTGGCCAGCGGGGTGGGTCCGCAGGGACTGCAGCGGTTGTAGCAGGCCATGGGTGTGGTGTGGAGGGTGCCTGGAAAGAGAGAGGAGGGTGAGGCAGTGTAGGGGTGGGGGAGTCCGCGGTGTGGTTTGTCTGCAGGGGAAAAGAGGCAAGAGAGTGTGGAGGCTGTTGTGGGTCTGTGGGGAGGTGTGAGGGCCACTGAGGGTGGAGTTAAGCTTGCTGGAAGAGCAGGGCCATGGGGAAAGAGCAGGAGGGTCAGGGGCTTGAGGCTCACCTGGTTGTAGACACCGGAGCAGAATGCTTGAGGGGAAGTGTGTGAGGGAGAGAGACTCTGGGACGGCTTTTATGCTGCTTCAGGAGGGGCAGGCCCACCTTGTCCCATGGCCTTGGGGCATTTTGCAGGCAGCACCTCTTTGCTGACCCACTCTGGTGTGTCATGAGGTGGGGAGTGTTTTCTTTCCCCCAGCTCTACAGTGTCATGTCCCGCTCATGAGTTCCTGTTCATCTGACCATGGCAGCAACTTTAAAGTGACATTTTTTATTTTGTTTCAGCTGTGTGTCCAAGAATGAAGAATAGATGGCAATAACTTAAAGATGTCATCAGAGTCCCCACCCCATTTCTCTTGTGTGGCTCGGTTCGTGGGTGTGTTGTGCAAAGGGACCCCATTCCATTACAGCCCTGTCAGGATGGTCTGGTCTTTGCAGCTGTGCCATGAGTGAGGAGCTGACCTTTACATTCTTCCTCACGTCGCCACCAGGTCACCAGACCTGTCTTTTGGACTTGCCTTTCTCCTTGGTTCTGCTCCGGCTTTGCCACTCTGGTGTTACAGTAGTTCTTCTGTGGTGGGATACATCCTGGGAACAGCTGCTGAGGGATCTGGAGAACAAGATTTTGAGTAGTGCTTTTAGGAACTGCAGAGTTTTAGATGCAGACAAGGTAGCCAAAGGAGAAATCATTTCCCCTTCTTCAGCTGTCTGAAAGGAGTTTTTTTGTTAAGACTATTATTGCTCTCTCCTCCCTTTTAGCAAGTGATGGGTCAAGTGGAAATGGCCTCAAGTTACTAAATCTCGAGTTGACAAAAGTCATGGGCAGCCTTGTTGAGCTGTCCTTCCTTGAGGAGGTTGGGTTGAACTCCACGATCTCCTACACAAACGGAGAGTGATGGGACAGGGGGAAATGTCTTCCTACTGCCAGATGGGATATTGTGAAGAAATTATTCTCTATCTGAGTGATGAAGGCCTGGCACAAGTCACCCAGAGAAGCTGTGACTGTCTCAACCCTGGTAATGATCAAGGCAAGTTTGGCCAGGGCTTCGAGCAACCTGGGATAGTGGAAGGTGCCTTTGTCCACTGCAGGGGTTCAGACAAGAGAATCTTCAAGGTCCTTTCCAAGCAAAACTATTCTACAATGAGTCTTTGGTCACCTCCAAGAGGTTTCTTGAGCACAAATTATTCCCTTTGCTGTGATTCTGCTTCCTGGGATGCGCACAGTATCCTACTGAGGGAGAAAGTTCCTTACCAGGAAGCAAAATTCAATCCCTCCTAATCCAGTGAGCATGGTCAGTGACAGACTTGAACTGATCCACCTAAGGGCTCTGAGGGAGCTGGTGAAAGTGCTCCCAAGCCCCTTTCTATCTTCTGCCAGCACTCCTGGCTAGCTGGGGAGGTCTCAGTTGATGTAGGCTTGAAAATGGGACTCTTCCCTAGAAGAAGGGCCAGAAGAAGGGTCTGGGCAACTCCAGGCCTGTCAATCTGAGTCCAGTTCTGCATAAGCTGCTGGAGCAGATCATCTGGAGAATATTTAATAGCCCCTGCAGGACCACCAGGTGATCATGCCCAGCCAACCTGGCTAAAACGAAATCAGGTCCTGTTTGGCCAGCCTCATGACCTGAGGTGTCAATATGACCTCCTTAGTAAGTGAGGAAAAGGCTGTGGATGATTTTTACTTGGAATTTAGTAAAGACTTAAATCTCCAGACTTGGGAAGGAGTGACTAGGAAGCTGCCAATGGGAAAAGGATCTGGAGGTGCTGATTGACAATAGCGGAACATGATCCAATGTGTTCCCAGGTGGCCACAAAAGCCAGTGGCATCCTGGCTTGTATTACCTGTAGTGGGACCAGCAGGATCACTGTAGTGACTGTCCCACTGTATTGGGTACTGGTGAGGCCACTCCCTGAATCTGAGTTCTGTTTTAGGTCCCTCAGAGCAAGAAAGACATTGAGGCGCTTGAGGATGTCCAAAGAAGAACAAGGATGTTGGTGAAGAATTGACAGAGCCATTTCTGTGAGGGGCAGCTGAGAAAAGGGTGGTTGATTTGTCTGGGGATCAGGTTGGTTTGAACTAATGGATTTCCCTGTGTTCCTTGTGCACTCCTGGATTCCATTGCTGGAATGTTCAGAGAGCCCCGATGGAGAAGAGTTGGATAAATGTGTGCTGCCATTGAGAGGTTGTGCTGGGGATATGGGCACAAGTGCATCAGTGTGTCCAAGGTTTTGGGAAAAGGAAGGGTCTGTGTTGCATTCTGGAAGCCCAGTGGCTGGTTCTGCTGTTGACAGACATCCCAGGAGAGGTCTTGTGGCCCCTTTTCCACACACACCGATGGGTTGTTGACCCTTGACTTTGAGCATGGGAAGTTGCAAGAGCCATGGAAGAACAAAAGAGGAGGAGACGTGAGGCTATATTCCAGGAAAACTTTATTGAAGAAAAGAATTACAAGGCAGGAGAAAGAAGTGAGAAAGGAGGTGGTGTGAGCTGCAAGCAGGGCAACCATCAGCTGAGGTGCAATGCTTGCAGGACCTGTTGGCAGAGGCCAGAGCTGGTGGTGTCAGGGGTGGTGCTGAGGGCCCTTAGCAGATGGAGCCATAGCCCCTTCTGCCATAGCAGCCCAGGCCTCCCAGGCCATAGCCAAGGCCAAAGCCACCAAATCCGCCAGAGATGGGCTGTCCCTGGGCATTGAGCTCAGTGCCCAGAGCAGCCGAGGAGGTGGATCCGACGGCGGTGTTCTGGGGGAAGGAGGTCATGATGGGTCCTGGCAGGGTGACCATCACAGGGGAAGGGTTGATGATGACGCGGGAATCCTGGCATTGCAGGGCACAGGGCTCGTTGCAGCTGTTGGCCAGCGGGGTGGGTCCGCAGGGACTGCAGCGGTTGTAGCAGGCCATGGGTGTGGTGTGGAGGGTGCCTGAAAGAGAGAGGGTGAGGCAGGGCGGGGGTGTGGGCGTGAGAGGGACAGCAATGCAGGAGCGTGGTGGAGTGTGGAGGCTGTTGTGTGGCTGTGGGGACGTGTGAGGGCTGCTGAGGCTGGGGCTGAGTGTGCTGGAAGAGAAGGGCCGGGGGGCCAGCAGGGTTAGGGAATTGAGTCTCACCTGGTTTTCAGCAGGAGCAGGATAAGAAGGCTTGAGGAGAAGTGTGTGAGGGAGAGAGACTCTGGGCCAGCTTTTATGCTGGTTCTGGAGGGGCGGGACAGCCTTGTCCCATGCCCTTGGGGCATTTTTGAGGCAGCAGCTCTTGGCTGGCCCAGTTTGGTGAGTCATGAGGTGAGGAGTGGTTTCTTTTATGCCATTCTGCAATTCCATATCCTGCTCTTGAGTCTGTGTCCATCTGACCTTGGCGGCAGCTTTAGAGTGAGAGTTGGTGTTTGGGAGGATGTGATTGTTCAGCACCTTTCAGGGAGGGCTGAATAAACAGCCAGCACCCAGGGAAGGTGCAATGTCATCATTGAGGTCATTTTGTGGCACTTGTGTGCTGTGGTTTATTGTGAAGACTGGACTCATCCCTTTGTGTCTTGAATGAGATCAAGAGACAGAACTGGAAAACCAGGTCCTCATCAGGATGGATTTGCTTAATTTTTAAGGTCCATTTGGGTTTCAGAGAATTACATGACAGCAAATTCTTTAATTTTAAGTGTATATCCTAACATCATTAAGAACTCAAAGAAACCCACCAGTCAAGAGTGTTTAATCCTTTTTTTATCATGGCTGGTCTGTGACTCCAATTCTTTTATTCTTCATGCAAGCTCTCAGGTTTCATATCTTTTATCCCTTAAGTCTTACTTAATACTGTGTTCCTGTCAGCAAAAACCAATAATTGCGGTCAGCGTACTCCTCTTTCCTTCTTTGTTATGGTATAGGCATTTCTTCATTAAATTCTATGATTCCATGTCATTCTCTTGAGGCCTTGTCCATCTAACCTTGACAGCAGCTTTTAAGCGCAAGTTGATATTTGAGAGGGTTTGCATGGAAGATGGGCATTAGGCTGGGCCCAATAAACAGCCAAAATTTAGGAGAGGTGTGGTGTCATCAGTGAAATGACCCCGTGTCACTCCTGTGCTCTGTTTTATGGATGTGCTGTGATGAAGAGCCCCATTCCCTCCCAGCCCCATCAGGCTGCTCTGTGATGTGCTTAAGGTGTTGCCCCTTCCCTCACATTTGTTGCTCCCCACCTTGATCCCACCTGACTAAGCCTGACACTAGATCTGACTTTTCCTGTTCACTCTGCTCTGTGGATATCTTGGTGGTCCTCTTGCCTGTAAGCTTTTGCTATCCGGGGTGATTTAGGTACCAACTTGGGATGGCTGCAAAGGGCTCAGACCAGTTGCGGTTGTCAGAACAAGAATTGGGAGGTCACCCAGGGTTGTTGCAGGTGAGCATTTCATGATCTTTGACAACCAGGCAAGTCCAGGTTGTGTCAGGGCCCACAGTGGTGGCCTGAGAAAGGTCTGAGGGGCTGGACCTGGAGGTTTGTGGTCAGTGTCCAAAAGTCCAGATGGCAGCAAGTCCCCAGTGCTGTAGCCCAGGAGTTGGATCCACTGGGGCAACCCTGAAAATCTGATGCTGAAGCTCAGCAAGGGCATCTGCCAAGAGCTGTTTGTTGGGAGGAGTCGTCCCAGGTAGGAAGGAATGTATGAGCATCAAAGGTAAGAATAGTTTTCTTCTGAGAAATTGCCCTTGTGTTTCTGGGTGAAAAAAAAGTGGAGCAGGAGGTGTCCCTGTATCATTGTGGGGAAAAGGGACCCCAAGTCTTCAGGTCCAGATTGGGAACAGTGTTGTGATGAAACAGGAGGAAGTGACTCTTGGTGTCTCCTGAGCACTGGTGAGATCCCATGTGAGGTGTTCTCAGCAGTTCTGGGCTTCCCACATGTAAATGAAGTAGATTTGGTGAATTTACACCAGTTCAGGGCCCAAAATATTTTAAAGGGCCTTGAGAATCTTTCCCAGAGGAGAGAATGTGAGAGGTGGGATTCCCAGAGGACAAGGCTGGACATAGGGATGTCATCAGTGTGCACAAATTCCTAATTGCTGAGGGTGAAGTCAAAGGACCCTGGCTGCTCTCAGCAGTGCACACATGCAGGACAAGAGGGAAAGGCACAAGTGAAAACAGATGGAATTCCCTGGGAAAGGCAGAAAACCTTTTTCTGTGCGAGGTTTGTCCCAGAGTAAAAGAGGTGGTCGAGTATCGGTTCTGGGAGAGCCAGCTCTGAACTGTCCAAGGTCCTGGAAATCCGACTCTTGCTGGCTACGATCGAGCAGAAGAGAATGAAGCAATTGCGCTCCAAAGTCCCTGCCAAATTGGATTATGTTGTTCCTATTTTTTGGGGGAGGGTTAGGGAGTCCTGCTGGGAAGACAGTTTGTCAAGTGTGTACTGGCCCAGAAAGACCTGAAAAGAGCCATAAGCAAGAGAGATTTGTTGTGTCAAAGCCTTTGGTGTGGTAGGTGATGGGTTTGTGTCTCCCCTCAATCCATGGTTCCCATACCAGTCTTGATTACTACTGGTGGACATGTATTTTCTAAGAAAGGTTTGAGACTTTTTTCCATTCAGTCCAACAGTCTCTTTATTCCTGGCAGTGTGTTGGGTAAGGAGGTGACACCACTGGAATTCAGAACAATGAGTAAAGATGAGGAGACACATCAGGCTTTGATTTGATGCAGGAAATCTTTACTAAGTCAAAAAACAAAACAAAACAAAACAAAAGAAACGACAGAAGAAAGTATTTTAAAGGATCGGGCCTGAGGTAGAAGTAGGGCAACCATCAGCTGAGGTGCTTTGCTTGCAGGAGCTGTTGGCAGAGCATGGAGCTGGTGGTGACAGAGGTGGGGCTGAGGGCCCTTAGCAGATGTAGCCATAGCCCCTTCTGCCATAGCAGCCCAGGCCTCCCAGCCCGTAGCCAAATCCACGGCCATAGCCAAAGCCACCAAAGCCACCAAATCCGCCAGAGATGGGCTGTCCCTGCACACTGAGCTCAGTGCCCACGGCAGCAGAGGAGGTGGATCCGACGGCGGTGCTCTGGGGGAAGGAGGTCATGATGGGTCCTGGCAGGGTGACCAGCACAGGGGAAGGGTCGATGATGACGCGGGAATCCTGGCATTGCAGGGCACAGGGCTCGTTGCAGCTGTTGGCCAGCGGGGTGGGTCCGCAGGGACTGCAGCGGTTGTAGCAGGCCATGGGTGTGGTGTGGAGGGTCCTGGAAGAGAGGGATGAGGCAGGGCAGAGGTGTGAGCAATGATGCAGGGGAGTGAGGGAGTGTGGAGGCTGTTGTGTGGCTGTGGGGAGGCATGAGTGCTGCAGCGGCTGGGGCTGACTGTAAGAGATGAGAGGGGTGAGAGGTGCAGGAGAAGGAGGGTCAGGGGATTGAGACTCACCTGGTTGTTGGCAGGAGGAGAAGGCTTGAGAAGAAGTGTGTGAGGGAGAGAGGCTCTGGGCTGGCTTTTATGCTGATCCTGGAGGGGTGGGGCAGCCTTGTCCCATGGCCTTGGGGCATTTGGCAGGCGGTAATTCTTGGCTGACCTATCCTGCTGAGTCATGAGGTGGGGAGTGTTTTTGTTCCCACAACTCTGCAATTCCATGTCCAGCTCTTTGAGTCAGTGACCATCTGACATTAGCTGCAGCTTTCAATCAGGAGTTGGTATTTGGGATTTATTTATTAATGTTTGTAAGGGAGGACTGAATAAGCAGCCTTAGCCCTGGGGAACTACAATGTCCTCAGTGAAGTAATTTTGTGGCATTTGTGTGCTGTGCTTTGTCAGTGCCTTGTGAAGACTGGGACTCTGTTCTGTGCCACTGGATGTCCATCAGTCATTGTGTTGCACCCAGGAATGCTGAGGGAGCTGCTGATGTCCTGGGAAGGTCCCTTTGTTGTAGCTTGGCAAGGTCCCAGTGCCTGGGAGTGCCTGAAGGATTAAAGAGAGCTTGTGGCATTCTGCCTTGAATGCAATGGGAGAAAATCTGGAAAAGGAGAGACTGTTCAGGCTGAACTTGTTCCAGTGTTATGGCCCTTTTGGAATTCTCAAATCTACATGATAATGCACTATGTAATTTAAATTGTATTCCTTGACCTCATTAAGAAACTCATTAAACACACAAGAAACGGGTGCTCAGGTAGGTCTGTGACATCAGTTGTCTTACTCCACATGAAGGTCATATGGTTTCATAACTTGTATCCTTTAAGGCTTAACATTGTGTTCCTGTGAGCAAAACCCAATAATTACTAGCTCTGGTCGGCAACATCATCTTTCTTTCCCTGTCATGGTGCAGGTGTTTGTTTTTGGAATTCTGTTATCCCATATCCTTCTCTTGAGTCTGTGTCCATCTGACCTTGACTGCAGCTTTTAACTGTGATTATTAGAGGTTAAAAACTGCTGTTGATGGTGTATGTCAGGGTGGGGTGAAGACATTACCGAAGCTTGGGAGCGGTGGGGTGGCATCACTGATGTCACCCTGTGATACTGCTGTGCTGTGGTTTTTGTGTGTGTTGTGAAGAGGGGCCCCATTCGCTGCCAGCCATGTCAGGCTGGTCTGGGCTTTGCAGGCGTTCTGGGGCTGAGGGGCTGCTCATTCCTGCCTGCCTTGGCTCCGTCTCTCCTGCCCGATCTATATGCCAGGCCTTTCTCCATGGAGATGGGAAAGCAATTCCTGAGATTTATGAAGGTCACTCAAGCTCCCCAAAGTCCAGTGCTGGTTGATCCATAGCAGTTGTCTCAGCTGGGCCCAGCAAGGTCACCCCGTGGGGTCACAGTGCCATGTTCTGACTGACACATGGAAAGGAAAGCAGCTGAAGGAAAAGGAGAACAAGGCAGGTGAGGAGAAGCTGAAAAAACCGGGGATGTTCAATTTTGAGAGGAAGAGGATTGACCTTATTGCTGTCTGAAATTATCTGAATGGAATTTTTTTAACACCAGTCTTGTTTCCCTTTCACCAAGCTGTGGAGAAGAGGGAATGAACTTTAGTTTCTCTAGTGGAGGTTTAGTTTCCTATTAGGGAAATTTAATTCACAAAAATACAGGACAACCAACATACTGAAAGGGCTGGAAAGTCTGTCATAGAAGAGAGGTTGGGAGAGCTGGGACTCCCAGGAGACAAGGATGGACAGTGGGGTGTCATCAATGTATGAAAATCCTAGATGGCAGGAATGAAGTCAAGGGAATCCATTTATCCACAGTAATGAAACCATGCAGGAAAAGTGGGCAAAGACACAAGTGAAAACAGATGAAATTCAATGGGCAAAGAAGGGAAAAATTTTTCAATGTGAGGGTGGACAAAGAGTGGAAGACATGGTGGAGTTGCTGTCCTGAGAGAGCCAAACCTGAACTGTCCATGGTTCTTGAAATCCCACTCTTGTTAGTCTTTCTTGAGCTGAGGGGAATGAAGCACTTGAATCCTAGAGTTCCTGCCCAAGTGGATGATTTTGTGACTCTGCTGAGAGGTTTCAAGAGTTCTGCTGGGAATTCACACTTTGTCAAGTGTGTGCTGGCATGGAGACAGTCTATCAGAGCTGTGCTCAGAAGACCATCAATGTGTCAAAACACTGGTGTAGCAGGTGATGGGCTTGTGCCAGGTCCTGGAAAGTCCTCCCAATCCCGTGCTTCCTGTCTTAATTAAGAACCTGCTTGGTTCTTAATTGTGGTGACATATTTACTAAGAAATAGGTTATGCCCTTTTTCCGTTCACCCCAATGCCCTGTCTGACACTGTGTGAGGTGAGGATCTGAGACCACTGGAATTTATAAAGATGATGAGACATGTCAGGATCTGATGCAGGAAAACTTTATTGAGGCAAAAGAGTTAAAAGGCATGAGAAAGAGGCAGAAGTGATCCAGTGTGAAGCGCAAGTAGAGAGACCATCAGCTGAGGTGCTTTGATTGCAGGAGCTGTAGCCACAGCCCAGGGCTGGTGGTGTCAGGGGTGGTGCTGAGGGCCCTTAGCAGATGGAGCCATAGCCCCTTCTGCCATAGCAGCCCAGGCCTCCCAGGCCGTAGCCAAGGCCAAAGCCAAATCCGCCAGAGATAGGCTGTCCCTGCACACTGAGCTCAGTGCCCACGGCAGCCGAGGAGGTGGATCCGACGGCGGTGTTCTGGGGGAAGGAGGTCATGATGGGTCCTGGCAGGGTGACCATCACAGGGGAAGGGTTGATGATGACGCGGGAATCCTGGCATTGCAGGGCACAGGGCTCGTTGCAGCTGTTGGCCAGCGGGGTGGGTCCACAGGGACTGCAGAAGCTGTTGCAGGCCATGGGTGTGGTGTGGAGGGTGCCTGGAAGAGAGAGGGTGAGGCAGGGCGGGGGTGTGGGGGTGCGAGGGGTGAAGAAGTGTGGAGGCTGTTGGAGGGTCTGTGGGGAGGCTGGTGCTGAATGTGCTGGAAGAGGGGGGCCAGGGGTGCAGGAGCAGGCAGGGCAGGGGATTGAGGCTCACCTGGTTGTCAGGAGGAACAGGAGTAGAAGGAGTCAGGAGGAACTTGTGAGAGAGAGAGATTCTGGACCGGCTTTTATGCTGGTTCTGGAAGGGTGGGACAGCCTTGTCCCATGGCCTTGGGGCATTTTGCAGGTTACGGGTTCTGCCAGGCCCAGACTGGCAAGTCATGATGTGAGGAGTGTTTTCCTCCCCACAACTCTGCCTGTCATGTGTTGCTCTAAGGAGACCATGTCCATCTGACCTTGGCGGCATCTTTAAAGTGAATGTTGGTATTTGGGAGCATTGGCATGGAAAATGTGTGTCAGAGAAACCAGAATATGCAAAAAAAAACCTCAGAAAGCTATGGGTGTCAGTGAGGTCATTTTGTGGCACTTGTGCAATTTAATTTGTGGGTGTGTTATGAAGAGGGCCCCATTCCCTCCCAGCCCTGTCTGGCTGGTGTTGGATTTGCAGCTGTGTTGTGCATGCGGAACTGCCCCTTCTACTGCAGTCATTCCTCCTTTAAAGTGTGGGTATCTGAAACCAAAGGCTGGTGTTGATGGTGCATGTCAAAGGGGACTGAAGTTGTGAGCAATATTATGTAGAGTTGGAGTGTCATCAGTGAGGAACCCATGGAACTCATAGTTTTGAGTTTTTGTGTGTGTTGTGAAGAGGGGCTCCAAATTATCCCAGGTCAGTCAGGCTGGTCTGGGCTTTGCATCTGTGCCAGGTATGAGTGCCTGGACTCTTCCTTTCTACGTGGGCAGTTGGAGAGTTGCCCCTTCAGAAAGCTGGGAGGTGATGGGGTGTCTGAGGCACCGCTTGGCTGTTCCACCAGTCAGAGAGACCTGGAGACTGAGTGTAAAAGGAATCTCCTGCATTTCCAGAGTGGGAAATAAGAAGTTCTGCATCTGGACAGGAATGGCACTTGGCCCTCAGTCATACTGTGGGCTGAGAATCTGGAAAGCAGCTTTGCTGAGCAGGACCCTGTAGTGCTGGTGGAGAACAAAGAGACCACAAGATCTCAATGAAGCTTTAGTTGAAAAGGCATCATCAGTGTCAAAGATAGATTTCAGACACTTCTTGCCATGAAGTCGGGAGAGGTGGTCCCTCCTCTCTTTAGCGCACTCACTGGGTCCCATGTGGTGTGGTTTGGGCAGTTCTGGGCTCCCTAGTGGAAGATAATAATGAACTTAGAAACAAAACCAGTTTGTGGCCAACAAGATTCTAAAGGGACTGGGAGATCATTCACAGATGAGACTCAGAAATCTGTGACTCCCGGAGACAAGGATGGAGAAAGGCATGTCACTAGTGAGTGCAAATTCCTGATGGTAGGGAATGAAGATGAGGGATCACAGCCATCCTCAGCAGTGCACATGTGAAGGATAACAGGGCAACGACACAAGTGAAAACAGATGTAATTCCATGGGCAAGGAAGAGAAGCATTTTTCAGTGTGAGGGTGGTCACAGAATGGAAAAGGTGTTGGAGTCTGTCCTGGGAGATGCAGAACTGGAACTGCCCATGGTCCTGGAATTCCTGGTCATGTTGGTCTGACTCGAGCAGTAGGAAATGAAGCTCTTGCTCTCCGGTGTTCCTCCCAAAATGTATGATTTTGTGACTGTTTACAGGGAGGGTATGAGGATCCAGCTGGGGAAGAGAGTTTGTTAAGTGTCTCCTGGCACGTAGTAGCTTTTTCAGAGCCATGAGCAGGAGAGCATTGGTGTGACAAAGCCTTTGGTGTAGAAGGTGATGGGCTTGTGACACATTCCGGAAGATCACACTTCAACCCTGCTTTCTGTGCAATTCTTGTGATTACTGGTGGGAATGTATGTCCCAAGAAAGGTGCTCCAGCCTTTTTCCCCTATGCCAACAGCCTATTAAGGCCTCACAGTGTGCTGGGTGAGGATGTGAGACAATTTGGAATCACAAAGAAGAGGAAACTTCTCAGGGTTTGATGCAATATAACTTTATTGAGGGAAAAGAGTGAAGACAGAGGAGAAAAAGACGGAAGGCATCTGGTGCGAGTTGCAAGCAGGGCGACCATCGGGCAAGGTGCTTTGATTGCAGGAGCTGTTGCCAGAGCCCCAAGGTGGTGAACCAGTCCTTAGCAGATGTAGCCACCCCGTCTGCCATAGCAGCCCAGGCCTCCCAGGCCGTAGCCAAATCCACGACCATAGCCAAGGCCAAAGCCAAATCCGCCAGAGATGGGCTGTCCCTGGGCATTGAGCTCAGTACCCAGAGCAGCAGAGGAGGTGGATCCGACGGCGGTGTTCTGGGGGAAGGAGGTCATGATGGGTCCTGGCAGGGTGACCAGCACAGGGGAAGGGTTGATGATGACGCGGGAATCCTGGCATTGCAGGGCACAGGGCTCGTTGCAGCTGTTGGCCAGCGGGGTGGGTCCGCAGGGACTGCAGCGGTCGTAGCAGGCCATGGGTGTGGTGTGGAGGGTGCCTGGAAGAGAGGAGGATGAGGCAGGGCAGGGATGTTGGGGTGCAGGAGGTGATGGAGTATGGAGGCTGTTGTGGGGCTGTGGGGAGGCATGAGGGCTGCTGAGGCTGGTCAAAGCTTGAGGCTCACCTGGTAGTCGGCAGGAGCAGGAGGAGAAGGCTTGAGGAGAAGTGTGTGAGGGAGAGAGACTCTGGGCCGGCTTTTATGCTGGTTCTGGAGGGGCGGGACAGCTTTGTCCCATGGCCTTGGGGCATTTTGTAGGCTGCAGTTCTTGCTTGGTGAGTCCTGATGTGGGGAGCATTTTTCTTTATGCAATTCTGCAATTCTGTGTCCTTCCCTTGGGGCTGTGTCCATCTCACCTTGGTGGCCACTTAAAGGGAGAGCTGGTCTTTGGGAGGATTTGATTGTTTCATGTGTGTCAGGGAGGAATGAATAAACAGCCAGAACCCCAGAGAACTGCAATGTCATGAGGTAAGGTAATTTTGTGGCTCTGATGTTCTGTGGTTTGTGGGTTCCTTCTGATGACTGGGCCCTATTCTTTGCCTCTGGGTGTCCATCAGTCATTGTGTTGCACCCAGGAATGCTGAGGGAGCTGCTGATGTCCTCAGAATGTCACTCTGCAATAACTTGGAAAGGTCCTCATACCTAGGAGCAGTTTCTGATGAATGAAAGGGAGCCCATCTCCTTGTGTCTTCAGTCAGATGAAGTGACAGCATCTGGAAAAGGAGAGGTTGTTCGCGCTGAATTTGTTCCATTTTTCAGGTCCATATACAATTCTCAACTTTACATGCCAATGTACTCAGCCAATTAAAGTCTATGTCTTGACCTCATTCAGAAATTAAAAAACCCAAAGAATCAGTAAAGCTGGCCTGATCACTTTTTTCCCCAGCTTGTCTGTGACATGACTTCATTTATTCCACATTAAAGGGATGAGGTATAACATGTAAGTCTTTATATTTTGTTCCTGTGAGCAAAACCCAATAATTTGCTGATGCTCAGCAAACTCATTTTTCCTTTTCTGTCATGATGCGGGTATTTCTTTATGGAATTCTATGATTCCATGTCCTGCTCTTGACTCCTTTTCCTTCTCACCTTGGCAGCTGTTTTTAAATGTGAGTAGGTATTTGGGAGAATGTGCATGGAAAGTTCATGTCAGGGAGGGCAGAGTAAACAACCAAAGCATTGGAGCACCGGGGTGTCATCAGCGAGGTCACTGTGTGACATTTATGTGCTGTGGTTTGTGGATGTTTTTTTAAGAGGGGCCCCATTCCCTCTCAGCCCTGTCAGGCTGCTCTGGAATTCACAGTTGTGCTGGAGGTGTTTCTCCCTCCCTCACATTTCATCCCTCCCCACACTGATCCCATCTGGCTAAGCCTGACACTAAACCTGACCTTTCCTCTTGACTGTGCTCTGTGCGTGTCTTGGTGCTCCTCTTATTTTTAAGCTTTTGATATCTGGGACCATTTGGATTTTTACATGGGCTGTGTACCAAAGCATGAGGCCATTTTTGATTGTCAGAAGGAGGATTTGGAGGCTGCCCAGGATTGTTGCAGGTGAGCATTGCATGATCCTCAAAAACAACCCAGGCAAGTCTGGGTTGTATCAGTGCCCAGCGTGGACATCTGCGAAAAGTCTGAAGGGCTGGACCCAGAGGCTTGTGGTGAGTGTCCCAAAGTCCAGATGGCAGCAAGTCCCCAGTGCTGTAGGCCAGGAATTGGATCCATTGGGCCAACACAGAAAATCTGAGAGGTGCTGGACATCTGATGGGGTTCTGTCAGGGCAGAATGGGGTTCTGCCAAGGGCTATTTGCTGGGAGAAGTCATCCCAGGTAAGAAGGAATGCCTGAATGTTGGTCAGGACGATTTTTTTCTTCTATGAAAAAGCCTTTGTTTTGTGGTTGTGGTTGAGGAAAATTGGAGCAAGAGGTGTCCCTGTGTGGGAAAAGGGAATGCAAGTGCCCAGGTTAGGATAGGGAAAGTGTATGACCAAGCAGAGAGAAGTGAACTGTCTGTTCAGCCCTGGTGAGGTCCCATGTGAGGTGTTGTGGGCAGTCCTGGGCTCCCCAGTGTGAAAATGAAGTAGATTTTGTGAATCCAGACCAGTTCAGGACAACAAGACTTCAAAGGGGTTGGAGAATCATTCCTAGAGAATAGTCTGAGACAGCTGGGACTCACGGTGGACAAGGATGGATTGGGGGATGTTATCAGTGTGTGCAAAAGCCTGGTGGTGGCGGATGAAGACAAGGGAGCCCGGCTGTTCTCAGCAGTACTCATGTGCAGGGCTTGCTCACAGCAAGGGACAAGTGAAACAAAATGGAACTCCCTGGGCAAAGAATACAAGAATCTTTCATTGTGAGGGTGGCCACAGAGTGTAAAATGTGTTGGAGTGTCTGTCATGAGGGACCTATCACTGAACTGTCCATGGTGCTGGAAAGGCTGCTCTTGCTGGCTCTGCTGGAGCAGGGGAGTTGAAGCACTTTCACTCCAGATTTCCTGACAGAGTGGTTGACGTAGTTCCTCAGTTTGCTGCAAGGGTTCAAGAGACCGGCTGGTAAAAGTTTCTCAAGTGTTCACTGGCATGGAAAGGCTTTACCAGAGCTGTACCCAGGAGAGGATTGATGTGTCCAAGGCTTTGGTGTATCATCTGAGATGTGTGTGACAGATTGTGGAAGGTGTTCCCTCCTCTGCTTCCCATGCCAGACTCTGTTATTGGTTATTTTGACATACGTGTGAGGGAAGGTATTTTTGGTCTAATCCATGTAGTCCTGTGTCCTGCTGAGCTGTGGCATGTACTCAGTGAGGATGTGAGACAATTTGAATTAAAAAAGAACAGGAGGCTTCTTGGGTTTTGATGCAGAAAAGTTTATTGAGGCAAAGGAACAGGCAGGAGAACAAAGTGGAAGGGATCCAGTGTAAGATTGCAAGTACAGTGACCATCAGCCAAGGTGATTGGCTTGCAGTTTTTGCAGACTCCTGAGGTGGTGGTGTCAGGGGTGTAGCTGAGGGCCCTTAGCAGATGTAGCCGCCCCTTCTGCCATAGCAGCCCAGGCCTCCCAGGCCGTAGCCAAATCCACGGCCATAGCCAAAGCCACCAAATCCACCAAAGCCACCAGAGATGGGCTGTCCCTGCACACTGAGCTCAGTGCCCACGGCAGCGGAGGAGGTGGATCCGACGGCGGTGTTCTGGGGGAAGGAGGTCATGATGGGTCCTGGCAGGGTGACCAGCACAGGGGAAGGGTTGATGATGACGCGGGAATCCTGGCATTGCAGGGCACAGGGCTCGTTGCAGCTGTTGGCCAGCGGGGTGGGTCCGCAGGGACTGCAGCGGTTGTAGCAGGCCATGGGTGTGGTGTGGAGGGTGCCTGGAAGAGAGGAGGATAAAGCAGGGTAGGGGTGTGGGGGTGTGAGGGATGAAGTGTCAGCAGAGTGAGGGAGTGTGCAGGCTGTTGTGTGGCTGTGGGGAGGCGTGAGTGCTGCTGAGGCTGGGCCTGAGCATGCTGGAAGAGCGGGGCCAGGGGTGCAGGAGCAGGAGGGTCAGAAGCTTGAGTCTCACCTGGTTGTCAGCAGGAGCAGGAGGAGAAGTCTGGAGAAGTGTGTGAGGGACAGAGGCTCTGTGCTGGTATTTATGCTGCTCCTGGAGGGGCAGGACAGCCTTGTCCCATGGCCTTGGGGCATTTTTGAGGCAATTTTGGGGCATTCTTCGCTGGCCCAGCCTGGTGAGTCATGAGGTGGGGAGTGTTTTCCTTCCTGATTTTCTGCAATTCTATGTTCTTCCCTTGAGTCTGAGTCCATTTGACCTTGACTGCATATTTCAATTGGGAGAAACAGAGGTCAATGGATTGGAGCTGGTTTGTTTTGAATGTTGAAGAGGCAAACAAAGCCTACAGGAATTTGGGTGTTATTTCATGTCTTCACGTAACCCCCAGCCATTCCTTCTGTTCAAACCTACTTCTCTGCAACCTTGGATATGGTCACTGCTCTGGGCTGAAATTCCATAAATAGATCATGAGGTGCCCATGTAGCCTTGGCTGTGAAAACTCCAGCAGTTACCAGGACAGAATTACGAAAAGAAATACAGGCAGGTTATGGGAGTTGAACATCCTATTCTACACCACTGTTGGGGCTCCTCAGTGGAACAAGGCCTCGGACATGGTTGGCCAAGAGACCATGGCACTGATGGGAGTGGAGGATCCTTAAGATGAGAAGCTGAGAGAGCTGCAATTTCTTTCAGGCAGGAGGCAAAAATGCAAATGGGACATGTTGTCAATATGCCATAGAATGACCTCAGTGGTGACACCCCAAATCTCCTAAGCTGTGGTTGAATCTTCTACGAGTCGTGACACTCACAATCAACACCTTGGTCTCTAATTTTTGCAACTTAGCCTACCACCAAGGTCAGATGGAGATGGCCTCAGGAGCAGAACATGAAATTGCACAATTCCACAGAGGAACAACTGCTCCGTGACACAAAAGGAAAGAGGAGCTTACTGGCTGTCCGTTAGTAATTATTGGGGTTTGCTCATAGGAACAACACATTAGGACTTACTAATTATAAGTTATGAAAATTTGTGGCTTGAACACGGAAAAAAGGAATTGATGTCACAGAGCAGCCTGGGAAAAAAGGGATTGGGCCCCGTTTGTTGTTTATTGGATTCCTGAATGAGGTCAAGGAATACACTTTGAATGACAGAGTATATTGTTGTGTAAATTGTATAAATTTCAAAGTACAGTGGAAGAAGTTCAACCCTGGATTGCCTCATGTTTCCCTGATCCTGTTTCTTGATATCACTGAAAACACAGAATAGAGGAGATTTCTTTCCTCTATCATGAAGGGCTCTCAGGCACTGTGACCTTTCCAGGTTATTGCAGAGTGACCTTCTGAGGACATCAGCAGCTCCCTCAGCATTCCTGGGTGCAACACAATGACTGATGGACATCTAGTGGCACAGAAAAGAGTCCCAGTCTTCACAAGGCACCCACAAACCACAGAACACAACTGCCACAAGATGATCTCACTGATGACATTGCGCCTTCCCTGGGTGCTGGCTGTTTATTCAACTTCCCTGGCACACAGGGAACAGTCAAATACTCCCAAATACCAACTCCCAGTTAGAAGCTGCTGCCAAGGTCAAATGGACGCAGCTTCAAGAGCAGGATAAGGAATTGTGGAAATGGATGAAGGAGAACATTCCCTACCTCATGACTCAGCAAGCTGGGATGGCCAAAAGCTGCCGCCTCAAAAATGCCCCAAGGCCATGGGACAAGGCTGTCCCGCCCCTCCAGAACCTGCATAAAACCCAGCCCAGAGCCTCTCTCCTTCACACACTTCTCCTCAAGCCTGCTCCTCTTGCTCCTGCTGACAACCAGGTAAGCCTCACAACCCTGACCCTCCTGCTCCTGCACCCCTGGGCCCTCTCTTCCAGCACACTCAGCCTCAGTCTCAGCAGCACTCGCGCCTCCCCACAGCCCCACAACAACCTCCACACTCACTTATCCTCCTGCATCACTGCCCCTCACGTCCCCCACATCCCCGCTCTGCTTTATCCCTCTCTCTTCCAGGCAGCCTCCACACCACACCCATGGCCTGCTACAACCGCTGCAGTCCCTGCGGACCCACCCCGCTGGCCAACAGCTGCAACGAGCCCTGTGCCCTGCAATGCCAGGATTCCCACGTCATCATCAACCCTTCCCCTGTGCTGGTCACCCTGCCAGGACCCATCATGACCTCCTTCCCCCAGAACACCGCCGTCGGATCCACCTCCTCCGCTGCTCTGGGCACTGAGCTCAATGCCCAGGGACAGCCCATCTCTGGCGGATTTGGTGGCTTTGGCCTTGGCTACGGCCTTGGCTATGGCCGTGGGTTTGGCTATGGCCTGGGAGGCCTGGGCTGCTATGGCAGAAGGGGCAGCTACATCTGCTAAGGGCCCTTGGTACACCACGCTCCCACTATAGGGCAGGAAGGCATTTATGATCTGGCAAAGCCTCCTCCAAGCAAAGGAACTTGGCTGATGGTCACCCTACTTGCACTTCAGCCTGGCTCCCTTCCATTTTCTGCTTATTGCCTCTCATTCTTCTACCTCAATAAAGTTTTCCTGCATCACATTTTTAGTTGAGTTCTTCTTCTTTCTGATGCCAAGACCCTTCCAGTCTCACTCAGCTCTCTGCCAGGGTTCCAATGTCCATTGGCGTTGGTGGAAAAGTGCTCCAGGTCCTCTTTTATGATTTATTTCCCTACTCTAAAAACTGGTACACTTTGCTCCTCTTGTGCATCCCACAAATCCTTCAGTTACTGAATCACAGACCTGGATACACTAATGTAGATCTATCCCTGCCTCTGGCCCAAACCTCTCTGGGTGGTGTGTTCACTTTTGTGGACAGCAGTTGCTTCTGTCCCTCATCATCTTCCATGCCCTTCTACAGATCCTGTGAAGCACATCTACGTCTTCCTTGTATTTGTGAGCTCAGACCTCAACACAGAATTCTGATTTTAGTGCAGGAGAGCAGAGGGTGAGATTTCCCCACTCTCTTGTGCTGCCCACACTGTGGGATGAGCCCAGGACACAGGAGGAGTTTCTGGTCAGTGGGTGCACATGGCTGGGGAAAATCCAATTCTTCATCCAACACCCCAAGTGCTCCTCCCTGGGGCTGCTCTCAATCCTCTCATCACCCCTCCTTTACCCTGCATGTTTGGGATTGCTCCAATCCTGGTGCAGAAGGTTCTGCCTCTCTGCTCTGGTGATATTGGAGAACTCTTCATCTATGGATTACTGGGATCAGGGAAGACAAGACTCTGCCCGAGGAGATCAAGAGTATGGCCTTGAGGATGATCCGTGGGTGAAGGTTTGGGACAGCCTCTGTCTATGACACTGGCATATTTTCCAGGCAGAAGCTGTTGCCTGGCAGAGCCTGCTGTGTCATGAGGTTGGGAATGTTTTGCATCAAACTGCTCTGAAATTCCACTTTCTTCTCTTGAGGCCGTGTCCATCTGACACTGGCGACAGCTTTAGTGGGTTGGTATTGGTTCCACTATGGGTGGATGAAGAGAGAGAGAACCAGGATCCTGTATCTGGACTTGTGCAAAACTTTTGTTCCTGTGCCAGACAACGTCCTTGTATCTAAGCTGGAGTTGATGGCTGGACCTCTGACTGGATAAGGAATTGGCAGGATGGTGTCACTGAAAAGTTGTGGTCACTCCATGTCCCAGTGTGGAGAACAGGGATGAGTGGTGGCCCACAGGGATTGATAATGGAACCATTGCAACTTCCCATCTTTGTCAGGGACATGGAGAGTGGGTTTGAGTGTCCCCTTGGTTAGACTGGGGATGACTCCCAGGTGAGTGGTGTGGTTTATGCTCTGGAGGGAATGGATGGCAACCAGAGGGTACCAGAAAGGCTGCGTAGATGGGCTGGTGTGAAGCTTGTGAAGGTCAGCAGGGCCAAGAGGAAGGTTTTGTACCTGGATTGGATCAGTCTCAGCAAGGGATGTTGGATGGGCAATGAGTTAATTAACAGCATCCCTGAGGAGAAGGACTTACACACTTACACACCCATATAAAAAAACTAAATTACAAACTAACCAAAAAAAAAAAAAACTTTAGCTCTCTAATAAAAAAAAAACCAAAAACCACCACAGACTAAAAAACACCACCATATAACTAACTACCAACAAAAAAACCACAATGCAATCTTTTTATTAATAATTCTTACCACGTTATAAAAATAAATTAAAAATAAAAACAACCACGTAAAACCCTATAGAACAAATCACAAAAATCAATAAAAAAAAAAACAAACCAACTTACTACTCTCAAAAGTATTCAACTAACCCTAAACAATACTAAAAATAAAAGCCAACCAAAACTCTACCTCTACACTAATGAATAAAAAATAACCAATACACTATAAAAATACCTAAAAAAATTTCAAAACCTGAACGGTGATGAATTGGACATGTTCTGGCAATGTGAATGAACTGAGCAAAATCCCCCATGTCCTGGGGTTATCCCCACAGTGAGGGCAGCACATTCTGTCCCTCTGCTGCACTATGAGGAGACTGGATTTGTGTGCTCCACTCTGAGGACACAAAAAAAGGACAGACGTGGACCTCCTCCAGAAGATCTGAAAATGGCCTTGGGAGATGATGAGGGTCTGGAGGAACTGGTGTCCAGCCAAAGTGAGCACACCAGCCAGGAGGGCCTTGTATCAGAGTCAGGGACACACCTGCATTGGGGGATCCAGGCGTGTGTTCCAGCAATTGAAAGCTTGCTGCGGTGCACTATAAGAACAAAGTGTACCAGTGGGTAATGGAATTAGGGAAATAATTCCTACAAGAGGTCTTGAAGCATTTTTTCATCAATCCCAATAGTGTCAACAACATTGGCTTAATGTCAAAGTGTCTCGGGAGAAGAATGAAGAAGGAGTCTTGTGAGGTTATGATGCAGGAAGACTTTATTGAGGTAGAACAGTGAACACTCAGGAGCAGCCAGTGGAAGGGAGCTGGTCTGAGGTGCAAGTAGGGCGAGCATCAGTTGAGGCCCCTTGCTTGCAGATGGTTTTGCCAGAGCACCAAGGCCTTCCTGCCCCGCAGTGGGAGCAGCCAGGCAGAGGTGCCCAATGGTCTCTGGCTTGGGAGAAGGGGTTTGCAGCAGAGGAGCTGGACAGAGCTGAAGGGGCAATGCAGAGCACAGAGAGGGAAAAGAGGAGGAGGCAGATGGGCCATGTTTGCAGAGAGCCTGGGCTGGCCCCTTGGATACTGCCTTGCTTGGTGCCCTGAGAGCAGGAGCTGGAATTGCTGAAACTGTTTGAGAGCCTTGACCAGAGATGCATCTTCAATGCCTGAGATGAGTTCCAGGGAGAGGATGTTTGTGTCAGGGGTGGTGCTGAGGGCCCTTAGCAGATGTAGCCATAGCCCCTTCTGCCATAGCAGCCCAGGCCTCCCAGGCCGTAGCCAAGGCCAAAGCCAAATCCGCCAGAGATGGGCTGTCCCTGGGCATTGAGCTCAGTGCCCACGGCAGCGGAGGAGGTGGATCCGACGGCGGTGTTCTGGGGGAAGGAGGTCATGATGGGTCCTGGCAGGGTGACCATCACAGGGGAAGGGTTGATGATGACGCGGGAATCCTGGCATTGCAGGGCACAGGGCTCGTTGCAGCTGTTGGCCAGCGGGGTGGGTCCGCAGGGACTGCAGCGGTTGTAGCAGGCCATGGGTGTGGTGTGGAGGCTGCCTGGAAGAGAGAGGGTGAGGTAGGACAAGGATGTGGGAGTGCAAGGAGTGGTGATTGAGGAGGGTGTGGGAGTGTGGAGGCTGTAGTGGGGCTGTGGGGAGGTGTGAGGGGAGCCAAGGCTGGAGCTGAGCATGCTGGAAGAGAAAGGTGAGAGGTGGAGGAGTAGGAGAGTAGGGGGATTGAGTCTCACCTGGTTTTCAGCAGGAGCAAGAGGAGAAGATGTCAGGAGAAGTGTGTGAGGGAGAGAGGCTCTGGGCTGGCTTTTATGCTGCTCCTGGAGGGGTGGGACAGCCTTGTCCCATGCTCTTGGGCATTCACTAGCCAACCGGTCTTGCCCAGCCTGGTGAGTCATGAGGTGGGGAGTGTTTTCATTCCCACAACACTTCAGTGTCACATCCAGCTCTTGAGGCCATGTGCATCTGACCTTGTCGGCAGCTTTAGGAGCTGGCATTTGGGTAGATTTGATTATTAGATGTGGGTCAGGAAGGGCTGAAGAAACAACCAGAGCCCCACAGAAATGCGATGTCATCAGTGAGGTCATTTTGTGGCACTCATGTCCTGTGGTTTGTGGGTGCCTTGTGAAGACTGGGACTCTGTTCTGTGCCGCTGGATGTCCATCAGTCATTGTGCTGCACCCAGGAATGCTGAGGGAGCTGCTGATGCCCTGGGATGGTCACTGAGCAATATCCTGGAAAGATTCTGGTGCCTGGGAGCTCCTCCTGATTTCTGAAATAGAGTTTGTTCTCTTGTGTCTTCTATGTGAGCAAGAGGGAGAATCTGGAAAATGAGAGGCTGCTTAGGGTGAACGTGTTTCATTGTTATGGTCTATTTGGATTTCTGAAATTTACTCAGCCATGTACACTGTATAAATTAAAGTGTATTCCTTGGCTGTATTAAGAAATCCCCTAAATTAAAACAAACCAGGCTTGATCCCTTTTTTCCCAAACTGATCTGTGACATCAATTCACTTATTCCGCATTCAAGCCACAAGGTGTCATAACTTATAATCATTAGTCCTAATGTTTTGTTCCTCTAAGCAAAACCCAACAATTAGTAATGGACACCCAGCAAGCTCCTCTTTCCTTCTTTGCATGGTTTGGTTGTTCTTCTGTGGAATTGTGCAATTTCATGTTCTGCTACTGAGGCCATCTCCACCTGACCTTGGTGATACTTTCTAGCTGCGAGAATTAGAGACCATGGTGTTGCTGTTGATGTTGCATGCCAGGACACACAGAAGATTCAAGCAAAGCTTACAAGCACTGGGGTGTCGTCAGTGAGGTCATTCCATGGAATATTGACAGTGAGCCCCATTTGTATTCTTGCCTCCTGCCTGGCAGAGGTCCCAGCTCTCTCAGCTTCTCCTCATCTCAAGGATCCCCCACTCTCATCAGTGTCATGGTGGCCCTGCACTGCTCTTGGTCAATCATGTTTGTGTCCATGTAGCCTCACCTGTGTTGAGGACAAGGGTGTTCAATTCCCTCAATATGCGTTATTACTGTTCCTAATCCTGTCCTGGTAACTCCTGGAGTTTTTTAACTAAAGAGTACAAGGTGACCTCAAGATCCATTTATGCTTCACCAGGTCCTTCCTTGCTAGAATGCTTTGTTTGCCAAGGGAAGGGCAACTGGTATCATCCTGAACTTCTGTCAGGGCTTTATCACCGTCCCACATAACATCTTTATCTCTGAACTGCAGACACGTGGGTTTCAAGGTTGTCTAATGAATGGATGAGGAACAGACAGAGAGTGACGGTCAATGGCTCTCTGTACAGGTAGAGGCCAGAGATGAATCCTCCAGGCGTCTTTCTTGGACTGGTGATTTTGAATATTTTATCAAGGAGGTGAGCAGTGTGATTGAGACCACCCCCAGCATGTTTGCAGGTGCCACAAAGCTGAGTGTTACTGTTGACACAAGAACATGGAGTGATCCCATCAGGACGGACACTGGGAATGTTGAAAACATAGGAATCTCTTGTGGTTCAACAACTCCAAGTTCAAGGTCCAGCACATGGATTGGGACAGTCCCAGACATGAGCACAGCTTTGGAGAGGGAATTCTCAAGATCAGTTTCACCAGACAATGACCTGACAGTTCTGGGGGACCAAAATATTAAAAGGAAACACCAATGTGAATTTTCAACCAAGGCCACCAACCATTCCCTGGGCTGAATAGAAAGAAGTGTGGCCAGCAGGAATGGTTGGGGCTTAATTGGAAATATGAGAATGTCATTATTGTCACCAATAGGTGACAAAATAACAATCAAAATATGAACACCAATAGAGACCAAAATGTTCAAGAGATGACCATGCATCCTTGCAACAAAAGAACTTCTGGAAAAGGGTTTCTAGGAGATTGATAATTCCTGTTTCTTCAGAGATAAAGATATCTGATTTAGGGTGATGAGCTGAGCTTCACAGTGGAAGAAAGACATGGACTTAGTGAAGTAAGAGTAGCAAGAGGTTGACGGGACCAAAGAATCTTTGTGATTAGAAATGGGAGACACACAAGGTTTATTTTTGTGAGAAGGGAAGAATGGACAAAGGAGATGTTGTGCGTGTTCCATGGCAGGACCTCACTCGTAACACCCCAATTCTTGTAGGATTTGTTGTCATATTCTACGTGCTTGACACAAGCCAATAATGCCATATACCACATACCAATACCAATACTTTGACCTCTACTCCTCAAAATTAAAAACTGCCGCAAAGGTCAAATGGACGCAGCCTGTAGAGAGGGACACAGAATCACAGAATTCCACAAAGACACACCAGCACCATGACAGGAGGAAATAGGATCACAATGACCATTCAGTAGCAATTAGTGTTTTTTCATAACAGGAACAAAATACAACATCTGACAGGATATAAATTATGAAACCATAGGACTTGAATGCAGAATAAACAAATTCAGATCAAAGACCAGCCTGAGCAAAACATGATCTAGCATCATTGGATGTTTGTTTATTTGGTTTCTTAAAGAGGTAAAGAAATACACTTTAAATGACAGAGTATATTTCCATGTAAAGTTGAGAAATCCAAATGGACCACAGCATTGGAAAAAATTCAACTTAAGAAGCATTTAATTTCCAGATCTTTCTCTTGATTGTACACAAAAAAAACCTGCTTGGGGTCCCTTTCATCCATCAAGAAGAGCTTCCAGGCACTGGGACCTTTCCCAGCTCTTGCAGAGTGACCTCCCCAGGACGTCAGCAGCTCCCTCAGCATTCCTGAGTGCAACACAATGACTGATGGACATCCAGTGGCAGAGAACAGAGTCCCAGTCTTCACAAGGCATCTGCAAACCACAGGACGTGTGCCACAAAATGACCTCACTGATGACATGGCATTTCTGCTGGGCTCTGGTTGTTTATTCAGCCCTCCCTGACTCACATGGAACAATCAAAATGGCCGAAATACAAACACAATGAAGTTACTGCCAAGGTCAGATGGAAATGGTTTCAAGAGCAGGACATGGAATTGCAAAACTACATGAAGGAAAACACTCCTCAGCTCATGACTCCCCAAGCTGAGCCAGACAAGAGCTGCTGCCTCAAAAATGCCCCAAGGCCATGGGACAAGGCTGTCCCGCCCCTTCAGGACCACCATAAAAGCCAGCCCAGAGCCTCTTACACTCACACACTTCTTCTGACGCCTTCTCCCCCTGCTGAAAACCAGGTGAGCCTCACTCCCCTGACCCTCCTGCTCTGGCACCCCTGGCCCCGCTCTTCCAGCACATTCAGCCCCATCCTCAGCAGCTCTCACGCCTCCTCACAGCCCCACAACACCCTCCAAATACCCTCACCTTCCTCCACCATCGCCCCTGCCCTGCTTCACCCCTCCCTCTCTTCCAGGCACCCTCCACACCACACCCATGGCCTGCAACAGCCTCTGCAGTCCCTGCGGACCCACCCCGCTGGCCAACAGCTGCAACGAGCCCTGTGCCCTGCAATGCCAGGATTCCCACGTCATCATCGACCCTTCCCCTGTGATGGTCACCCTGCCAGGACCCATCATGACCTCCTTCCCCCAGAGCACCGCCGTCGGATCCACCTCCTCCGCTGCTCTGGGCACTGAGCTCAGTGTGCAGGGACAGCCCATCTCTGGCGGATTTGGTGGCTTTGGTGGCTTTGGCTACGGCCGTGGATTCGGCTATGGCCTGGGAGGCCTGGGCTGCTATGGCAGAAGGGGCGGCTACATCTGCTAAGGGACCAGCCCAGCCTGGCTACAAACATGGACCATCTGCCTCCTGTTCTCCCACTGCCTGCTCTGCATGGCCACTTCTGCTCTGTTCAGTTCCCTCTGCTGCAGATCACTTCTGGCAGGCCAGACACCATTGGACCCCTCTGGTGGGCTCCTCCCATTGTGGGGCAGAATGTTCTTGGTGCTCTGGAAAAACCTCCTGAGAGCAAAGGTCTTTGACTGATGGTCACTCTCCTTTCACCTCAGCCTACTCCTTTTACTACTGGATGCTCATGGCCTTTTATTCTTCTACCTCAATAAAGTTTTCCTGCATCATAACCTCATATGAATCCTCCTTCTTTTTTCTCCCAAGACTTTTCCAGACTCATTCATCACTAAACAGGGGTTGTAGAGGCCTTTTGGGTTAAAAGTGCATCAAGACCACTTTTAGAATTTATTTCCCCACTTCTACCACCCACTGGCATGCTTTGCTCTTCCACTGCATCCCACAAACCCTTCTGTTTCTAGAACACAGCCCTGGATACACTAATGCAGGTCTATCCCTGCTGCTGGCACAAGCCCCTCTGGGTGGTGTGTTCCCTTAGGGTGGACACCAGTTGCTCCAGCCCCTCATCATCTCCTCAGCCCAGTAAGAGATCTGCTTGAGCAGGTCCATGCCTTTCTTATCATAGGGGTCCTACAGTTGAACACACAATTCCAGTCTCGCCAGAGATGCGTAGAAACTATGAGCTAGATGAGCAAGACTCCCCTGCTCATCTGCCTCCCACACTGTGGGGATGAGCACAGGAAACAGGGATTTCTGCTCTGTGAGTGCACATGGTCAGGGCATGTCCAGTTTTTCAGTCACTCACATCCCAAATCCTTCGTTCTTGGGAGTGCTCTCAATCCCCTCATGACCCAGCCTTTATCCTGCATGTTTGGGCCTGCTTCAATCCAGGTGCAGCAGATTCTGCCCCTCTGCTCCTCTCTGGTGGCATTGGGGAACTCTTAATCTACAGGTCACTGGGAACAAGGAAGACAAGATTCTGGTTTAGAGGATCCAGGGCACAGCCTTGAGGATGATCTATGGCTGGAGGTTTGGGACAGCCTTGGCCGGTTATCCCAGGGCATTTTTTCAGGCAGCAGATTTGCCTGGCACAGTCTGGCAAAAGGTGGGAGGGTTTTTCTTCCCTCAGATCTGCATTGCCACGTCCTGCTCTTGAGGCCGTGTCCATCTGACTTTGGCAGCAGATTTGATGAGTTGGATTTGCTTCCAGCATTGGATGAGGGAAGAGGGACCAATAACATGTACCTGGACCTGTGCACAGTATTTCTTCCTTTGCCAGAAAACATCCTTGTCTCTAAGTTGGATAGATGGGGATGTTTGGTTGGACGTTTTGGTTAAGATGGAAATGGGTGAGATGGTCGCACTGGAAGAGTTATGAAAGAGTCAATGGCTCCATGTGTGTGTGGAGAACAGGGATGAGTGGTGATCCTCAGAGACTCGTGTTCAACCATTCTCACTTCCCATCTTTGTCAGGGACATGGAGAGTGCAATTGTGTGTGCCATTGGCAAAAATGTGAACAACCGTTAGGAGAGAACAATGGTTGATGGTCTGGAGAGAAGGAATGGCATCCAGAGCGTTCCAGACAGGCTGGGGAGACGGGCTGTTGTGAAGCTCTTGAAGGTCAGCAGGGCCAAGAGGAAGGTCCTGCACCTGGATTGGATCAATCTTAGTAATGGATGCTGAATGGGCAATGAGTTAATTAACAGCATCCCTGAGGAGAAGGACTTAGACACTTACACACCCATATAAATAAACTAAATCACCCTAAAATTCTAAAAACAATTACAAACTAACCAAAAAATAAAAACTTTAATCTCACTAATAAAAAAAAAAAAAACAAAAGAAACCACACACTAAAAAACATGACTGTATAAACAACTACCATCAAAAAACCCACAGTATACTCCTTTTACTAATAATTTTTACCACATTATAGAAATAAATCAAAAATAAAAAACAAGCATATAAAACCCCACACTTTTTTTCACAAAATTCAATTCACAATACAATTCACAAAATTGAATTGTTTCAATTCACAAAAACCACAAAAAATATCAAACAATTCACAAAAACCATTAAAAAATCAAACCAACTTACTAAACTCAAAACTATTCAACCCACCGTAAACATTATTAAAACAAAAATAATCCAAAACTCTACCTCTACACAAATTAATAAATAATAACCAATACAGTATGAAAATAACTAAAAAAAATTTAAAGACCTGAATGATGAAGAATTGGAAATGTCCTGGCAATGTGAATGAACTGAGCAAAAACCCTCCATGACCTGGGGTTATCCCCACAGTGAGGGCAGCACATTCTGTCCCTCTGCTGCACTCTGATGAGACTGCACTTGTGTGTTCCACTCTGAGGACACAAAAAAAGGACAGACGTGGACCTCCTCCAGAAGATCTGAAAATGGCCTTGGGAGATGATGAGGGTCTGGAGGAACTGGTGTCCAGCCAAAGTGAGCACACCAGCCAGGAGGGCCTTGTATCAGAGTCACGGACACACCTGCATTGGGGGATCCAAGCGTGTGTTCCAGCAACTGAAAGCTTGCTGTGGTGCACTATAAGAACAAAGTGTATCAGTGGGTAGTGGAATTGGGGAAATAATTCCTCAAAGAGGTCTTGACGCATTTTTTTAACAATCCCAAAAGTATCAACAACATTGGCTTAATCTCAAAGTGTCTCGGGAGAAGAATGAAGAAGGAGTCTTGTGAGGTTATGATGCAGAAAACTTTATTGAGGTAGAACAGTGAACACTCAGGAGCAGCCAGTGGAAGGGAGCTGGTCTGAGGTGCAAGTAGGGCAACCATCAGCCGAGGCCCCTCGCTTGCAGATGGTTTTGCCAGAGCACCAAGGCCTTCCTGCCCCACAGTGGGAGCAGCCAGGCAGAGGTGCCCAATGGTCTCTGGCTTGGGAGAAGGGGTTTGTAGCAGAGGAGCTGGAAAGAGCCAAAGGGACAATGCAGAGCACAGAGAGGGAGAAGAGGAGGAGGCAGATGGGCCATGTTTGCAGGGAGCTCAGTTTGGCCACTTGGTTACTGCCTTGCTTGGTGCCCCGAGAGCAGGAGCTGGAAGTGCTGAGTCCGTCTGAGAATCTTGTCCTAGAGATGCATCTTCAGTGCCTGAGATGAGTTCCAGGGAGTGGGTGGTTTGTGTCAGGGGTGGTGCTGAGGTCTCTTAGCAGGTGTTGCCATAGCCCCTTCTGCCATAGCAGCCCCGGCCTCCCAGCCCGTAGCCAAACCCACGGCCATAGCCAAGGCCGTAGCCAAAGCCGTAGCCAAAGCCACCAAAGCCACCAAATCCGCCAGAGATGGGCTGTCCCTGGGCATTGAGCTCAGTGCCCAGAGCAGCGGAGGAGGTGGATCCGACGGCGGTGTTCTGGGGGAAGGAGGTCATGATGGGTCCTGGCAGGGTGACCAGCACAGGGGAAGGGTTGATGATGATGCGGGAATCCTGGCATTGCAGGGCACAGGGCTCGTTGCAGCTGTTGGCCAGCGGGGTGGGTCCACAGGGGCTGCAGAGGCTGTAGCAGGCCATGGGTGTGGTGTGGACGGTGCCTGGAAGAGAGGGAGGGGTGAGGCAGGGCAGGGGTGTGGGCAGGGGCGTGGGTTGTGCAAGGGGGTAAGGGAGTGTGGAGGCTCTTTTGGGGCTGTGGGGAGGCATGAGGGCTGCTGAAGCTGGGGCAGAGGGTGCTGGAAAAGAGGTGCCAGGTGTGCACGAGCAGGAGGGTCAGGGGATTGAGGTTCACCTGGTTATCTGCAGGAGGAGAAGGCTTCAGAAGCGTGTGAGAGAGAGATGCTCTGGGCCAGCTTTTTATGCTGGTCCTGGAGGGGCAGGACTGCCTAGTCCCATGGCCTTGGGGCATTTTTCAGGTAGCAGCTGTTGCCTGGCCCACCTGGTGAGTCATAAGTGGGTCATGTTTTCCCTCCTGATGTTCTGTGATCCCATGCCCTCCCCTTGGGGCTGTGTCCATCTGACCTTGGCAGCAGCTTTTAATTGGGAGAAATAGCGCCCAAGATTTTGGGCTTGTTTTAACTCAGGTATGTAGAAGGTGCAAACAAAGCTGACAAGAATTTGGGTGTTTTCTCCTGGCTCTGACTGACACCCAGCCATTCCTGTGGCCACACCTGTTTTTATGCAGCCCAGGATATGGTTATTTTTTTTGGCTGAAAATCACATTTCTGTGTTATTTTAGTCCACCAGAACCTGCAATTCTTCTCCGTGGAACTGCTCTCAATGAGTTTTCTCCAAAGCTGTGCTCATGTCTGGGACTGTCCCAAACCATGTGCAGGACCTTGAACTTGGAGTTGTTGAGCCACAAGAAGTTCTTATGTTCTCAACACTCCCAGTGTCCCTCTTTCTCGGGTTTTGTGTTGCTGAAATGGCTCCCAAGGTATTAGAGTCCTTTTTCCCTGCCACGTGACCAAAGAAAAGTTGAGATTCCTTGGCTCTGGTTTTCAAGCTTGTTTATTTTCTCTTATCTAATACATCGTTTTTCAGACCGGCTGAGGTCTGTCTGGCAGGCTGGTTTGCAGCACACTGACCACCCTTGGGGTAGTGTTGGTTTTTTATACTAAGAACTACGAATACTTTATTTACAATAATTTTCCCCTACCTATCACCCTTGTTAGCCTGTCTCTAATCTAAACCAATCCAGAAGTGTCACCATCACAGCAGAAGATGGACGGCAAGAAGAAGAAGAAGGACACAACATCCTCAGATTCCTCCATCTTGCTTCTTGAACCTCCATTCTAAATCCCCAAAATTCTAATTTTTCACCCTGTGACAAGTTAGCTATCTTTCTACTCAAAATATTTTGGCTCATAAATCCTCACACAACGTTGGTAATTGTTTCCATGGGTTCAAATCTAAGGCACAGGTGTCTGACTCCATGCCAAGGTCTCTGAGCCCCCTGCCAGGGTCTTGAGTCCTCCAGGGCAGTCAGAGGAATGTCCTGGGTTCCGACACCTCCTGATGGCATCCTTCCATGTTCTTGTGCCGACTGCAACACTCAGCTTCCTGGCACTTGCAAACATTCTGAGTGGTCTCAATCTCACTGTTGATCTCCTTGATAAAATATTCAAAATCACCAGTCCAAGGCACAAGCCTGGAGGCCTCGTCACTGGCCTCCACCTGTACATAGAGCCATTGACCATCACTCTCTGTTCCTCATCCATTCATCAGACCTCCTTTGAAACCCACACATCTGCAGTTTAGAGACAAGGGTGTCCTGTGGGACTCTGTAAAAACCCTGACAGAAGGTCAGGATGACACTAGTTGCCCTTCCCTTGGCAACCAAAGCATTCGAGAAGGGAAGGTCCTTGTAGTCCTACTGTAGCTTAAGTGGATCATGAGGTGGACATGCACGCTTTGGAATAAAAATCTCCAGCTGTTACCAGGATAGGTAATGTAGGAGAAGAAGTACAATAAGGCTGAAGGAGTTAACCCTGTCCCCCACCACTGTTGGGGCTCCAGAGTGGAACAAGGACATGGACATTGTTGACCAAGAGCAGTGCAGGGCCACCATGACATTGACAATACTGGGGTATAATCAAAATGAGGAGGAGCTGAAAGAGCTGAGAGATTCTTGAGACAGGAGGCAAGAATGCAAATGAGAGATGTTGTCAATATGGCATGACCTCACTGATGACTCCCCAGTTCTCCTTAGCTTTGGTTGAATCTTCTGCATGTCTTGATAGATGTCATAAAAAAACCCCACGCTGGTCTCTAATTCTCAAATTATGAGCAGCTGTCAATGTCACATGGACACAAACAGAAGAAGAAGACATGACTCTGCAGAACATCAGGAAGGAAAACATTCCCCAGGTGATGACTCATCAGGCTGAGCAAGGCAGAAGCTGCTGCCTCAAAAATGCCCCAAGGCCATGGGACTAGGCTGTCCCGCCTGTCCAGAACCTGCATACAAGCCGACACAGAGCCTCTCTCCCTCACACGCTTCTCCTCGAGCCTGCGCCTCCTGCTCCTGCCGACAACCAGGTGAGACTCAATCCCCTGACCCTCCTGCTCCCGCACCCCTGGGCCCTCTCTTCCGTAACACTCAGTCCCAGCCTCAGCAGCCCTCACACCTCCCCACAGCCACACAACAACCTCCACACTCACTTATCCTCCTGCATCACTGCCCCTCACATCCCCCACATCTCTGCCCTGCTTTATCCCTCTCTCTTCCAGGCACCCTCCACACCACACCCATGGCCTGCTACAGCCTCTGCAGTCCCTGCGGACCCACCCCGCTGGCCAACAGCTGCAACGAGCCCTGTGCCCTGCAATGCCAGGATTCCCGCGTCATCATCAACCCTTCCCCTGTACTGGTCACCCTGCCAGGACCCATCATGACCTCCTTCCCCCAGAACACCGCCGTCGGATCCACCTCCTCCGCTGCCGTGGGCACTGAGCTCAATGCCCAGGGACAGCCCATCTCTGGCGGATTTGGTTTTGGCCTTGGCTATGGCCTGGGAGGCCTGGGCTGCTATGGCAGAAGGGGCTATGGCAACATCTGCTAAGGACCCTCAGCACCACCCCTGACACCAACCACCCACTCCCTGGTATTCATCTCAGGCATTGAAGATGCATCTCTGGGACAAGGCTTTCAAAGGGGCTCAGCAATTTCAGCTCCTGCTTTCAGGACACCAAGCAAGGCAGTAAACAAGAGCCCAGCCTAGGCTGCCTGCAAACATGGCCCATCTGCCTCCTCCTCTTCTCCCTCTCTGTGCTCTGCATCGCCCCTTCAGCTCTGTCCAGCTCCTCTGCTGCAAACCCCTTCTCCCAAGCCAGAGACCATTGGGCACCTCTGCCTGGCTGCTCCCACTGTGGGGCAGGAAGGCCTTGGTGCTCTGGCAAAACCATCTGCAAGCAAGGGGCCTCGGCTGATGGTCGCCCTACTTGCACCTCAGACCAGCTCCCTTCCACTGGCTGCTCCTGAGTGTTCACTGTTCTACCTCAATAAAATTTTCCTGCATCATAACCTCACTGGACTCCTTCTTCATTCCTCTCTCTAGACAATTTGAGATCAAGTGAATGTTATTGATGCTATGGGATTGTTGGAAAAGTGCTCCAAGACCTCTTTGAGGAATTATTTCCCCAATTCCACTACCCACCAGTACACTTTGTTCTTCCAGTGCACCACAGCAACCTTTCAGTTGCTTGAACACAAACCTGGATCCCCCAATGCAGGTCCATCCGTGATTCTGACACAAAGCCCTCCTGGCTGGTGTGCTCACTTTGGCTGGACACCAGTTCCTCCAGACCCTCATCATCTCCCAAGGCCATTTTCAGATCTTCCGGAGGAGGTCCATTTTTCTCTTTTTGTGTGTCCTCAGAGTGGAGCACACAAATCCAGTCTCCTCATAGTGCAGCAGAGGGGCAGAATGTGCTGCCGTCACTGTGGGGATAACCCCAGGGCTTGGGGGATTTTTTTTCAGCTTATTCCTGTGGCCAGGACATTTCCAATTCCTCATAATTCCATTTTTTAATATTTTTAAATTATTTTTATAGAGTAATGGTTTTTATTTATTCATTAGTGTAGAGGTAGAGAGCCATTTTTTAAGTAATGTTTAAGGTTAGTTGAATAGTTTTGAGTTTAGGAAATTGGTTTGATATTTTTTACTGGTTTTTATGATTTGTTGTGTGGGTTTTTTTATAGTTGGTTGTTATTTTTGATTAATTTTTATAATGTGGTAAGAATTACTTGTAAAAAGTGTATTTTTGTTTTTTTGTTGGTAGATGGCTATATGGTGATGTTTTTGTAGTCTGTTTGTTTTTATTAGTGAGATTAAAGTTTTTATTTTTTTGTTAGCTTGTAATTCTTTTTAGAATTTTAGGGTGATTTAGGATTTATTTAGAATTTTGTGTGTAAGTGTGTGTAAGTCCTTCTCCTCAGGGATGCTGTTAATTTACTCATTACCCATCCAACATCCATTAGTGAGATTGATCCAATCCAGGTACAAAACCTTCCACTTGGCCCTGTTGACCTTCACGAGCTTCACACCAGCCCATCTACACAGCTTGTTCAGAACATTCTGGGTGCCATCCATTCCCTCCAGAGCATAAACCACACCACTCACCTGGGAGTCATCCCCAGTCTAACCAAGGGGACACTCAAACCCACTCTCCATGTCCCTGACAAAGATGGGAAGTTGCAATGGTTCCATTATCAATCCCTGTGGGCCACCACTCATCCCTGTTCTCCACACTGGGACATGGAGTGACCACAACTTTTCAGTGAGACCATCCTGCCAATTCCTTATCCAGTCAGAGGTCCAGCCATCAACTCCAGCTTAGATACAAGGACGTTGTCTGGCACAGGAACAAAAGTTTTGCACAAGTCCAGATACAGGATCCTGGTTCTCCCTCTCTTCATCCACCCATAGTGGAACCAATACCAACCCACTAAAGCTGTCGCCAGTGTCAGATGGACACGGCCTCAAGAGCAGAATGTGGAATTTCAGAGCAGTTTGATGCAAAACATTCCCAACCTCATGACACAGCAGGCTCTGCCAGGCAACAGCTTCTGCCTGGAAAATATGCCAGTGTCATAGACAGAGGCTGTCCCAAACCTTCACCCACGGATCATCCTCAAGGCCATACTCTTGATCTCCTCAGGCAGAGTCTTGTCTTCCCTGATCCCAGTAATCCATAGATGAAGAGTTCTCCAATATCACCAGAGCAGAGGGGCAGAACCTTCTGCACCGGGATTGGAGCAATCCCAAACATGCAGGGTAAAGGAGGGGTGATGAGAGGATTGAGAGCAGCCCCAGGGAGGAGCACTTGGGGTGTTGGATGAAGAATTGGATTTTTCCCAGCCATGTGCACCCACTGACCAGAAACTCCTCCTGTGTCCTGGGCTCATCCCACAGTGTGGGCAGCACAAGAGAGTGGGGAAATCTCACCCTCTGCTCTCCTGCACTAAAATCAGAGTTCAGTGTTGAACTCTGAGCCCATAAAGACAAGGAATACATGGATGTGCTTCATAGGGTCTGAGGAAGGGCATGGAAGATGAAGAAGGACACAAGCAACTGCTGTCCACAAAAGTGAACACACCATCCAGAGAGGCTTGGACCAGAGGCAGGGATAGATCTACATTAGTGTATCCAGGTCTGTGATCCAGTAACTGAAGGATTTGTGGGATGCACTGGAAGAGCAAATTGTGCCACCTTATACTAGAATAGGGAAATAAATCATAAAAGAGGACCTGGAGCACTTTTTCACCAACTCCAATGGATGCTGGAACCCTGGCAGAAAGCTGAGTGAGACTGGAAGGGTCTTGGCATCAGAAAGAAGAAGAACTCAACTAAAAATGTGATGCAGGAAAACTTTATTGAGGTAGAAGAATGAGAGCCAATAAGCAGCAAATGGAAGAGAGCCAGGCTGAAGTGCAAGTAGGGTGACCATCAGCCAAGGTCCTTTGCTTGGAGGAGGCTTTGCCAGATCATAAATGCCTTCCTGCTCCACAGTGGGACCGTGGTATACCAAGGGCCCTTAGCAGATGTAGCTGCCCCTTCTGCCATAGCAGCCCAGGCCTCCCAGGCCATAGCCAAATCCACGGCCACAGCCAAGGCCGTAGCCAAGGCCAAAGCCACCAAATCCGCCAGAGATGGGCTGTCCCTGGGCATTGAGCTCAGTGCCCAGAGCAGCGGAGGAGGTGGATCCGACGGCGGTGTTCTGGGGGAAGGAGGTCATGATGGGTCCTGGCAGGGTGACCAGCACAGGGGAAGGGTTGATGATGACGTGGGAATCCTGGCATTGCAGGGCACAGGGCTCGTTGCAGCTGTTGGCCAGCGGGGTGGGTCCGCAGGGACTGCAGCGGTTGTAGCAGGCCATGGGTGTGGTGTGAGGGTGCCTGGAAGAGAGAGGGATAAAGCAGAGCGGGGATGTGGGGGACGTGAGGGGCAGTGATGCAGGAGGATAAGTGAGTGTGGAGGTTGTTGTGGGGCTGTGGGGAGGCGCGAGTGCTGCTGAGACTGGGGCTCAGTGTTCTGGAAGAGAGGGCCCAGGGGTGCAGGAGCAGGAGGGTCAGGGTTGTGAGGCTCACCTGGTTGTCAGCAGGAGCAAGAGGAGCAGGCTTGAGGAGAAGTGTGTGAAGGAGAGAGGCTCTGGGCTGGGTTTTATGCAGGTTCTGGAGGGGCGGGACAGCCTAGTCCCATGGCCTTGGGGCATTTTTGAGGCGGCAACTTTTGGCCGTCCCAGCCTGCTGAGTCATGAGGTAGGGAATGTTCTCCTTCATCCATTTCCACAATTCCTTATCCTGCTCTTGAAGCTGCGTCCATTTGACCTTGGCAGCAGCTTTCTAACTGGGAGTTGGTATTTGGGAGTATTTGACTGTTCCCTATGTGCCAGGGATGTTGAATAAACAGCCAGCACCCAGGGAAGGCGCAATGTCATCAGTGAGATCATCTTGTGGCAGTTGTGTTCTGTGGTTTGTGGGTGCCTTGTGAAGACTGGGACTCTTTTCTGTGCCACTAGATGTCCATCAGTCATTGTGTTGCACCCAGGAATGCTGAGGGAGCTGCTGATGTCCTCAGAAGGTCACTCTGCAATAACCTGGAAAGGTCACAGTGCCTGAGAGCCCTTCATGATAGAGGAAAGAAATCTCCTCTATTCTGTGTTTTCAATGATATCAAGAAACAGGATCAGGGAAACATGAGGCAATCCAGGGTTGAACTTCTTCCACTGTACTTTGAAATTTATACAATTTACACAACAATATACTCTGTCATTCAAAGTGTATTCCTTGACCTCATTCAGGAATCCAATAAACAACAAACGGGGCCCAATCCCTTTTTTCCCAGGCTGCTCTGTGACATCAATTCCTTTTTTCCGTGTTCAAGCCACAAATTTTCATAACTTATAATTAGTAAGTCCTAATGTGTTGTTCCTATGAGCAAACCCCAATAATTACTAACGGACAGCCAGTAAGCTCCTCTTTCCTTTTGTGTCACGGAGCAGTTGTTCCTCTGTGGAATTGTGCAATTTCATGTTCTGCTCCTGAGGCCATCTCCATCTGACCTTGGTGGTAGGCTAAGTTGCAAAAATTAGAGACCAAGGTGTTGATTGTGAGTGTCACGACTCGTAGAAGATTCAACCACAGCTTAGGAGATTTGGGGTGTCACCACTGAGGTCATTCTATGGCATATTGACAACATGTCCCATTTGCATTTTTGCCTCCTGCCTGAAAGAAATTGCAGCTCTCTCAGCTTCTCATCTTAAGGATCCTCCACTCCCATCAGTGCCATGGTCTCTTGGCCAACCATGTCCGAGGCCTTGTTCCACTGAGGAGCCCCAACAGTGGTGTAGAATAGGATGTTCAACTCCCATAACCTGCCTGTATTTCTTTTCGTAATTCTGTCCTGGTAACTGCTGGAGTTTTCACAGCCAAGGCTACATGGGCACCTCATGATCTATTTATGGAATTTCAGCCCAGAGCAGTGACCATATCCAAGGTTGCAGAGAAGTAGGTTTGAACAGAAGGAATGGCTGGGGGTTATGTGAAGACATGAAATAATACCCAAATTCCTGTAGGCTTTGTTTGCCTCTTCAACATTCAAAACAAACCAGCTCCAATCCATTGACCTCTGTTTCTCCCAATTGAAATATGCAGTCAAGGTCAAAGGGACATAGATTAAAGGGAAGAACATAGAATTGCAGAAAATCACGAAGGAAAACACTCCCTACCTCATGACTCACCAGCCTGGGCCAGCCAAGAGCTGCTGCCTCAAAAATGCCCCAAGGCCATGGGACAAGGCTGTCCTGCCCCTCCAGGAGCAGCATAAATACCAGCACAGAGCCTCTGTCCCTCACACACTTCTCCAGACTTCTCCTCCTGCTCCTGCTGACAACCAGGTGAGACTCAAGCTTCTGACCCTCCTGCTCCTGCACCCCTGGGCCATCTCTTTGGGCATGCTAGGCCCCAGCCTCAGTGGCCCTCATGCCTCCCCACAGCCCCACAAGAGCTTCCACAGTCTCTCACCCTGCTGACACTTCAACCCTCATATCCCCACACCCCTGCCTTGCCTCACCCCCTCTCTTCCAGGCACCCTCCACACCACACCCATGGCCTGCTACAACCGCTGCAGTCCCTGCGGACCCACCCCGCTGGCCAACAGCTGCAACGAGCCCTGTGCCCTGCAATGCCAGGATTCCCGCGTCATCATCAACCCTTCCCCTGTGCTGGTCACCCTGCCAGGACCCATCATGACCTCCTTCCCCCAGAACACCGCCGTCGGATCCACCTCCTCCGCTGCCGTGGGCACTGAGCTCAATGCCCAGGGACAGCCCATCTCTGGCGGATTTGGTGGCTTTGGCTACGGCCTTGGCTATGGCCGTGGGTTTGGCTATGGCCTGGGAGGCCTGGGCTGCTATGGCAGAAGGGGCTATGGCTACATCTGCTAAGGACCCTCAGCACCACCCCTGACACAAACCACCCACTCCCTGGAACTCATCTCAGGCATTGAAGATGCATCTCTGGGACAAGGCTTTCAAAGTGGCTCAGCAATTCCAGCTCCTGCTCTCAGGACACCAAGCAAGGCAGTAAACAAGGGTCCAGCCCAGGCTGCCTGCAAACTTGGCCCATCTGCCTCCTCCTCTTCTCCCTCTCTGTGCTCTGCATTGCCCCTTCAGCTCTGTCCAGCTCCTCTGCTGCAAACCCCTTCTCCCAAGCCAGAGACCATTGGGCACCTCTGCCTGGCTGCTCCCACTGTGGGGCAGGAAGGCCTTGGTGCTCTGGCAAAACCATCTGCAAGCAAGGGGCCTCGGCTGATGGTTGCCCTACTTGCACCTCAGACCAGCTCCCTTCCACTGGCTGCTCCTGAGTGTTCACTGTTCTACCTCAATAAAATTTTCCTGCATCATAACCTCACAAGACTCCTTCTTTTTTCTCCCGAGACACTTTGAGGTTGTTGATGCTATGGGATTGTTGGAAAAGTGCTCCAAGACCTCTTGTAGGGATTATTTCCCCAATTCCACTACCCACTGATACACTTTGTTCTTCCAGTGCACCACAGCAACCTTTCAGTTGCTGGAACACACGCCTGGATCCCCCAATGCAGGTGTGTCTGTGATTCTGACACAAAGCCCTCCTGGCTGGTGTGCTCACTTTGGCTGGACACCAGTTCCTCCAGACCCTCATCAGCTCCCAAGGCCATTTTCAGATCTTCTGGAGGAGGTCCATTTTTCTCTTTTTGTGTGTCCTCAGAGTGGAACACACAAGTGCAGTCTCCTCATAGTGCAGCAGAGGGGCAGAATGTGCTGCCCTCACTGTAGGGATAACCCCAGGACGTGGGGGATTTTTGCTCAGTTCATTCACATTGCCAGGACATGTCCAATTCTTCATCATTCAGGTTTTTTGTTCTTTTTTTTTTTTTTTTTTTTTTTTTTTTTTTTTTTATTTTATTTTTATAGTGTATTGGTTATTATTTATTCATTATTGTAGTGGTAGAGCTTTAGGGGTTTTTTTCAGTAAAGCTTAGGGTTAGTTGAATACTTTTGAGTTTAGTAAGTTGGTTTGTTTTGTTTTTATAGTGGTTTTTGTTATTTGTTTTATGAGGTATTATATGGTTATTTTTTAAATTCAGTCTTATAATATGTAAAGAATTATTAGTAAAAAGTGTATGGTTGTTTTTTTGTTCGTAGTTGATTATATGGTGGTGGTTTTTTAGTGTGTGGTGTTTGTTTGGTTTGTTTTACTATTGAGATAAAAGTTTTTAATTTTTTATTAGTTTGCAGTTATTTTTAGAATTTCAGAGTAATTTATTTTATATATATGGGTGTGTAAGTGTGTAAGTCCTTCTCCTCAGGGATGCTGTTAATTAACTCATTACCCATCCAACACCCATTACTGAGATCAATACAATCCAGGTGCAGGACCTTCCTCTTGGCCCTGCTGACCTTCATGAGCTTCACACCAGCCCATATCTCCAGACTATCTGGAACGCTCTGGATGCCATCCCCTCCTTCCAGACAATCAAGTATACCACTCATCCTGCTGTTATTCACATTTTTTGCTGATGGGACACACAATTGCACTCTCCATGTCCCTGACACAATGGGAAGTGAGAATGGTTGAACACGAGTCTCTGAGGGTACCACTCATCCCTGTTCTCCACACACATACATTGAGCCCTTTACTCTTTCATAGCTCTTCCAGTGCAGCCATCTCACCCATTTCCTTCTTAACCCAATGTTCCAACCAACATCCACATCTCTCCAGCTTGGAGACAAGGATGATTTTTAGCAAAGGAGGAAATACTATGCACAGGTCCAGTTACATGTTATTGATCCCTCTTCCCTCATCCAGCAATGCTGGAACCAAATCCAACTCATCAAATCTGCCGCCAAGGTCAGATGGACACGGCCTCAAGAGCAGGACGTGGCAATGCAGATCTGAGGGAAGAAAAACCCTCCCACCTTTTGCCAGGCTGTGCCAGGCAAATCTGCTGCCTGAAAAAATGCCCTGGGATAACCGGCCAAGGCTGTCCCAAACCTCCAGCCATAGATCATCCTCAAGGCTGTGCCCTGGATCCCCTAAACCAGAATCTTGTCTTCCTTGTTCCCAGTGACCCATAGATTAAGAGTTCCCCAATATCAGCAGAGCAGAGGGGCAGAATCTGCTGCACCTGGATTGGAGCAGTCCCAAACATGCAGGATAAAGGATGGGTGATGAGGGGATTGAGAGCAGTCCCAAAAGGGAAGAATTTGAGGTGTTGGTGGATGAAAAACTGGACATGCCCTGACCATGTGCACTCGCAGACCAGAAATCCGCTGTGTCCTGTGCTCATGCCCACAGTGTGGGCAGCAGATGAGCAGGGGAATCATTGCCTCTACTCATCTCTGGGGAGACTGGAGTTCTTTGTTCAACTGTAGGACCCCTACAATAAATCATCCTTGCACGCCTCCCATTTCTAATCACAACAAGAATTCTTTGGTCCCTTCAAGCTCTTGTTGTTCCTGCACTGTTCTTGCTTCTTTAAGTCAGTGTCTTTCTTCTACTGTAAAGCCCAGCACATCACCCCAAATCAGGGATCCTTATCCGTATCCTTATCAGTGTGGAGACAGGAAGTGTCAGTCTGCTAGAAATGCTTTTCTGGAAGTTCTTTTGCTGCAAGGATGCATAGCCATGATAAGAAAGATATGGACCTGCTTGAGCAGATCTCTTACTGGGCTGAGGAGATGATGAGGGGCTGGAGCAACTGGTGTCCACCCTAAGGGAACACACAACCCAGAGGGGCTTGTGCCAGCAGCAGGGATAGACCTGCATTAGTGTATCCAGGGCTGTGTTTCTAGAAACAGAAGGGTTTGTGGGATGCAGTGGAAGAGCAAAGCATGCCAGTGGGTGGTTGAAGCGGGCAAATAAATCCTAAAAGATCTCTTATTACAATTTCTAACCCCAGTGATCTCTAAAACTCTGGGATATTGCTGAGACTGAAAAAATCTTGGGGGAAGAATGAAGGAGGATTCATATGAGGTTATGATGCAGGAAAACTTTATTGAGGTAGAAGAATAAAAGGTCCTGAGCATCCAGTAGAAAGGAACAGGCGGAGGTGCAAGTAGGGTGACCATCAGCCAAGGTCCTTTGCCCTCAGGAGGTTTTCCCAGAGCACCAAGAACATTCTGCCCCACAGTGGGAGAAGCCCACCAGAGGAGCCCACGGATGTCTGGCTTGGGAGAAGGGGTTTGCAGCAGAGGGAACTGGACAGAGTCAAAGGACCAATGAAGAGCAGGGAGTGGGAGAACAGGAGGCAGATGGGCCATGTTTGCAGGCAGCCCAGCTGGTCCCTTAGCAGATGTAGCCGCCCCTCCTGCCATAGCAGCCCAGGCCACCCAGCCCATAGCCAAATCTACGGCCATAGCCAAGGCCAAAGCCACCAAATCCACCAAAACCCCCAGAGATGAGCTGTCCCTGCACACTGAGCTCAGTGCCCACGGCAGCAGAGGAGGTGGATCCGACGGCGGTGTTCTGGGGGAAGGAGGTCATGATGGGTCCTGGCAGGGTGACCAGCACAGGGGAAGGGTCGATGATGACGCGGGAATCCTGGCATTGCAGGGCACAGGGCTCGTTGCAGCTGTTGGCCAGCGGGGTGGGTCCGCAGGGACTGCAGCGGTTGTAGCAGGCCATGGGTGTGGTGTGGAGGGTGCTGGAAGAGAGTGGGTGAGGCACAGCAGGGGGTGTGGGGATGCAAGGGACAGCGATTCAGGAGGGTGAGAGAGTGTGGAGGCTGTTGAGGGGCTGTGAGGAGGCGTGAGGGCTGCTGAGGATGGGGCAGAGTGTGCTGGAAGAGAGGATTCAAGGGTGCCAGAGCAGGATGGTCAGGGGAGTGAGGCTCACCTGGTTTTCAGCAGGGGGAGAAGGCGTCAGAAGAAGTGTGTGAGTGTAAGAGGCTCTGGGCTGGCTTTTATGGTGGTCCTGAAGGGGCGGGACAGCCTTGTCCCATGGCCTTGGGGCATTTTTGAGGCAGCAGCTCTTGTCTGGCTCAGCTTGGGGAGTCATGAGCTGGGGAGTGTTTTCCTTCATGTAGTTTTGCGATTTCATGCCCTGCTCTTGAAACCATTTCCATCTGACCTTGGCAGTAACTTCATTGTGTTTGTATTTCGGCCATTTTGATTGTTCCATGTGAGTCAGGGAGGGCTGAATAAACAACCAGAGCCCAGCAGAAATGCCATGTCATCAGTGAGGTCATTTTGTGGCACACGTCCTGTGGTTTGCAGATGCCTTGTGAAGACTGGGACTCTGTTCTCTGCCACTGGATGTCCATCAGTCATTGTGTTGCACTCAGGAATGCTGAGGGAGCTGCTGACGTCCTGGGGAGGTCACTCTGCAAGAGCTGGGAAAGGTCCCAGTGCCTGGGAGCTCTTCTTGATGGATGAAAGGGACCCCATGCAGTTTTTTCTTTTCTAGGATCAAGAGAAAGGATCTGGAAATTTAAGCCACGATAGGTTGAACTTGTTCCAATGCTGTGGTCTATTTGGATTTCTCAACTTTACATGGAAATATACTCTGTCATTTAAAGTGTATTTCTTTACCTCTTTAAGAAACCAAATAAACAAACATCCAATGATGCTAGACCAGGTTTTGCCCAGGCTGCTCTCTGGTGTGAATTTGTTTATTCTACCTTCAAGTCCTATGGTTTCATAACTTATATCCTGTCAGATGTAATGTTGTGTTCCTGTTAGGAACAAACACTAATTGCTACTGAATGGTCATTGTGATCCTATTTCCTCCTGTCATGGTGCTGGTGTGTCTTTGTGGAATTCTGTGATTCTGTGTCCTTCTCTACAGGCTGCGTCCATTTGACCTTTGCGGCAGTTTTTAATTTTGTGGGGTAGAGGCCGAAGTATTGGTATTGGAATATGGTATTATTGGTTGGTATCAGGCACGTAGAATATGACAACAAAGCCTACAAGAATTGGGGTGTTATGATTGAGGTCATTCCTTGAAACACTCACAACATCTCCTTTTTCCATTCTTCCCTTCTCACAAAAATAAACCTTGTGTTTCTCCCATTTCTAATCACAAGGATTCTTTGGTCCCCTGAATCTCTTGCTGTTCCTGAACTCTTCTTGCCTCACTAAGTCCATGTCTTTCTTCCACTGTGAAGCTCAACTCATCACCCTAAATCAGATATCTTTATCTCTGAAGAAACAGGAATTATCAATCTTCTAGAAACCCTCTTCCAGAAGTTCTTTTGCTGCAATGATGCATGGTGATCTCTTGAACATTTTGGTCTCTATTGGTGTCCTTCTTTTCGTGCATATTTTCTTACTTATTGGTGACAATAATGATGTTCTCACGTCTCCAATTAAGCCCCAACCATTCCTGCTGGCCACACTTCTCTCTGTGCAGCCCAGGAAATGTCTGGTGGCCTGAGCTGAAAATTCATTTTGCTGGTTTTTTTTAAGATTTTGGTCCACCAGAACCCTCAGATCATTCTCTGGTGGAAGTGCTCTCAAGTATTCCCTCTCCAAAGCTGTGCTCATATCTGGGACTGTCCCAACCCATGTACAGGACCTTGAACTTGGAGCTGTTGAACCACAAGAGTTTCTTATGTTCTCAACATTCCCAGTGTCCGTCCTGATGGGATCCCTCCATGTTCTTGTGTCAACAGTAACACTCAGCTTTGTGGCACCTGCAAACATGTTGGGGGTGGTCTCAATCACACTGCTCACCTCCTTGATAAAATATTCAAAATCACCAAAATGACTGTCCAAGGCAGAGGCCTGGAGGCTTCATCACTGGCCTCTACCTGTACATAGAGCCACTGACCATCACTCTCTGTCTGTTCCTCATCCATTCATTAGACCTCATTTCAAACCCACGTGTCTGCAGTTCAGAGATAAAGATGTTATGTGGGACGGTGATAAAGCCCTGACAGAAGTTCAGGATGATACCAGTTACCCTTCCCTTGGCACCCAAAGCATTCTATCAGGGAAGGACCTTCTGTTCCTGGTGGAGCATAGATGGATCTTGAGGTCATCATCTACTCTTTATTGTAAAAAAAAACTTCAGCAGTTTCCAGGACAGGATTAGGAACAGTAATAAAGCATATTGAGGGAGTTGAACATCCTGGTCCCCAACACAGGTGAGGCTACATGGACACAAACATGGTTGACCAAGAGCAGTGCAGGGCCACCATGACACTGATGGGAGTGGAGGATCCTTGAGATGAGGAGAAGCTGAGAGAGCTGGGACCTCTGCCAGGCAGGAGGCAAGAATGCAAATGGGGCTCACTGTCAATATTCCATGGAATGACCTCATTGACAACACCCCAGTGCTTGTAAGCTTTGCTTGAATCTTCTCTGTGTCCTGGCATGCAACATCAACAGCAACACCATGGTCTCTAATTCTCGCAGCTAGAAAGTATCACCAAGGTCAGGTGGCGATGGCCTCAGGAGCAGAACATGAAATTGCACAATTCCACAGAAGAACAACCAAACCATGCAAAGAAGGAAAGAGGAGCTTGCTGGGTGTCCATTACTAATTGTTGGGTTTTGCTTAGAGGAACAAAACATTAGGACTAATGATTATAAGTTATGACACCTTGTGGCTTGAATGTGGAATAAGTGAATTGATGTCACAGATCAGTTTGGGAAAAAAGGGATCAAGCCTGGTTTGTTTTAATTTAGGGGATTTCTTAATGCAGCCAAGGAATACACTTTAATTTAGACAGTGTACATGGCTGAGTAAATTTCAGAAATCCAAATAGACCATAACAATGAAACACATTCACCCTAAGCAGCCTCTCATTTTCCAGATTCTCCCTCTTGCTTACATAGAAGACACAAGAGAACAAACTCTATTTCAGAAATCAGGAGGAGCTCCCAGGCACAAGAACCTTTCCAGGATATTGCTCAGTGACCTTCCCAGGGCATCAGCAGCTCCCTCAGCATTCCTGGGTGCAGCACAAGGACTGATGGACATCCAGCGGCACAGAACAGAGTCCCAGTCTTCACAAGGCACCCACAAACCACAGGACATGAGTGCCACAAAATGACCTCACTGATGACATCGCATTTCTGTGGGGCTCTGGTTGTTTATTCAGCCCTTCCTGACCCACATCTAATAATCAAATCCGCCCAAATGCCAGTTCCTTAAGCTGCCGACAAGGTCAGATGGACATGGCCTCAAGAGTTGGATATGACACTGAAGTGTTGTGGGAACGAAAACACACCCCACCTCATGACTCACCAGGCCGGGCAAGACCAGTTGGCTGGTGAATGCCCCAAGTCCATGGGACAAGGCTGTCCCACCCCTCCAGGAGCAGCATAAAAGCCAGCCCAGAGCCTCTCTCCCTCACACACTTCTCCTCAAGCCTTCTCCTCCTGCTCCTGCTGACAACCAGGTGAGACTCAATCCCCCTACTCTCCTGCTCCTGCACCTCTCCCCTCTCTCTTCCAGCACACTCAGCCCCAGCCTCGGCTGCCCTCACGCCTCCCCACAGCCCCACAACAGCCTCCACACTCTCCCTCACGGTTCTGCATCACCACACCTCGCATCCCCACACCCCTGCCCTGCCTCAACCCTCTCTCTTCCAGGCACCCTCCACACCACACCCATGGCCTGCTACAACCCCTGCAGTCCCTGCGGACCCACCCCGCTGGCCAACAGCTGCAACGAGCCCTGTGCCCTGCAATGCCAGGATTCCCGCGTCATCATCGACCCTTCCCCTGTGATGGTCACCCTGCCAGGACCCATCATGACCTCCTTCCCCCAGAACACCGCCGTCGGATCCACCTCCTCCGCTGCTCTGGGCACTGAGCTCAATGCCCAGGGACAGCCCATCTCTGGCGGATTTGGTGGCTTTGGTGGCTTTGGTGGATTTGGCTATGGCCGTGGGTTTGGCTACGGCCTGGGAGGCCTGGGCTGCTATGGCAGAAGGGGCTATGGCTCCATCTGCTAAGGGCCCTCAGCACCACCCCTGACACCAACCACCCACTTCCTGGTATTCATCTCAGGCATTGAAGATGCATCTCTGGGACAAGGCTTTCAAAGGGGCTCAGCAATTCCAGCTCCTGCTCTCAGGGCACCAACCAGGCAGAAGCCAATGGCCAGCTCAGGCTGCCTGAAAACATGGCTCATCTGCCTCCTGCTCTTCCTCCATTCCCTGCTCTGCATCACCCCTTTGTCCATGTGCTCTCCCCTCTGCTGCAAACCCCTTCTCCCAAGCCAGAGACCATTGGCCACCTCTGCCTGGCTGCTCCCTCTGTAAGGCAGAAAGTCTGGCACAACCTCCTGCAAGCAAAGCAGCTCGGCTGATGGTTGCTCTGCTTGCACCGCAGACCAGCTCCCTTCCTCTGGCTGCTCCTGACCTTTTACTCTTCTACCTCAATAAAGTTTTCCTGCATCATAACTTCAAATGAGTCCATCTTCTTTTTTCTCCCAAGATGCTTCCAATCCCTTCTCAGTGCTGTACCAGGGTTGTAGAGACCCCTGGGGTGGGTGAAAATGTGCTCCAAGATCTCTTTCACGTGTTACTTCCCCAGTTCTCTACCCATTGGCACACTTCCCTTTTTCAGTGCATTCCATCAAACCTTCATCTACTGGATCACAGGCTTGGATACGCTAATGCAGATCTATCCCTGCCTCTGGCACAAGCTCCTCATCATCCTCCAGGTTCTGTGTCCCTTTGGCTGGACACCAACCTGGCTGACTCTCATCCTCTTCCTGGCCTCCATGCACTCAAGCAGGTCCACGTCTTCCTTGTCTTTGTGGGCTCAGAGTTCAACACAGAATTCTGATTTTACTATTTTACTACAGGAGTGCAGAGGGTGAGATTCTCCCAATCTCTTGTGCTTCCCAAGCTGTGGGGATGAGCCCAGGACACAGGAGGAGTTTCTGGTCAATGAGTGCACATGACTGGGGCATATCCAATTCTTCATCCAACACCCACAGTCCTCCTCTTTTGGGCTGCTCTCAACCCCCATATCACCCATCTTCTATCCTGCATGTTTGGGATTGATGCCTTGTGAAGGCTGACCTAGAACAGAGACTACATGAAGCTAAAAAATAAAGTAGGTATTTATTAGAAGGCTTTAATGGATACACCTTGGGAAGCACAAGAGCCCAAACAGGGCTACACCCAAGATAAACCCAAAATTGTCACAAAATAGATGATTGGTCACAGGGTCTCACAATTTTATATGTTCTGGTCCATTTGCATTTTGGAGTTTATTGTCCAATTACAGCTTTAGCTTATGAAATCCCATCCTTCTTGTTTTTGTCTCTTCAGTCCACATTGTTTATGCTCTTGAGGCTGAGATTTGGAACCGTTGTCCTTGGTCCCCAGCTAGAGAAGGAATTGTTTTGTCTCCCTACTCTGTGAAGAGCTTGCCATCCCCTTATATGAAGCTCCAAAGTGCACACTAAAGCAGTACAGAATCTGAAAAATATAAATACTGAAACCTGAGGCATCAGCTACATTTCAGATAAGGGATATTCTGCCCCTCTCCTCTTCTTTGCTCACACTAGAGAACTGTGTTTATCTCTGGTTTACTGGGAATAAGGAAGACAATCTGTTGGATAACATCCAGGGTATGACCTTGAAGATGATCTGGGGCTGAAGGTTTGGGACAGCCATTGGCCATGACATTGGGACATTTTTTCAGGCAGCTTCTCTGTCAAGTCATGATGTGGGGAGTGTTTTGTTCCCCTCAGCTTTCTAGCTATTGGGGATGTGTCTGTCTGACCTTGACAGGCAGATTAAAGGTGTCCATTGGTAGTCCATTAAAAAGTGGCATCTTTTAATGAGCTGGGATTGGTTCCAGCCTTGTTGGATGAGGGGAGAGGGAACAATATCACATTCCTAGACTTGTGCGCAGCATTTGTTCCTGTGCTAGAAAGCATCTGCACATTCACTCTGGAAAGATGGGGAATTGTGGTTGGACCATGTGGTGGATAAGGAATGGATGGGATGGTCTAACTCAAAGGGGACAGTCTAAGTCAAGCTGTTGTGGCTCCATGTGTGTGGAGAAAGGGGCTGACTGGTGACAGACAGAAGCTCCTGTTTGTTGGGAAGGATGAATATTTGACAAGAAAGTCTCACAGATATGTATGCTTAGCAAAAAGATTTTTAAATGTAGAGTTTGATGAAGGAATAGAGATGGAAGCAAGTTTTGATATAGAAGAAAAGAATTGTTGAGCTAGTTTTACTGGATAACTAAGGAGGCAAAGGGTGTGTTAGAAGGGGTTTTATGACTTAGAGCAAAGGATAAACTCACTTTAAACAAAAAGATGTTTTTACCAAGAAGAAAGATAGCACAAGCAAACAAGTTAGCAAATTTTGCAAGTAGAAAAAAAGTCTCAGAATTTTTTACTGCAAGAAAACTGTAAAACAACTTTTAGCTTAAGTTGTAATGTACTAACTTTAGGTGATTAGAGAATAAACATGAATATAGTAATTATAGTAGTTAAGCTATAGATATAAGTTAAGGTATAGATTGGTTCTACTGTATTAAGATGTTCAGCAAAGAAAAGTATATAATTCATTGTAACTAAAACTAAAAGGTCTTTAGGCTTGCTTGCAGCTGGAGCTGGCAGCTGTAGGTACAAGCTCTGTCACTCATGACTTAATAGTGCTGTAACATCTTAGACGTAATAAACTGCATTTTGAAGAGCCACCCAGAGTCCCACATCTCTCATTTAAGCTCTTACACCTATTGGGAGCAGTATTATTTCCCATTTTTCTCAGGGACATGGGCGGTGGGATTGAGTGGGATGTTCAGCAAAATCAGTGGCCAGAATAAGCTGAGAAGTGCAGTTGGTTGTCTGGAGGGAAGGGATGGTATCCAGAGGGGCTGGAACAGGTTGGGGCAGTGGGATGTTGTCAGTTTCGTGAAGCTGAATGTGGCCAAGTTGCACTTGGTTTGGAGCAATGCCAAACATGGCTGTAGACTGGATAATGCAGAGAGTTGAGAGCAGCCCAGAGGAGAAGGACCTAGGATAGGAAGGAAGGACAGAGAAGGAGAGAGCAACTCACTAACTGTCCATTGGTAATTACTCCTTTTTGCTAATATGAGCATAATATTACATTTATGGGATATAAGTTATGAAACTCTTTGGCTTGAATGCAGAATAAATGAATTGACATTACACACACCTTGGAGAAAAGGGATGGGCCTGCATTTGTTGTTGGCTATTGGATTTCTCAATGAGATCAAGAAATACACTTTAAATGATAGAGTGGCTTGTTGGGTAAATTTTAGAAATCTAAATGGACAATAACATGGGAACAAATGCAGCCTGAACAGCCTCTACTTTCCAAGATCCTCTCTCGATTCCATTCGAGACACAAGAGCAAGAGCCCACTTTCATCCATCAGGAGGAACTGAACATGAAGAATTGAACATGCCCTGGCCATGAACACTCAGACTAGAAACTCCCCATGTCCTGGGCTCATCCCCACACCATGAGCAGCAGTGAGAGGGGAATTCTCTCCCTCTGCTCTTCTGAGACTGGAAATGTGTACTCGGAAGACATGGACATGCTCAAGCAGAGCTGTAGGTGACCCTGGAAGATGATGAGGGTCTGGAGCAACTGGTGTCCAGCCCAGGTGGAAACAAGATCCATACACATCTTCTATCAGAGGCAGGGATAGACCTGCATTTGTGTATCCAGGCCTGGGATCAAGGAAGTGAAGGGTTGGTGGGATCCAAGGGAAGAGCAAAGTGTGGCAGCGTGTGCCCATGAAGAGGACAATTCACAATGTACAATGCGAAAGAATTTTATTGAAGCATAAAGAAGAGTAAAAGTCCTGAGCAGTAAGTGGAAGAGGCGTGGCTGAGGTACAAGAAGAGCAACCACCAACCAAGGCCCCTTGGCTCGGAGGTTTGGCCAGAGCATCAAGGACTTCCTGCTGCACAATGGGAGAAGCACAATGGTGGAGGTGCCCGAGGGTCTCTGGCTTGGGAGAAGGGGTTTGTCCAGAGGGCACAGGACAGAGCCAAAGGGTCCATGCAGAACAGGGAGTGGGAGAAGAGCAGGAGGCAGATGGGCCATGTTTGCAGGCAGTGTGGCCTGCTGCCTTGCTTGGTGCCCTGAGAGCAGAAGCTGGATGTGCTGAGCACATTTGAAAGCCTTAGCACAGAAAGGCATCCTAAACGCCTGGGGTGTGTTCCAGGGAGTGGGTGGTTGGTGTCAGGGGTGGTGCTGAGGGCCCTTAGCAGTTGTAGCCATAGCCCCTTCTGCCATAGCCATAGCAGCCCAGGCCATAGCCATAGCCCTGCCCATAGCCGAATCCACGGCCGTAGCCAAGGCCGTAGCCAAAGCCACCAAATCCCCCAGAGATGGGCTGTCCCTGGGCATTGAGCTCAGTGCCCAGAGCAGCGGAGGAGGTGGATCCGACGGCGGTGTTCTGGGGGAAGGAGGTCATGATGGGTCCTGGCAGGGTGACCAGCACAGGGGAAGGGTTGATGATGACGCGGGAATCCTGGCATTGCAGGGCACAGGGCTCGTTGCAGCTGTTGGCCAGCGGGGTGGGTCCGCAGGGGCTGCAGCGGTTGTAGCAGGCCATGGGTGTGGTGTGGAGGGTGCCTGGAAGAGAGAGGGCTAAGGCAGGGTGGAGGTGTCAGAGTGCGAGGGACAGTTATGGAAGAGGACAAGGGAGTATGCAGGTTGTTGTGGGGCTGTAAGGAGGTGTGAGGGTTGCAGAGGCTGGGGCTGAGCGTGCTGGAAGAGAGGGCCCAGGGGTGCAGGAGCAGGAGGGTCAGAGGATTGAGACTCACCTGATTGTCTGCAGGAGCAGGAGTAGAAGGCTTGAGGAGAAGTGTGTGAGGGAGAGAGGCTCTGGGCCGGCTTTTATGCAGGTCCTGGGTGGGCGGGACAGCCTTGTCCCATGGCCTTGGGGCAATTTTGAGGCAGCAGCTCTTGCCTGGCCCAGTTTGGTGAGTCATGAGTTGTAGAGTGTTTTCCTTCTTGCAATTCTGCAATTCCATGTTCTGACCCTCAGGCTGTGTCCATCTGACCTTGTCGGCAGCTTTTAATTGCAAGAATTAGTGACCATTTTCTTGTTGCCGCTGCCTTTCAGGACATGTAGAAGATTCAAACAACCCTTAGGCCAACTGATGTGTCATCGATGAGGACACACCATGGAATAATGACACCATGTCCCATTTGCCTTCTTTGCTCCTGTTTGAAAGATCCTTCAGCTCTGTCAATTTCTTGTTTTAAGGGCACTCCTGTCCCATTGGTCTCCTGGCACTGCTCTTGGTCAACCATATCCATGCCCTTGTTGTACTCTGCAGCTCATCAGTAGTGCACGACAAGGCAGTTGACTTCCTCATCTTCCTCACCTTTCTTGTATTGCTTTTGTTATTACATATTTCCTAATTCTCTCCCAGTAATTGCTGGAGCTTTTTACATCAGAGGATCCATGGCCACCTCACAATCCATTTATGCTCCAGCAGGATCACAAGGTCGAATGCTATTTTTGACAAGGAAATGGCAACCAGTGTCAAGTTCCTGGAATTCTATTGAGCCCTTAAACCAGTCCCACAGGACATCCTTATCTTTACGCTGCAGACATATAGGTTTGAAGGGTTGACTAATGAATAGATGACTAATTGTTCCCCTCATGCTTCTTCTCCTCCTCCTCCATGAGGTTTCCTTTCCATGTGTCAGGCAGAGCCCAACAATGGGACCCCACATTGTGACCTTGCTGGGCCCAGCTGAGACAAGAGCTACAGATGAACCCACACCAGACTGTGAGGAGCACAGGACACCTGCCCAAGTCATACGGATTGCTTTCCCATCTCCAATGGCAAAGGCTATGAATGTAGACAAGCCTGGAGAGATGCAGCCAAGATAGGGAGGAAAAGAACATGATCAAAGGTGCAGATGCTCCCCTCCAGAAAAACTGTGAAGATTAGTGCAGCCTAAAAAGGGGAGCTGGGGTTGTTTAGCCTGGAGAAATGGAGACTCAGAGGTGACCTTATCACTCTACAACTTCCTGAAGGGTGTTTGTAGCCAGATGAGGGTTGGTCTCTGTCACCAGGTTCTAACAGAATGAGGGGACACAGTCTCAAGCTGCATCAAGGAAAATATAGGTTGGATAATAGCAAAAAGTTTTCACTGAAAGAGCAATAAAGTACTGGAATGGTCTGCTGGGGGAGGTGGTGGATTCACCATTCCTGGATGTATTTAAAACAAGACTGGATGTGGCACTCGGTGCCATGGTTTAGTTGAGGTGTTAGGGTATGACTTGGATTAGATGATCTTGACGGTCTCTTCCAACCCAGTAATTCTGTGAGTTCTGTGAATTCCGTGAATTCTATGAGAAGCTCCATGAGGAAATGAGGTCCCTCTTCACCACACGCACACAAAACACAGCACACCAGTGCTGTGGGGTGACCTCACTGATGACATGGCATCTCCACAAAGCTTTGGTCACATCTTCAATCCATCCTGACATAAACCATCAAGACCAACATTTAACCTCTAATACTCACACTTGAAAGCCGCCACCAAGGTCAGATGGACACGGCCTCAAGAGAAGGATGCGGAATGGCAGAATCACACAAAGGAACACCAGCACCATGACAGAGAAGGAAGGAGCAACTCACTAACTGTCCATTAGTAATTAGTCCTTTTTGCTAATAGGAACAAAACATTACATTTACAGGATATAAGTTATGAAACTCTTTGGCTGAACACAGAATAAACAAATTGATGGCACACACCAGGCTGGGAAAAAAGAGATGGGCCTGTATTTGGTGTTGGTTATTGGAATTCTCAATGAGATCAAGAAATACACTTTAAATGATAGAGTGGCATGTGGGTAAATTTTAGAAATCTAAATGGACAATAACATGAGAACAAGTGCAGCCTGAACAGCCTCTACTTTCCAAGATACTCTCTCAATCTCAATCTCAATCTCAATCTCAATCTCAATCTCAATCTCAATCTCAATCTCAATCTCAATCTCAATTCAAGACACAAGAGCAAGACCACACTTTCATCCATCAGGAGGAACTCTCAGGCACTGGGACATTTCCAGGTTATTGCAGAGTGACCTTCCCAGGACGTCAGCAGCTCCCTCAGCATTCCTGGGAGAAACACAATGACTGATGGACATTCAGTGGCACAGAAAAGAATCCCAGTCTTCACAAGGCACCCACAAACCACAACACACAAGGTCCACTGATGGCATTGCACCTCTGCTGGTCTCTGCTTGTTTATTCAGCCTTCACAGACATGTATCTAACAATCAAATCTACCCAAAGATCAGCTCTCACTCTAAAGCTGCCTCCAAGGTCAGATGGACACAGACTCAAGGGCAGGATATGACACTGCAGAATTGCAGAATGGAAAACACTCCCCACCTCATGACACACCAGGCTGGGCCAGTCAAGAGCTGTTGCCTCAAAAATGCCCCAAGGCCATGGGACAAGGCTGTCCCACACCTCCAGAACCAGCATAAAAGCCGGCCCAGAGCCTCTCACACTCACACACTCCTCCTGACGCCTTCTCCTCCTGCTCCTGCTGAATACCAGGTGAGTTTCAAGCCCCTGACCCTCCTGCTCCTCCACCCCTGCCCTTCTCTTCCAGCACACTCAGTCCCATCCTCAACAGCCCTCACGCCTCCCCACAGCCCCACTACAGCCTCCACACTCCATCACTACCCCTTGCATCCCCACACCCCTGCCGTGCTTTACTCCTCCTCTCTTCCAGGCACCCTCCACACCACACCCATGGCCTGCTACAACCGCTGCAGTCCCTGCGGACCCACCCCGCTGGCCAACAGCTGCAACGAGCCCTGTGCCCTGCAATGCCAGGATTCCCGCGTCATCATCGACCCTTCCCCTGTGCTGGTCACCCTGCCAGGACCCATCATGACCTCCTTCCCCCAGAACACCGCCGTCGGATCCACCTCCTCTGCTGCTCTGGGCACTGAGCTCAGTGTGCAGGGACAGCCCATCTCTGGGGGATTTGGTGGCTTTGGTGGCTTTGGCTACGGCCTTGGCTATGGCCGTGGATTTGGCTATGGGCTGGGCTATGGCTGTGGGTATGGCTATGGCCTGGGAGGCCTGGGCTGCTATGGCAGAAGGGGCTACGGCTACAACTGCTAAGGGATCTCAGCACCACCCCTGACACCAACAAACCAGTCCCTGGGACACTCCCCAGGCACTGAAATGCATCTCTAGGCAAAGGCTGTCAGCTGGCTCAGAACTTCTAGATCTTGTTCTCAGGGCACCATGCAAGACACCAGCCAAGGGCCCAGCCCGGGCTGCCTGCAAACATGGCCCATCTGCCACCTGCTCTTCTCCCACTCCCTGCTCTACATCGCCCCTTCAGCTCTGTCCAGTCCCCTCCAGACAAACCCTTCTCCCAAGCCAGAGATCCTCAGGCACTGGCACTCCGTTGGGCTGCTCCCACTGTGGGGTAGGAGGGCCTTGGTGCTCTAGCCAAAAGTGAAAGCCAAGGATCTTGGCTGATGGTCACCCTCCTTGCACCCCCTACTTGCCCTTCCCTTTCCCAGTGGATGCTCACAACCTTCCACTGTTCTTTTAGCTCAATAAAGTTCTCTTGCATTACAGCCTCAGATGTCTCCTTTCCTTCACTGACACACACAGGCACACTTTGCCTTTCTGGTGCATTCCAGACTTTCCTTGCTTGATCCCAGGCCTGCATACACTAATGCAGGTCTACCCCTGTCTCTAATAGAAACCATGTAAGAGTCTTGTTGTCACTTTAGCTGGACACCAGTTGCTCCTGAGCCTCATCATCTTCCAGGGTCATCTACAGCTCTGCTTCAGCAGGCCCGTATCTTTCATATCCTCAGGTTCCCAGAGTTGAACACACATCTCCAGCCTCTGAAGAGCAGAGCAGAGGGGTCAGAATCTCCCCTCACCTGCTGCCCATGCTGTGATGATGAGCCCAGAACATGGAGGAGTTTTGGTCTGTGAATGCACATGGCCAGGGCATGTCCAATTCTTCATCCACTGACACCCCAAGTCCTCCTTGGGCATTCTCTCAATCAACTCATTATCTATCTATTACCCATTTCTGAGATTGCTACGTGTCTGAGGGGACAACACTGCCCAGCTCATTGTTTAGGATGTTGAACAGAGTCGGCCCCACGGATCCAACTCCTGGGCTGCAGTACTGGGGATTCATCTCCATTTGCACTTTTGGCCACTGACCAGACACCTCTGGCCTCAGCCCCTCAGCCACTCTCAGGCCACTCACTGTGCCCTCAGGGAACCTGGACCTGCTCAGCTGCTGTCAGAGTGTAGAATGGGAAGGAGTCTTGAAGGCTTCACAAAAGGGTTGTGTTCAACAGCAGCCACAGCTCTCTCCTCATGCCCAGGCTGAGTCACTGGCACAGTGCAGACACACAGCTCAGCCAAGCACCATTTCCTCAAGGGAAATCCTCCAAGTGAAGTGGCCTCAGCTCTGGGCTCTTGCCACATCTCAGGCCCCAAAGGCCTGGCTCACCCCACCCCTGTTGCTGCTCACATTTTCATGAAGGGCAAATTCTTCCTGAAAAGTTTGATGGAGTTCCAGCACTGGTGAATGACGGAAGAGCAACTGATATCATGTACGTGGACTTGTGCAAAACCTTTCTTCCTGTGGCAAACAACATCCTTATCTCTGACCTGGAGGGATGTGGAGTTGACAGCTGGAACATCAACTGTGGGGTGGAAAATGGACAGGATGGTGTCACTCACAGTTGTGGTCAGCAGCTCCATGTCTGTGAGGGGAACAGGGATGAGTGGTGACCTACAGAGGCTCGTATTGGGACCATTACCACTTCCCATCTTTGTCAGGCGCAGGGAATTGAGTGTCCCCTCAGCAAGAATGGGAATGACATCAAAGTGAGCAGTGTGGTTGATTGTCTGGAGGGAAGGGATGGCATCCAGAGAGCTCTTGACAGGCTGGGGTGGTGTGATTGTCATGAAGGTGAACAGGATGAAGTGCAGCATCCTAAATCTGAATTGGAGCAATCTCGGTAATGGATATTGGATCCATACTGAGATCCTTGAGGAGAAGGACTTGGGATGTTGGTGGATGAAGAATTGGACATGCCCTGGCCATGTGAACATGACAAAGAGAAACTGCCCATGCCATGGGCTCATTGCCACAGTGTGGGCAGCAGGTGAGGAGGGAATTCTGACCCTCTGCTCAGCTCTGGTGAGACTGGAGTTCTGTGCTCAGCTCTGGAGCCTCAAGGGTAAAATTTACTGTTGGAGTATTGTGACAGTGTTCACAGAGGTCCAAGGATGAGGGAAGAGACAAGGATCTGACTCCATGTTTCAGAAGGCTTGATTTATTATTTTATGATAAATATTATATTAAAACTATACTAAAAGAATAGAAGAAAGGATTTCATCAGAAGGCTAGCTAAGAATACAAAAGGAAGAAATTAATAACAAAGGCTTGTGTCTCAAACAGAGAGTCCAAGCCAGCTGACTGTGATTGGCCATTAATTAGAAACAACTCTATGAGACCAATCAAAGATCCACCTGTTGCATTCCACAGCAGCAGATAACCATTATTTACATATCATTCCTGAGCTTCTGAGGAGAAAAAATCCTAAGGAAAGGTTTTTTCAGAAAAAAAATATGGCTACAGAGTATCGTGGATCTGTATCAGAGCTAAAGATATAGCAAGGGAGTGGACCAACAGCTGTGTAGCCATGTGAAAACGTGGCCCAGGAGAAGCTTGAGTCAGAGGCAGGGATAGATCTGCCTTAGTGTATCCAGGCATAGGATTACGCAAGTGAAGGGTTTGTGGTATCCAAGGGAACAGCAAACTGTGCCAGTGTGTGTCCATGAAGGAAAAGGAGACATAACAATGCTGCAATGCAAAAGAATTTTATTAAGGCAAAAGAAGAGCAAGAGATCATGAATGGCAAGAGGAAGGGAGCTGGTCTGAGATGCAAGTAGGGCGACCATCAGCTGAACTCCTTTGATTGCTGGTGGTTCGGTCAGAGCATCGAGGCCTTCCTGCTCCAGAGTAGAAGCAATCTGATGGTGAAGATTCCCAATGGTCTCTGGCTTGGGAGAAGGGATTTGCAGCAGAGGGAGCTGGACAGAGCTGAGAGGGAGTGAGAGAAGAGCAGGAGGCAGATGGGCCACGTTTGCAGGCAGCTTGGGCTGGGCCCTTGGATGCTGCCTTGCTTGGTGCCCTGAGGGCAAAAGCTGGAAGTCCTGAGCCAGTTGACAACTTTGGCCCAGCAAGGCATTTGCAACACCTGGGGTGTGTTCCAAGGAGTGGGTGGTTGGTGTCAGGAGTGGCGCTGAGAGAACTTAGCAGTTGTAGCCATAGCCCCTTCTGCCATAGCAGCCCAGGCCTCCCAGGCCATAGCCAAACCCACAGCCATAGCCCAGCCCATAGCCAAACCCACGGCCATAGCCAAGGCCGTAGCCAAAGCCACCAAAGCCACCAAAGCCACCAGAGATGGGCTGTCCCTGCACACTGAGCTCAGTGCCCACGGCAGCCGAGGAGGTGGATCCGACGGCGGTGTTCTGGGGGAAGGAGGTCATGATGGGTCCTGGCAGGGTGACCAGCACAGGAGAAGGGTTGATGATGACGCGGGAATCCTGGCATTGCAGGGCACAGGGCTCGTTGCAGCTGTTGGCCAGCGGGGTGGGTCCGCAGGGACTGCAGAGGCTGTTGCAGGCCATGGGTGTGGTGTGGAGGGTGCCTGAAAGAGAGGGAGGGGTGAGGCAGGGGAGGGGTGATGGTGGAGGAAGGTGAGGGAATTTGGAGGGTGTTGTGGGGCTGTTGGGAGGTGCGAGGGCTGCTGAGGCTGGGGCTGAGCATGCTAGAAGAGAGAGGCCAAGGGAGGGAGGAGCAGGAGGGTCAGGGTCTTGAGACTCACCTGGTTGTCAGCAGGAGCAGAAGGAGAAGAGGTCAGGAGAAGTGTGTGAGGGAGAGAGGCTCTGGGCCGGCTCTTATACTGATCCTGGAGGGGCGGGACAGCCCTGTCCCATGGCCCTGGGGCATTTTTTTGGCTGCCGCTCTTGACTGGCCCAGCCTGATGAGTCATGAGTTGTATTTTCATTCATAGAATTTAGCAGTGTCATGATTGGTTCTTGAGTCTGTGTCCTTGTGAGTCTGTGACCTTGACGGCCTCTTTGAAGTGAGACATGGTATTTGGGTGGATTTGATTGTTCCGTGTGTGTCAGGAAGGGCTGAATAAACAACCAGAGCCCAGCAGAGTTGAGATATCATCAGTGATGTCATTTTGTGGCACTCATGTGTTGTGGTTTTTTGGTGCTTGTGGAGACTGGGACTCTTTTCTGTGCCACTGGATGTCCATCAGTCATTGTGCTTCTCCCAGGAATGCTGAGGGAGCTGCTGACGTCCTGGGGAGGTCACTCTGCAATAACATGGAAATATTATGAGTGTTCCTACAGATTAAAGAGATCTCATGGCCTTGTGTCTTGAACTGAATCAAGAGAAAACATCTGGAAAAATAGAGGCTGGTCTGGTTGAACTTGTTCTGGTGTCATGGTCCATTTGGACTTCTCATCTTCACTTGACATTGTACTCTGTCATTTAAAGCATATTCCTTGACCTCATTAAGAAATCCATTAAACAACTCAGCCTAATCCTTTTTTTCCCAGGCCTGTGATGTTCTTGCCTTTAATCCGCATTCATCCCATCACTTTTCATATCTCATATCCTTTTAATCTTAATAATCCGTTCCTGCTAGCACAACCCAGTAATTACTGGTGGTTGGTCAGCACAGTCGTCTTCCCTCCTATGTCATGGTGCGGGCATTCCTTTGTGGAATTCTGCAGCTCCATGTCCTTCTTTTGAAGCCATGTCCACCTGACCTTGGCGGCAGATTTTAAGTGCCTTAGAGGTTAAAGGCAGGTGTTGATGTCATGGTGGGCTGGAGACATGTCCAAAGCCTTGGACAGACGAGGTGTCATCAGTGAGGTCACCCCATGGCACTGGTGTGTCTTGGTTTTTGGGTGCATTGTTGTCACAGACATATTTTCTGAAAAATCCTTTTGCTCAGATCTTTTCTCCTGAGAAGCTGGGAACCTTCAGCTTCTCCATGTTTTTCTACTTTGGAATGTGATTTGGAGAATTGTTTGCCCAGCATGTGACATGTTTTTAATTAATGGCCAATCACAGGTCCGGCTGTGTCGGGACTCTGGTCAGTCACAAGATTTTATTATTCATTCCTTTCTAGCTTTCTGAGGTCTTCTTTCTCTTTTTCTTTAGAGTTGTCTAATATATAATTTCCTTTTAATGTAGTATACATCATAAAATAATAAATCAGCCTTCATAAACATGGAGTCAAAATTCTCATCTCTTTCCTCATCCTGGGGACCCTTAAACACTGCCAGTCATTGTATCATGGGGTCCCGAGTCATCACAGCTCTGTCAGGATTGTCTGGCTTTGCAGGAGCTCTGCTTGTGAGGAACTGCCCTTTCCGTGATGTTCTCTCCATTCCCACAATGTTGCCAACATTCCCAGTGTTTCCTGCTGGAGGTGGGAAATCAATCCCTGCGATTTAGGGTGGCCTCCCATGCTCCCCATTCTCGGGTCGGCTGTCTCTCTCTGTCTCGAAATGCGTGGGATGGTTTTGAGGCTGCCCGCGCTTTTGAAGAATGAGTCTGGACTCTTCGCTTTTTTCAGTCTTCAGGTTGTTTATTACTTCTTATTTACAAAATTTTCTTTTTGCCCAGCCGAGATCTGCTCAGCAAGGCAGATACAGGCACTCTGCCTGCCCTTGAGGCAGTGTCATCTTTTTATACTACAAACTACGTATATCATATTTACTTTTAATTCCCAATACTTATCACCTATGTTAGACAGTGCACTTCTATTCTAAACTAATCTCCAAGTGCTTACATCACAGCAGAAAATGGAGAACAAAAAGAAGAAAGAAGAAGGACTAGACACGCCTTGATTCTTCTATCTTGTCTCCATAACCCCTATATTCTCAAAATCTTAAAACCTACATTTTCACACTGTGAACACCTTGTTTTTACACCATTCAAACCTGTGTGGCTTTCACATCTCCATGCCAAGCTGGCAATCATTGGAAGGATCAAAATCAAGCCACCAGGTGTTTTGGGCAGAATGCTAGGGGTCTCTGATCCCCCTGACGGGGTCTTTGTCAACTCTGGACATCCGGAGGGATGTGCTGAGCTCCCACACCCCATAGTCTTGAGTTGGTTGATCCATAGCGCTCATCTCATCTGTGACGGTGGAAAGGAAAAATGCTGAAGGACAAGGAGAACAGGACACATGAGAAGCACAGTTCTGCATCCTTTGACTAATCCGCTCTTGCAACCCATGTGCCTGAGCTTTGGAAAGTTGAGGGAGTGGACTGTCCTGGTCCCCAACACTGGTAGGGATCCCTGGTGGAACAAGGACATGGACATGGTTGACTGAGAGTGCTGCAGGGACACCATGACAATGACAGGACAGGAGTATCCTCCAAATGAGGACAAGGTGACGAAATTGGGAGTTCTTTCAGGCAGGAGACAAGAATGCAAATTGAGAATGTCATCAATATGTCATGGAATGACCGTACTGACAACACCCCAATTACCCTAAGATTTGACTGAGTATTTTACATGTCCTAACACACACCATAAAGAACGAGGTGATGGTCATCAAAGCTCACAATTAAGATGTTCTGCCAAGGTCAGATGGACATAGCCTCAAGGGAAGAACACAGAATTGCAGAATTGCAGAAAGGAAAACACTCCCCAGCTCATGACTCACGAGGCTGGGCCAGCCAAGAGCTGCTGCCTCAAAAATGCCCCAAGGCCATGGGACAAGGCTGTCCCGCCCATCCAGGACCTGCATAAAAGCTGGCCCAGGGTCTCTCTCACTCACACACTTCTCCTGACACCTTCTCCTTCGCCAGTCCAGACAGCAAGGTGAGTCTCAAAACCCTGACCCTCCTGCTCCTGCCCCCTTGGGCCCTCTCTTCCAACACACTCAGCCCCAGCCTCTGCAGCACTCACGCCTCCCCACAGACCCACTACAGCCTCCACACTCTCTCACCCTCCCATATCACCCATCACAACCCCCAAATCTCCATGACCCTGCCTCATCCCCCTCTCTTCCAGGACCCTCCACACCACACCCATGGCCTGCTACAACCGCTGCAGTCCCTGCGGACCCACCCCGCTGGCCAACAGCTGCAACGAGCCCTGTGCCCTGCAATGCCAGGATTCCCGCGTCATCATCAACCCTTCCCCTGTGCTGGTCACCCTGCCAGGACCCATCATGACCTCCTTCCCCCAGAACACCGCCGTCGGATCCACCTCCTCGGCTGCCGTGGGCACTGAGCTCAGTGTGCAGGGACAGCCCATCTCTGGCGGATTTGGTGGCTTTGGTGGCTTTGGCTACGGCCTTGGCTATGGCCGTGGATTTGGCTATGGCTGTGGATTCGGCTATGGGCAGGGCTATGGCTACGGCCTTGGCTGCTATGGCAGAAGGGGCTATGGCTACAACTACTAAGGGACCTTGGCACCACCCCTGACGCCACCAGCTCTGGCCTCTGGCAACAGCTCCTGCAAGCAAAGCACCTCAGCTGGTGTTTGTCCTACTTGCAACTCACGCCGGATCCCGTCTTCTCCTTTCTCCCGTCTCTTCATTCTTGTGCCTTAATAAAGTCTTATTGCATCAAAGCCTGATACGCCTCATGTTCTTCTGTAATTCCAGTGGTCCCACATCCTTACCAAGTACATTCTATGCCTCAACAGGCCTTTGAGCTATGTGCAATAACACCTTCCCTCACAACTACGTCAAAACAACTAATAAAAACATCTGGCATAGGAAGCACAGGAGGGGACATCTTCCAGATCATGACAAAAACCCGTCACCTGATAGACCAATGCCTTGAACACATCCATGTTCTCCTGGCTACACCTCTGGTCAAGTCGCTCTGTGTCAGCACACACCTGACAAACTCTCTTCCCCAGCAGTACTCTTGAACCCTTCCAGCAATAAGAGACCCAAAATCCTCCACTTGGGCAGGAAATCTGGAGTGCAAGAGCTTCAATTTCCCTGTTTCAGCAAGACCAACGGGAGCAGGATTCCCAGCACCATGGACAGTTCACTATTGGATCTCCCAGGGCCAGCAGTCCAACACCATTTCCGCTCTATGACCATCCTCAAAATGAGAAATTCTTGCTTTCTTTGTACAGGGAATTCCATATGTTTTCCCTTTGCCCTTGCCCTCTTGTCCTGCATGTGTGCACTACTGAGAACAGTCAGGTTCCCTCACCTTCATTCTCTGCCATCAGTAATTTGCGCACATTGATGGCACCCCCTAGTCCCCCATCATCCCCTGGGAGTCCCAGCTCTCCCAGTTTCTCATCCTGGAATGATCCACCAACCCCTGTGGAATCTCAGTGGTTCTGAACTGGTCACTATTTAATAATTCACTAATTTGGCTTCATTTTCACACTGGGGAGAAAAGAATTGCACACAACGCCTTGCTGAAGCCCTGATGTCCAGAACTAGTCAAGTTTTCAGTGTTGGGCCAGGGTTCAGCACTGGGGACTTGCTACCATCTGGACTTTGGGACAATGACCACAAGCCACTGGCCTCAGACTTTCACACTTTTCTTAGTCCACTACCCTGGGCACTGAGACCACTGGGACTTGCCTGTGCTGTTGAGGATCATGCAATGCTTGTCTCTAACAACCCTGGTCAACCTCCAAATCCTCCTACCAACAATCACAAGTGGCCTCAGCCTTTGGCACTCAGCTCAAGGGACGACCAAAAATATCAAAACCTCTGAGGCTAGACTGTCCCCCAAGCACCCACTGAGCATGTCCAAATTGAAAGGTGAAGTCTGAGGTCAGCCTCTGCCAACTGGAGGGATGGAAGACAATGGAAGGTGCAACACCTCCTCCTTGGGAGAGCTGCCAATCCCAGTTCAGTCTATCAGAACTGTGAAAAATTTGGGGTAATTTTTCAGGAGGCACCCGCAAAGCACAACACACAAGGGCAGTGGGGTGACCACAGTGATGACACCCCACCTCTCCAAAGCTTGGGTCACGTCTTCAGCCCTCCTTGACATGAACCACCAACAGAAAAATTTGACCTCTTAGTATTTGTAATTAAAAGTTACTGCCACAGGTGGACAGGGCCTCAGGAGCAGGATATGGAATTGCACAATTCCACAAAGACACGCACTCACCTTGTCAGGGAAGGACAGAGGAGCTCACTGACTGTTCATTAGTAATTATTTGCTTACAGGAACACAATGTTAACAATTACAGGTCATGAGCTATGAAACTTGTGGCCTGAATGCGGAATCAGCTAATTGATGTCACAAATGGCCTGGGAAAAAAGGGATCAAGCCCAGTTTGTTGTTTCCTTAGTGAATTTCATAACAAGGTCAAGGAATACAGTTTAAATGGCAGAAGACATTGTCTTGTGAATTAGAGAAATCCAAATGAATCATAATACTGGAATATGTTCAGCAGCCTGAACAGCCTTTCAGTTTCAATGTCCACTCTCTTGATCCCATTCAAGACAAAAGGCCATGAGTTCTCTTTCATCCATCCTGAAAGGCTTGCAGGCATTGGGATCTTGCCAAACCATTGCAGAGTGACCGCCCCAGGACATCAGCAGCTCCCTCAGCATTCCTGGGTGCAACACAATGACTAATGGACATCCAGTGTCATGGAACAGAGTCCCAGTCTTCACAAGGCACCCACAAACCACAGCACAAAATGCCACAAAATTACATCACTGATGACATTGTAGATCTTTAGGTCTTGGGTTGTGCATTCACCCCTCCCTGACACACATGGAACAATCAAATCTTCCCAAATATTAATTTATTAAAGCTACCACCAAGGTCAGAGGGACACAGCATCAAGATCAGGACATGGAATTGCAGAATGGCATGAAGGAAAACACTCCCCAACTCATGACTCACCAGGCTGGGCCAGCCAAGACCTGATGCCACCAAAATGCCCCAAGGCCATGGGACAAGGCTGTCCCACCCCTCGAGAACCAGCATAAAAGCCAGCCCAGAGCCTCTCTCCCTCACACACTTCTCCTCACACCTCCTGCTCCTGCCAACAACCAGGTGAGACTCAAGCCCCTGATGCTCCTGCTCCTGCACCTCTCACCCCTCTCTGGTGGCGCCCCCAGCCCCAGCCTCAGCCGTCCTCACACCTCTGCACAGCCCCACTACAGCCTCCACACTCCATCACCCTCCTGCATCATCACCCCTCACATCCCCACACCCCTGCCCTGCCTCACCCTCTCTCTTTCCAGGCATCCTCCACTCAACACCCATGGCCTGCAACAGCCTCTGCAGTCCCTGCGGACCCACCCCGCTGGCCAACAGCTGCAACGAGCCCTGTGCCCTGCAATGCCAGGATTCCCATGTCATCATCAACCCTTCCCCTGTGCTGGTCACCCTGCCAGGACCCATCATGACCTCCTTCCCCCAGAACACCGCCGTTGGATCCACCTCCTCCGCTGCTCTGGGCACTGAGCTCAATGCCCAGGGACAGCCCATCTCTGGTGGCTTTGGTGGCTTTGGCTACGGCCTTGGCTATGGCCGTGGATTTGGCTATGGCTGTGGATTCGGCTATGGGCAGGGCTATGGCTATGGCCTGGGCTGCTATGGCAGCAGGGGCTATGGCTACAACTGCTAAGGGACCTCAGCACCGCCCCTGACATCCACAATGTGCCTGGGCCTCTGGCAACAGCTTCTGCAAGCAAATCACCTTAGCTGATCATTGCCCTACTTGCATCTCACACTAGATTCCTTCTAGTTCTTTCTCCTGTCTTCATTTTTTCCCTCAATAAAGTTTTCCTGCGTCAAAGTCTGAGATGGCTCCTCATCTTTTTGAATTCCAATGGCTTCATACCCTCACCAAATATAATGCCAGACAGGCCGTTGGCATGGATGGAAAAGAAGCAGAACACCTCTCTTAGGTAAGGTGTCACCACCAGCAATAACCAAGACAGACACTGGAAGGAGGGGACAAGGACAAACCTTCCAGAACGTGACACAAGCCTAGGACCCACTGCCCCAAATGTTTTGACACATCCATGCTCTCCTGCTCATGGCTCTGGTACAATCTCTCTGTGCCAGCACACACATGAAATACTCTCTTCCCCATCAGGACTCTTGCACCCACCCAGCAAACAGGAGGAACCACATCATCCACTTGGGCATGAACTCTGGAATACAGGTGCCTCATTTCCCTCTCCTGAATGAAAGCCAGCAAGAACAGCATTTCCAGCACCTTGGCCAGCTCAGTTTGGTTCTCCCAGCAGAGATTCCATCAGCTTTTTCTCTCTGAGACCACTCTCACACTCAAAAATTCTTGCCTTCTTTCCCCAGGGAATTCCATCTGTTTTCTTCCCTTCCCTCCTTTCCTTCTCCTGGGTGCACTGTTGAAAACACTAGGCTCCCTCAACTTCGTTCCCTGCCGTCCCTGCCCTACCTGCCTTGCCTCCTGGGAGTCCCAGCTCTCTCTGACCTCCAGGAATGATTCTCCTGCCCTTTCAGTGGCTTGGTCGTTCTGATCTGGTCTTGTTTCACTAAGCCCTCGTGCTTCTTTCCCTGGACAGCTCAGAATTGCCCACACCACCCCGCCAGTGCTCTAAAGAGAGGAAAGGCCACCTCTCCCAACTTCAGGGCAAGAATTGCCTGAAATTGATCCTGGATTCTGGTGATGTCTTTTCCAGGAAAGGGAAGGATTCCGATTTTGTGGTCCCTTTGTTCTCCACTAGCACCACAGGGTCCTGTTCTGAAAAGATCCTACTGAGCCTCTCAGCCCCCAGCATGACCTGGGGCCCATTGCCATTCGTGCCCAGATGCAGAACTTCACATTTTTCTCTCCTGAATTTCAGGAGATGCCTTTAACCCTCAGTCTCCAGTTCCCTCCGACCGGTGGCACAACCAAGTGGTGCCTCAGCCACTCCAGCACCTGCCTGCTTGCTGAGGGGACAACAGTCCCACTGCCCAGACCTTTCTGGAGGAGGATGGACAGGGTTGGCCTCATGGATAAAATTCTGGACCTACTTCCCTTGAGACTTGCTTGGATTTGCATTTTAGGCCACTGATCTCCAGCCTCTGGCCCCACAGCCACTCTCAGGCCACTCACTGCCCTCTCAGGCAGCCTGGGTTTGCTCAGTTGCTCTGGGAGCATGGAAGGGGAAGGCATATCAAAGTCTTTCCCGAGACTTTGATAACAAAAGACTTTGACAACACAAAAGGGTTGTGTTCAACAGCAGCCACAGCTCTCTCCTCATGCCCAGGCTGAGTCACTGGCACAGGGCAGACACACAGCTCAGCCAAGCACCATTTCCTCAAGGGAAATCCTCCAAGAGAACTGGCCTCACCCCTCAGCACTTGCCACAGCTCAAGACCCCAAAGGTCTGGCTCACCCCTCCTGCGCTGCCTCTCCCCTTTGGCCTCTGCTCCCTTGCACAGCTGCCACCCACACCCACGGAGTCAGTTCTGATGGAAAAGCCTCTTGACATTGAGTACAACTCTTAAAGCAGGGGTACAAAATCCACCGCTAAACGATACCATCTTAAAAATATTTTTGTTGCAGAAGAGCTAAATTTTAAACACAAAGTCTAACCATTCCCTCTTCCCTACCAAAGCCACCATTAACCTGTGTCCCCAAGTGACACATCTCCAGGGATATTCAATCTCTGCATGGATGGTGACTCCACAGTTACCCTGGGCAGTCTGTGACACCAATGAAAACCCTCTCCACGAAGGAAGATTCCTTAATAACCAACCTAAACTTTTCCAGAAGACAGTTGGACTCCGGATTCCTGCTCTCCTGTGGCACAGCACAAGGGAAAGAGTTTTACATCCAGTTTATCATGAATCCATAGAGAAAACAGACATCTGAAATTGTGGTGCAAGAAAAATTTTATTTAGACAAAACAGTGAAAAATCAGGAGGAGCCAGTGGAAGGGAATTGGGCTGAGGTACAATCAGGGTGACCAACAGCCAAGGTGCTTTGCTTGCAGCACATTTGGCCAGAGCATCAAGGACTTCCTGCCCACAGTGGGAGCAGCCCACCAGAGGGGCCCGGAGGTCTCTGACCTAGAAGAAAGTGTTTGAAGCAGAGGGGACTGGACAGAGCCAAAGGAGAGAGCAGAAAGGAAAGAGCAGGGAGAGGAGAAGAGGCCGAGGCAGATGGGCCATGTTTGCAGGCAGCCTGGGCTGCATTCCTGGCTTCTGCCTTGCTTGGTGCCCTGACAGCAGGAGCTGAAAGTTCTGAGCCCCTTTGAAAGGAGGGCCCATGACCCAGAGAGGAGTCCTCAGTGCCTGAGATGAGTTCCAGGGAGTGGGTGGTTGGTATCAGGGGTGGTGCTGAGGCCCTTAGCAGATGGAGCCATAGCCCCTTCTGCCATAGCAGCCCAGGCCTCCCAGGCCATAGCCAAATCCATGGCCATAGCCAAAGCCACCAAAGCCACCAAATCCACCAGAGATGGGCTGTCCCTGCACACTGAGCTCAGTGCCCAGAGCAGCGGAGGAGGTGGATCCGACGGCGGTGTTCTGGGGGAAGGAGGTCATGATGGGTCCTGGCAGGGTGATCAGCACAGGGGAAGGGTCGATGATGACGCGGGAATCCTGGCATTGCAGGGCACAGGGCTCGTTGCAGCTGTTGGCCAGCGGGGTGGGTCCGCAGGGACGGCAGAGGCTGTTGCAGGCCATGGGTGTGGTGTGGAGGGTGCCTGGAAGAGAGGGGTGAGGCAGGGGGAGAACTGGGGATGTGAGGGGCAGGGATGCAGGAGAGTGAGGGAGTGTGGAGGCTGTTGTGGGGCTGTGGGGAGGTGTGAGGGCTGCTGAGGCTGGGGCTGAATGTGCTGGAAAAGAAGGGCCAGGGGTGCAAGAGCAGGAGGGTCAGGGGTTTTGAGACTCACCTTGTAGTCTGCACAGGAGAAGGTGTCGGGAGAAGTGTGTAAGGGAGAGAGGCTCTGGGCTGGCTTTTATGCAGGTTCTGGAGGGGCGGGACAGCCTTGTCCCATGGCCTTGGGGCATTTTGCAGGCAGCAGCTCTTGGCTGGCCCTGCCTGGTGAGTCATGAGTTGGGGAGTGTCTTTCCTGCAACTCTGCAATTCTGTGTTTTTTCCCTTTGGGCTGTGTCCATCTGACCTTGGCATAACCTCTTAGTTGAGAGAATTAATAACCAATATCTTGTTGATAGCAAGTGTCAGGACATGCAGAGGACTCAACAAAAGCTTTGGAGAAATGGGGATTTAGCTAGGTTTTGCCATGGCCTACTGACAACATCTCCCATTTGCATTTTGTCTCCTGCCTGAAATTCCAGGTCCCTAGTTTCATCTCATTTTAAGGCTGCTCCAGTTCCATCATTGTCTTGGTCTCCCTGAGTTGCTCTTTGTCAACCACGTCCAACTTCTTGTTCTACTGTGTAGTTCCTGAAGTGGTGGGTGGAAGGATGGACGCTGCCCTCAATTTGCTTTTATTTATTTTCCTAATCCTGTCTTGGGAACTGGTGGAATTTTTTGCAGCAAAAGATAGTTGGCCAAAGGGTTGATTAATCAATGGTTGAGGAATTGTTCTCCTCATGTCTTGTTCTCCTTACCCTTCACCATTTTCCCTTTCCATGTGTCAGGTAGAGCCCAGCACTGTGACACCACAGGGTGACCTTGCTGAGCCCAGATGAGACAAGCACTATGGATGGACCAAAAAGAAAACTTAGGGCAGAATGGGATCCTCCCTAAACAACAGGATTGCTTCCCCATCCACAGCTGGGATGGTCTGGAATACAACACCTGGAGAGACGGCAACATGGTGGGGATGGAAACAATGGGATGAAAGGAACAGACCCTCACAAGCAGCGCTCCTGCAAAGACCAGACCAGCCTGACAGAGCTGTGATGGTTTGGGGCCCATCTTCACAATGCACCCCCAAACCACAGAGCGTGAGAGCCCTGGGGCAATCTCACTGATGAGGCGGCTTTGGTCACGTCTTCACCTTGCCCTGACAAGGCCATCAACACCAGCATTTAACCTCTAATACTTGCATTTAAATATTGCTATCAAAGTCAGGCCTCAAGAAAATGGCTTGGAATCACAGAATTCCACGTAGGAACACCAGCACCATGACATAGGAGGGAGGAAGAGCTCACCGATCATCCATTAGTAACAATTAGCTGTTACAAACAGGAAAAAAATATTAAGACTTGGAGGTTTTAAATTATGAAACCTTGTGGCTTGAATGCGGAATAAGAGAATTGACATCACAGCCCAGCCTGGGCAAACACGGGGTTGTTGTTTGTTTATTGGATTCATTAATGAGGTCAAGGAATATGCTCTAGATGACAGTGTATGCTGTTGTGTGGATTGCAGAAATCCAAATGGAACAAGTTCAGCCTGAACAGCTTCGGCTTTGCCGGATCCTCTCCCTTGATCCCATTCAAGACAAAAGGCCAGGAGCTCTCTTTCATTCATTAGGAAGCTCTCAAATGCACTGGAATCCTGCCGAGTTATTGCACAGTGACCTTCCCAGGACATCAGCAGCTCCCTCAGCATTCCTGGGTGCAGCACAATGACTGATGGACATCCAGTGGCACAGAACAGAGTCCCAGTCTTCACAAGGCACCCACAAACCACAGCACACGAGTGCCACAAAATGACCTCACTGATGACATTGCAGATCTCCAGGGCTCTGCTTGTTTATTCAGCCCTCCTTAGACACGTGGAAGAATCAGATTGACCCAAATACCAACACTAACCCTAAAGCTGCCGCCAAGGTCAGATGGACACACACTCAAGAGCAGGACATGGAATTGCAGAATTGCATAAAGGAAAACACTCCTCACCTCATGACTCACCAGGCTGGGACAGCCAAGAGCTGCTGCCTCAAAAATACCCCAAGGCCATGGGACAAGGTTGTCCCGCCCCTTCAGAACCAGCATAAAAGCCGGCCCAGAGCCTCTCTCCCTCACACACTTCTCCTCAAGCCTTCTCCTCCTGCTGAAAACCAGGTGAGCCTCATGCCGCTGACCGTCTTGCCTCTGCCCCTTGCCTCTGTCTTTCAGAACTCCCCAGTCTCAGCAGCCCTCATGCCTCCCCACAGCCCCACAACAGACCCCAAACCCCATCACCCCTCACACCCCCACACCCCTGCCCTGCCTCACCCTTCTCTCTTCCAGGCACCCTCCACACCACACCCATGGCCTGCTACAACCGCTGCAGTCCCTGCGGACCCACCCCGCTGGCCAACAGCTGCAACGAGCCCTGTGCCCTGCAATGCCAGGATTCCCGTGTCATCATCGACCCTTCCCCTGTGCTGGTCACCCTGCCAGGACCCATCATGACCTCCTTCCCCCAGAACACCGCCGTCGGATCCACCTCCTCCGCTGCCGTGGGCACTGAGCTCAGTGTGCAGGGACAGCCCATCTCTGGTGGATTTGGTGGCTTTGGTGGCTTTGGCTACGGGCTGGGAGGCCTGGGCTGCTATGGCAGAAGGGGCTATGGCTCCATCTGCTAAGGGCCCTCAGCACCACCCCTGACACCACCAGCTCTGGCCTCTGCCAACAGCTCCTGCAAGCAACGCACCTTGGCTGATGGTCATGGTGTTCTCACCTCACAACAGATTATTTCCACTTCTCTTTCCTGTCTCTTCATTCTTCATTCTTTCACATCAATAAAATTTTCCTACTTTAAATCCGGCACGCCTCCTTTTTTTTTTTGTGTTACAATGGTCTCAAATCCTCACCCACCACATTCTAGAGCTGGACAAGCCCCTGGGAGTATGTTGAACAGAGCAACAACACTTTTGCTTACATCTATCTTAAAACAATTAATAACAAATTAGTTATAAGTAATAGGCAAAGGAAGCACAGGAAGGGACATCTTACAGAAGATGCCACATGTCCTGCAGCTGCTACACCAAAGTCTTTGACACACCAATTCTCTCCTTGGCACAAGAATGGAAAAGTTTCTACATGCCCATGCACACTTGACAAACTCTTCCTGGGCATGACCATGAAGCCTACCAGCCAAGAGAGAAAAAACATCAACCCCTTGGGCAGGAGCTCTGGAGCACAAGTGGTACAACTGCCCTGCTCAAGCAAGACCAACGGGAGAACATTTCCACAACCATGGACAGGTCTGATTCGGATCTCCCAAGACCGCAAGTCCACCGCCTCTTCCAATCTCTGATCATTCTCATAATGAAAGATTCTTGGCATCTTTGCTCATGGAATTCCATTTTTTTTCACCTGTGCCCTTGCTCTCTTGCCCTGCATGTGTGCACTGCTGAGAACAGCCAGGCTCCCCTATATCTTCATCCCCCACCATCAGGGATTTGCACACACTGATGGCACATCCTGTCGATCCTTGTCCCCTGGGAGTCTCAGCTCTCTCAGCCTCTGCTCCAGGAAATTTCCCCCTGCCCCTTTAGAGATTGCTGGCCCTGAAATGATTTAGGTTCATTAAATGTATTTTGTTTTCCCACTGGAGAGCCCAGGACTGCTCATAACATCTCACATGGGGTGCCACCAGCTTTCAGGAGACAGCAAGAGTCACCTCCCCCTGCCTCATTACAACACCTTTTCCACTTCTTCCCTTGAACCTTGGGGTTCCTTTTCCCACCCAGGGACACCCTGTGATCCATTTCTTCTCAACCACAACCACAAGAGAAGAAAACCATTGTTCCAAGTGACTCCAAGACTTTACTTCCTACCTGGGATGACTCCTACCAATAAACAGTCCTTGGCAGATGCCCCTGCTGAACTCCAGCAGATGCCCAGGACCACTCAGGTTTTCAGTGTTGGCCAAAAAGATCCAACTCCCGGGCTACAGCACCGTGGATTTGCTGCCATCTGGATTTGGGACACTGACCACAAGCCTCTGGACCCAGCCCTTCAGAGCCTTCTCAGGCCACCATTGACACAATCTGGATGTGCCTGGGGTATTGTCAAGGATTATGCAATGCTTCCCTCCAATAACCCAGGGCAAGTATTCAATCCTTTCTCTGACAACCAGACATTGCCCAGACAAGTGACCTCTTGGGGCTTTTGCAAGTCAGAGTGATCCCGAGATGTGTTAGAAAGTCTCTTTTCCCAGCCCCGCTGTTGAAGAAGGAGTCAGAACCCTTCAGTTCTTGGTCTCAAGGCTGTTTATTGTTTCTTATCTGTAAAATTCTTTCTCCTGGCCTGCCAAGGTCTGCTCAGCAGGACAGACAGACGCACTGGCCACCGTCCAGGGTGGTGTTATCTTTTTATATGAAAAATTACGTGTACATTTTTTACCATAACTTTCCAATACTTATCACCTATGTTAGACAGTGAGCTTCTACTCTAAACTAATCTAAAATTGCCAACATCACAGCAGAAGATGGAGGCCAAGAAGAAGAAAGGCTGGACACACCCAGATTCCTCCATCTTGTCCCATGAACCCTTATTTTAAAAACTCCAAAAAATCCATTTTTCACCTAACTAATTATTATTCTACTTAGACTTTCGTGGCTTGAAGATCTTCATATAAGGTTGGTAACTTTTTCCATGGGTCATTATCTGTCACAGGTGTCTTGGGCTCTGTGCCAGGACTCTGAGCCCCTTGGCAGGGGTTCTGGCAATCCAGGAGAGCCAGAGGGATGTCCTGAATTCCCACAGTGACCTCAGTCCTTAGCCCAAGGAATGACCCAAAAGACCCTGGATATCAAAACTGTACAAACAAGAGGGGCACCGAGATACACACAAAGCACAGGAAAAAGGTGGTTCAATGTCAGCAATTGCCAGCTGGGAGAAAAGCATGGAGGGAGGGGATGTGATTGAAGGTGTAACACCTCCTACTCAGTACAGCTGCAAAATGCAGATCAGCCTGACAGGGCTGCCAGAGAGTGGGGGCAACTCCTCCCCACACATACACAAACGACAGAAATACCATGGGGTGACCAACTTACACCCTACTTCTCCAAAGCTTTGGTTACATCTTGGGCCCACCCTGAAATGAGCCATAAATACCAGAATATGTTTTCTAAAACTTGCACTTAAAAGTTACCACCAAGGTCAGATTGACACGACCTCAGGAGAAGGACATGATACTGTGGATGTGGGGAAAGGCAAGGAATCCTCAGCTCATGATTTGCCAGGAAGGGCCATCCAGCCATGAGAAGGAAGAAAAGGACCTGCTGAAACAGATCTGTAGATGAGCCTTGGAGATGATGAGGCGCTGGAATTAAAAGTGAACAGAGACCACGAGGGGTTTGTGTCAGAGGTTTGTGTCAGGCAAAGACCTGCGCCAGAGCATCCAGGCCTGATCTCATGCAAGTGAGGGATTTGTGTGGTGCAATGGAAGACCAAAATGTGCTGGGGCTAGTGAAACTGGAGCAATATTTCCTAAGACAGGCCTTGGTGCACTTTTTCATCCACGCCAATTCCCTGCACAAACTCGCCTTAGCACTGAGTGAGACTGGAGGAGTTCTGGGAGAAAAAAGAAAGAGCCATGTGAGGTTATGATGCAACAAAACTTTATTGAGGACAAAGAGTAAAACCTCAGAAGTAGCCAGTACAATGGAGCTGGGCTCGGTTGTGACCAGGGTGACCATCAGCAAAGCAGCTTTGCTTGGACATTTGGCCACAGCATCAAGGCCCCGCTGCCATGCATTGGGAGCAGGACACCAGAGGTGCCCGATGGTCTCTGGCTTGGGAGAAGTGGATTGTAGCAGAAGTCACAGGACAGAGGTGAAGGGACAATGGAGAGCAGGGAGCAGGAGAAGACCAGGAGGCAGATGGGCCATGTTTGCAGGTAGCCCAGGCTGGCCCCTTGGCTACAGGCTTGCTTGGTGACCTGAAGGCAGGTGATTCCTTAGGCATCACAGGAACTGGAATCACTGAGCCTATTTGAGAGCCTTGGTACATTGAGGACTCCTCAATGACTGAGTGGATGTTTGGTGTCAGGGTTGGTGCTGAGGGCCCTTAGCAGATGTGGCCATAGCCCCTTCTGCCATAGCAGCCCAGGCCTCCCAGCCCGTAGCCAAGGCCAAAGCCACCAAATCCGCCAGAGATGGGCTGTCCTTGCACACTGAGCTCAGTGCCCAGAGCAGCGGAGGAGGTGGATCCGACGGCGGTGTTCTGGGGGAAGGAGGTCATGATGGGTCCTGGCAGGGTGACCAGCACAGGGGAAGGGTTGATGATGACGTGGGAATCCTGGCATTGCAGGGCACAGGGCTCGTTGCAGCTGTTGGCCAGCGGGGTGGGTCCGCAGGGACTGCAGCGGTTGTAGCAGGCCATGGGTGTGGTGTGGAGGGTGCCTGGAAGAGAGGCAGGGTAGAGGCATGGAGTTATGAGGAACAGTCAGGCAGCAGGGTGAGGGAGTGTGGAGGCTGTAGTGGGTCTGTGGGGAGGCGTGAGGGCTGCTGAGGTTGGGGGTGAGCGTGCTGGAAGAGAGAGGCCAGGGGTGCAGGAGAAGAAGTGTCAGGGGATTGAGGCTCACCTTGTTGTCTGCAGTAGGAGAAGGCGTCAGGAGAAGTGTGTGAGGGAGAGAGGCTCTGGGCCGGCTTTTATGCTGGTCCTGGATGGGAGGGACAGCCTTGTCCCATGGCCTTGGGGATTTTGGAGGCAGCAGTCCTTGCCTCACCCCACCTGGCATGATGTCATGAGGTGGGGAGTATTTTCCTTTGTGATGTCCTGCAATTCTTGTCCTGTTCTTGAGTCTGTATCCATCTGATGTTGGCCGCAGTGTTCATGGGTTGGTATTTGGCAGAATTTCACTGTCAGATGTGTGTCAGGGAGGACTGAATAAACAACCAGAGCCCTGGAGCTTTGCAATGTCATCAGTGAGGTCACTTTTGGCCCTTGGCTGCTGTGGTTTGTGGAAGCCTTGTGAATACTGGGACTCTGTTCTGTGCCGCTGGATGTCCATCAGTCTTTGAGTTGCACCCAGGAATGCTGAGGAAACTTCTGTTTTTCTGGGAATGTCACTCTGGAACAGCTTGGAAAGATCCCAGTGCATAGGAGTAATTTCTGATGGATGACAGAGAGCTCCTGGCCTTGTGTCTTGAATGGGATCACAAGATCAGGTAAATGTGAAGCCGTTGAGGCTGAAGCTGTTCCATTTTTATGATCCACTTGGATTCCTCAAATTCTAATTCCAACACTCTCTTATATGTAAAGTGAATTCCTTGACCTCATTCACAAATCCAATAACAAACAACCAACAGGGTCCAATCGCTTTGTTCCCAGGGTGCTCTGTGGTGTCAATTACCTTATTTCATATTCAGCCCATCAGGTTTCATAATGATTTATATCCTGTAAATCACAGTATTTTGTTCCTGTTAGCAAACCCCAGTAATTGCAACCTGATGGTCAGCGTGCTCTCCTTTCCCTCTCTGTCATGATCTGCGTGTGCCTTTATGGAATTCCACCATTCCACATCCTTCTCTTGAGGCCATGTCCTTCTGACCTTCAGGGCAGCTTTTGAGTGTGAGTGCTTTGTGTGTGAGGGTTGGTGGCATTTGGGAGGGTTTGCTCTCAAGGTGAGTGTCAGGGAGGGCTGAATAAACAACCAGAACTTGGGAGAGGTGCAGTTGTCATCGGCAAGGTCACCCTGTGGCACGGGCGTGCTGGGCTTTGTGGATGTGTTGTGAAGAGGAGCCCCATTCCCTCCCAGCCCTGTCTGGTTGCTCTGGGATTGGCAGCTGTGCTGGAAGTGCTGCCCCTTCCCTCATATTCCATCCCTTCCCACCTTGATCCCACGTCGCTAAGCCTGACACTAGGCCTGACCTTTGCTGTTCTCTGTGCTCTGTGGGTGTCTTGGTGGCGCTCTTGCCTTTAAGGTTTTGGCATCCAGGGCCTTTGGGGACTTTGCTGGGGCTCAGTGCAAAGGGTGAAGCCATTTTGATGGTCGGAAAGAGAAGTTAGAGGTTGCTCAGGGTTGTTGGAGGAGAGAAATGCCTGATCCTCGACAATCAGACACATCCAGGTTGTGTCAGTGGCCTGAGAACGATCTGAAGAACTGGGCCCAGATTCCTGTCCTGAAATCCAGATAGCATCAAGGCCCAGGAGTTGGATCCTTTTGGCCAACGCTGAAAACTTGAGTGGTCCTGGGCATCTGCTGGAGCTCAGCAAGGGCATCTGCCCAGGGCTGTTTCTTGGCAGGAATGAGGATGTCATCCCAGGTCGGAAGGAATGTGTGGGTATCAGCTGGAACAATGGCCTTCTTTTCCAAAAAGCCTTGGGGAGTTGTGGGTGAGAAGAAGTGGAGCTGGAGTTGTCCCTGTGCCCTTGTGGGAAGAGGGACCCCAAGGTTCCAGGAATGCTATGGAAAAGTGTTGGGATGAGGCAGCGAGAGGTGGCTGTTGGTGTTTGCTCAGCACTGGTGAGATCCCGTGTGAGGTGTTGGGGGCAGTTCTGGGCTCCCCAGTGAGATGAGCTCAGGGCCACCCAGATCCAAATGGGCCTGAAAGATGATTCCTAGATAAGGAATGGAGAGAACCAGGACTGCCAGGGGACAAGGATGGACAGGGGTGTGCCATCAGTGTACGCAAATCCCTGATGATGTGGGATGAAGGCACAGGAGCCCAGCTGTTCTCAGCACTGCACACGTGTGGGGCAAGAGACCAAGGGCACAAGGGAAAAGAGATGGAATTCCATGAACAAAGAAGAGAAGAATCTTTTATTATGAGGATGATCAAAGACTGGAAGAGGCGATGGACTCTCAATCATTGGAGATCCAAATCTGACCTGTCCATGGTTCTGGAATGTTCTCCTCTTGGTCTTGCTTGAGCAGGGCAGTTGAAGCACTTGCACTCCTGAGTTCCTGCCCATGAGGTTGATGTTTCTTCTCTCTTTGCTCAAAGGCTTCTGGGTCATGGCCAGGAAGAGAGTTTGTCAAGTGTGCACTGGCATGGAGTGACTTTTCCATCTCTCTACCACAGAGAGAATTGATGAGTCCAAGACTTTGGTGTAGCAGTTTGCAGGGCATTTGACATGTTCTGGAAGGTGTCCCCTCCTATGCTTCCTCTGCCAGACTTCCTTTTTTATTTGTTTTATACATGTTAGGAAGGTGTTGTTGACATGTTCCAGGTATCCTCGAGAGCCTGTTGAGCTCTAGAATGTGGTGGGTGAGGATGTAAGATCATTGGAATGCAATAAAATACGGAGACGTTGCAGGTTTGATGAAGAAAAACTTTATTGGTGCAAAAGAATGAAAAGTCAGGGAAAAGAAGTGGAAATAATCTGTTGTGAGGCATGAGTGGGGCTGCCATCAGCTGAAGTGTTTTGTCTTCAGGAGCTGTGGCCAGAGCCCAGAGCTGATGTTGTCAGGGGTGGTGCTGAGGGCCCTTAGCAGATGTAGCCATAGCCCCTTCTGCCATAGCAGCCCAGGCCTCCCAGGCCGTAGCCAAGGCCAAAGCCAAATCCGCCAGAGATGGGCTGTCCCTGGGCATTGAGCTCAGTGCCCAGAGCAGCGGAGGAGGTGGATCCGACGGCGGTGTTCTGGGGGAAGGAGGTCATGATGGGTCCTGGCAGGGTGACCAGCACAGGGGAAGGGTCGATGATGACGCGGGAATCCTGGCATTGCAGGGCACAGGGCTCGTTGCAGCTGTTGGCCAGCGGGGTGGGTCCGCAGGGACTGCAGAGGCTGTTGCAGGCCATGGGTGTGGTGTGGAGGGTGCCTGGAAGAGAGAGGGGGTGAGGCAGCCATGAGGGGGTGTGAGAAGCATTGATTCTGAGGGTAAGGGAGTGTGGAGGCTGTAGTGGGGCTGTGGGGAGGCATGAGTGCTGCTGAGGCTGAAGAGAGAGGTGAGAAGTGCAGGAGCAGGAGGGTCAGGGGCTTGCGGCTCACCTGGTTGTCAGCAGTAGCAGGAGGAGAAGATGTGAGGGGACGTGTGTGAGGGAGAGAGGCTCTGGACCGGCTTTTGTACTGGTCCTGGAGGGGCGGGACAGCCTTGTCCCATGGCCTTGGGGCATTTTGAAAGCAGCAGCCTTGCCTGGGCCAGCCTGGTGAGTCATGAGCTGGGGAGTGTTTTCTTTCCTGCAACTCTTCAACTCCATGCCCTCCATTGGGGCAGTTTCCATTTGACCTTGTCGGCAACTCTTCATGAAGAGAATTAGTGACCATTATCTTATTGGTGACAGAGTGTATCAGGACATGTAAAAGATTCAGCCAAATCTTCGCGGAACTGAAGTAATTTCATGGCATATTGACAATATGTCCCATGTGCATCCTTATCTCCTGCCTGAAAGAACTCCCAGCTCTCTCAGTTTTTCATTTTAATGGTGCTCCAGTTCCATCATTGTCATGATCTCCCTTCACTGCTCTTGGACAGCCACATTGAGATTCTTGATCCACTGTGGAGCCCCAAAAATGGTGGGTGAAAGGATGGACACAGCCCTCAACCTGCTTGTGTTTCTTTTCCTAATCCTTTCCTGGTAACTGCTGGAGATTTTTGCAGCAAACTGTACATGGCCAAAAGGATAGATTAATCAATGGATGAGGAATTTTTCTCCTCATGTGTCTTGTTCTCCTTATCCTTCTCAACATTTCCTTAACAGGAAGAAGGACCCAGAACCCAGCACTGTGACCCCCCAGTGTGACCTTGCTGGGCCCAGGTGAGACGATGAGCAAACACGAAAGTTTGAGCAGCATGAGAGGCCTCCCTATACCCCAGGGATTGCTTTCCCATATCCAGCAGGAAATACCAGTTGTGTAGAAAGGCATGGAGAGATGGCAATATGGTGAAGAGGGAGACAATGTGGTGGAAGGAGCAGCCCTGCAAAAGCAGTGCTCCTGCAAACCCAAAATCAACCTGACCATGTGGTGTTAGAAGGTCTGGGCTCCTCTTCAAAGCACCACAAAAAACCACAGCACGCAATAACATGCAGTGACTTAACTGATGATACTCCACCTCTCCAAAGCACGGGTCATGATTTTAGCCCTCCCTGGCTCACATCATTAACACCACCTTAACATCTAATATTTGCATTTAATTGTTCCTCCAAGGTCAAATAGACAAGGTCTCAAGAGGATGACATGGAATAGCAAAACTCCAAAACTACGCACCCCCTCCATAACATAGGAGAGAAGAGGACCTTGCTGATCCTCCTCTAGTATTTACTGCCTTTTGCTAACAGAAACACAAAATTAATATTACAGGTTCAAAGTAAGGAAATCTGACAGCTTCAATGCACAATGTGGAAATTGACATCACAGACCTGCTGTGCCAAGAAACTGATTGGACCAGGTTTGTTCCTCAACACGGGATTTCTGAATGAGGTGTAGAAATGCACTTTATAAAATAGTGTAAGCTGTTGTACATATTTCAGAAATCCAAACAAACCAGAACACTGAAACAAATTCAGTCTGAACAGACTCTCGTTTTCCAGATCCTCTGTGTTGATCCCATTCAAAACAAAAGGCCATGAGATCTCTTTCACCCAAGCACTGAGACCTTTAAAAGTTATTGCAGAGTGACCTTCCCAAAACATCAGCAGCTCCCTCAGCACTCCTGTGTGACATAACTGATGGACATCCAGTGGCACAGAACAGTCTTCACAGGGCACCCACAAACCACAGCACACGAGCACTACAAAATTACATTACTGATGAAATTGCACCTTGCCTGGGCTCTGGTTGTTTATTCACCCTTTCCTGACACACATGGAAAAATCAAATCTGCCCAAACACCAAGTCATGAAAGCTGCTGCCAAGGTCAGATGGAACAAGCCTCAAGAGCATGACATGGAATTGCAGAATGACATGAATGAAACCATTCCCCACCTCATGACCTCATGCTGAGCTGGGCCACCCAAGACCTGCTGCCTCAAAAATGCCCCAAGGCCATGGGACAAGGCTGTCCTGCCCCTCCAGGACCAGCATAAAAGCTGGCCCAGAGCCTCTCTCCCTTACTCACATCTCCTCACGCCTTCTCCTCCTGCTCCTGCTGAAAACCAGGTGAGTCTCAAACCCCTGACCCTCCTACTCCTGCACCTCTCACCCCTCCCTTCAGCCTCAGCAGCCCTCATGCCTCGCTACAGTCCCACTACAGCCTCCACACTCCCTTACCCTCAGAATCAATGCTTCTCACACCCCCTCACACTTGCCTTGCCTCACCCTTCTCTCTTCCAGGCACCCTCCACACCACACCCATGGCCTGCTACAACCCCTGCAGTCCCTGCGGACCCACCCCGCTGGCCAACAGCTGCAACGAGCCCTGTGCCCTGCAATGCCAGGATTCCCACGTCATCATCAACCCTTCCCCTGTGCTGGTCACCCTGCCAGGACCCATCATGACCTCCTTCCCCCAGAACACCGCCGTCGGATCCACCTCCTCCGCTGCTCTGGGCACTGAGCTCAATGCCCAGGGACAGCCCATCTCTGGCGGATTTGGTGGCTTTGGTGGCTTTGGCCTTGGCTATGGCCGTGGATTTGGCTATGGGCTGGGAGGCCTGGGCTGCTATGGCAGAAGGGGCGGCTACATCTGCTAAGGACCACCAGCTCTTGGTTCTGGCAACAGCTCCTGCAAGCAAAGCAAATCAACTGATGGTCACCGTACTCTCACCTCGCAACAGATTATTTCCACTTCTCTCTCCTACCTATTCATTCTTTCACATCAATAAAGTTTCAACCTGGCAAGCCTGCTAATTTTTTTTATTCCAATGGTCTTATATTCTCACCCACCATATTCTGGAGCTGAACAAGCCACTGGGAGAGTGTAGATCCAGGCAACAACACTTTTGCTTACATATATCTCAAAACAAATGATAACAAATTAGTTATCAAAATAACTAATAGGGATAGGAACCCCAGGAGGGCACAGCTTCCAGAACACGTCACACACCCTGTAAACTGCTACACCAAAGTCTTGGACACATCAATTCTCTCCTTGGTATAAAAATGGAAAAGTCTCTCCATGCAAGCGCACACTTGACAAACTATTTTCCTGGCCATGACCCTGAAGCCTTCCAGCAACAAGAGAAACAACACCAACTGCTTGGGCAGGAGCTCTGGAGTCCAAATGCTTCAACTGCCCTGCTCAAGCAAGACCAAGAGGAGAACATTCCAGAACCATGGACAGGTCAGATTTGGCTCTCCCAAGACCACAACTCCACCACCTCTTCCAGTCTCTGATCATCCACACAATGAAAGATTCTTGGATACTTTGGCAAAGGGATTCCATCTCTTTTCCCTTGTGTCCTTGGTCTCTTGCCCCACACGTGTGCAGTGCTGAGAACAGCTGGGCTCCTGTGCCTTCATCCCACATCATCAGGGATTTGCGTACACTGATGGCACACCCCTGTCCATCCTTGTCCCCTGGCAGTCCTGGCTCTCTCCGTTCCTTATCTAGGAATCATCTTTCAGGCCCATTTGGATCTGGGTGGCCCTGAGCTCATCTCACTGGGGAGCCCAGAACTGCCCCCAACACCTCACACGGGATCTCACCAGTGCTGAGCAAACACCAACAGCCACCTCTCGCTGCCTCATCCCAACACTTTTCCATAGCATTCCTGGAACCTTGGGGTCCCTCTTCCCACAAGGGCACAGGGACAACTCCAGCTCCACTTCTTCTCACCCACAACTCCCCAAGGCTTTTTGGAAAAGAAGGCCATTGTTCCAGCTGATACCCACACATTCCTTCCGACCTGGGATGACATCCTCATTCCTGCCAAGAAACAGCCCTGGGCAGATGCCCTTGCTGAGCTCCAGCAGATGCCCAGGACCACTCAGGTTTTCAGTTTTGGCCAAAAGGATCCAACTCCTGGGCCTTGATGCTATCTGGATTTCAGGACAGGAATCTGGGCCCAGTTCTTCAGATTGTGCTCAGGCTACCTTGCTGGACACTGACACAACCTGGCCTTGCACGGTTTTCAAAGATCAGGCAATGCTCTCCTCCAACAACCCTGAGCAACCTCCAAATCTTCTTTCTGACAATCACCAGAAGCTTCACCCTTTGCACTGAGCCCCAGCAAAGTCCCCAAAGGCCCTGGATGCCAAAACCTTACAGGCAAGAGCGCCACCAAGACACCCACAGAGCACAGAGAACAGCAAAGGTCAGGCCTAGTGTCAGGCTTAGCGACGTGGGATCAAGGTGGGAAGGGATGGAATGTGAGGGAAGGGGCAGCACTTCCAGCACAGCTGCCAATCCCAGAGCAACCAGACAGGGCTGGGAGGGAATGGGGCTCCTCTTCACAACACATCCACAAAGCCCAGCACGCCCGTGCCACAGGGTGACCTTGCCGATGACAACTGCACCTCTCCCAAGTTCTGGTTGTTTATTCAGCCCTCCCTGACACTCACCTTGAGAGCAAACCCTCCCAAATGCCACCAACCCTCACACACGAAACACTCACACTCAAAAGCTGCCCTGAAGGTCAGAAGGACATGGCCTCAAGAGAAGGATGTGGAATGGTGGAATTCCATAAAGGCACACGCAGATCATGACAGAGAGGGAAAGGAGAGCACGCTGACCATCAGGTTGCAATTACTGGGGTTTGCTTTAGAGGAACACAATATTATGATTTACAGGATATAAATCATTATGAAACCTGAAGGTCTGAATGTGGAATGAGAGAACTGACACCACAGAGCAGCCTAGGAACAAAGGGATTGGGCCTTGTTTGTTGTTTGTTATTGGATTTGTGAATGAGGTCAAGGAATTCACTTCACATATAAATAAGAGTGTGTTGGAAATAGAATTTGAGGAATCCAAGTGGAGCATTAAAATGGAACATGTTCAGCCTGAACAGCTTCACATTTACCTGATCTTGTGATCTCATTCAAGACACAAGGCCAGGAGCTCTCTGTCATCCATCAGGAAGAGAACTCCGGCACTGGGATATTTCCAAGCTGTTCCAGAGTGACATTCCCCAGGACACCAGCAGCTCCCTCAGCATTCCTGGGTGGAACACAGTGACTGATGGACATCCAGAGGCACAGAACAGAGTCCCAGTATTCACAAGGCACCCAAAAACCACAGCAGCCAAGGGCCAAAAGTGACCTCACTGATGACATTGCAAAGCTCCAGGGCTCTGGTTGTTTATTCAGTCCTCCCTGACACACATCTGTGAGTGAAATCCTGCCAAATACCAACCCATGAAAACTGCTGCCTAGATCAGATGGAGACAGACTCATAAGCAGGACATGGAATTGCAGAACATCACAAAGGAAAACACTCCCCACCTCATGACCTCATGCTAGGCAATGCCAGGCAAGGACTGCTGCCTCCAAAATCCCCAAGGCCATGGGACAAGGCTGTCCTGCCCATCCAGAACCGGCATAAAAGTCAGCCCAGAGCCACTCTACCTCAAAAACTTCTGTATCCTTCTGCTCCCGAAGACAACCAGGTGAGCCTCAATCCTCTAACCCTCCTGCTCCTGCACCCCTGGCCCTTCTCTTCCAACATGCTCAGTCCCAGCCTCAGCAGCCCTCACGCCTCCTCACAGCCCCAAAACAGCCTCCACACTCCCTCACCATCCTGCATCAAAGCCCCTCAACTGCCACACCCCTGCCCTGCCTCATCCCTCTCTCTCTTCCAGGCACCCTCCACACCACACCCATGGCCTGCAACAGCCTCTGCCGTCCCTGCGGACCCACCCCGCTGGCCAACAGCTGCAACGAGCCCTGTGCCCTGCAATGCCAGGATTCCCACGTCATCATCAACCCTTCCCCTGTGCTGGTCACCCTGCCAGGACCCATCATGACCTCCTTCCCCCAGAACACCGCCGTCGGATCCACCTCCTCCGCTGCTCTGGGCACTGAGCTCAATGCCCAGGGACAGCCCATCTCTGGCGGATTTGGTGGCTTTGGCCTTGGCTACGGCCTGGGAGGCCTGGGCTGCTATGGCAGAAGGGGCTATGGCTACATCTGCTAAGGGCCCTCAGCACCACCCCTGACACCAACCAGCCGCTCCCTGGAACTCATCTCAGGCACTGAGGATACATCTCAGGCCAAGCCTCTGAAATGGGCTCAGCAATTCTCTTTCCAGTGATGCCTTAAAGCATCACCTGCTCTCAGGGCAAGGCAGCAGCCAAGGGGCCAGCTTGGACTTCATGTAAACATGGCCAATCTGCCTCCTGCTCATCTCCCACTCCCTTTCAGCTGTATCCTGTCTCCTCTTCTGCAAATCCCTTCTCCCAAGCTGGACACCATTTGGAACCTTCACCATCCAGCTGCTTTGCCTGCTGAGCAGGAAGGTTTGGATGCTCTGGACACACCTGTGGCAATAAAAGGACTTGGCTGATGGTCGCCCAACTTGTCCCTCAGATCTCCTCCCTTCTACTGGCTTCTCCTGACTTGTCACTATTCTTTTGCCTCAATAAAATTCTCTTGCCTTGCAACCTGAGATGTCTCCTCCAACTTCTTTCTGACAAAGGAATCCCAACAACACTTGGCGCAAATGCATGTCCCACAAGCCATTTGTGGAGGGTGCAAATTGCACCAGCACCTCTCTTGGAATTGGTTCTGCACTTCCACCACCCACTGGGACACACTGACACACTTTGTGTCCATCACAGAGAAGGATTTCACTTGCTTAATCACAGCCTGGATACACCAATGGAGCTCCATCCTTTATTCTGGCACAAGCCCCTCATGGGTGCTGTGTTCATTTTGGCTGGACATCAGCTGTTCCACATCCTCACCATCTTCCATCCCCATTTACAGATCCACTGAAGCTGCTTCTTGTAAACCTTATTTTCACATCCCAGAGTTGAACACACAACTCCAGTCTACCCCAACCAGGGCAGAGGAGCAGAATTCCCCCCCTCACCTTCTGCCCATGACGTGGACATGAGCCCAGGACTCCAGGGAGTTTCTGGTCAGCTCATTCACACGGTGGGGCAGGTCCAGTTCTTCATCCACCAACACCCCAAGGCTTTCTCCTCTGGGCTGCTCTCAATCCACTCATTGTCCAGTCTACAGCCTTGTTTGGAATTGCTCCAAACCACACACGGGACCTTGCATTTGGCCTTGTTCCGCTTAATGAAACTGACAATATCCTACATTCCAAACCTGTTCCAGTCCCTCTGAATGCCATCCCTTCCCTCCAGACACCCAAACCCACTACTCAGCATGGAGTGCTCCCTGCTTTTCCTGATCATTCCCATAAATCCCAGGGCTCTGATTTCTGACAATGATTCAAAATTATAACAATCCCAACATGAGTCTCTGTGGGTCACCACTCACCCCTGCCCTCCTCACAGGGACATGGAGCCATTGTCCACAACTCTCTGAGTGAGACCATCCTGCCCTTTCCTTCTCCACCAAATGGTCCAACCAACATCCACATCTCTCCAGCACAAAGACAAGGATGTTGTCTGGTACAGGAACAAATGACATGCACAAGTCCAGGTGCAGGATACTGGCACCTCTTCCCTCATCCACCAATTTTGGCGTGAATACCAAATCATCAAAGCTGCTGACAAGGCCAGATGGGCACGACCTTGAGAGCAGGACCATGGAATTGCAGAGCTGTGGGAAGCAAAGCATTCCCAACCTCGTGACTCACCAGGCTGGGCCAGGCAAAAGCAGCCGGCCTCAAAAATGCCCCAGTGTCATCGGCAATGGCTGGCCCAAACTTCCAGCCATGGATCATCCTTGAGGCCATGCCCTGGGTATCCCTCACCTGAGCCTTGTCTTCCTTGTTCCCAGTAACCCAGAGATTTACAGAGCTCTCCAAAATCATCAGCGCAGAGCAGGGGCAGAATCTGCTGCACCTGGACTGGAGCAATCCCAGCCATGCTGGATAAAGGCTGGGTGATGAGGGGATTGAACCCAAGGAGGAGCATTTGGGGTGATGGTGGATGAAGTATTGGACATGCCTGGCCATGTGAATGCACCAAACAGAAACCCCTCTGTGTCCTGGGCTCATCCCCAGAGCGTGGGCAGCAAGTGAGGAGGGGATTCTGCTCCTCTGCTCCACTCTGGTGAGACTGGAGATGGGAGTTCAGATTTGGGACCTGGAAATGAGGAAGACATGGACGTGCTCAGGCAGAGCGGCAGATTGTCCTGGAAGACAAAGTCAGGAGGGAGCAACAGGTGTCCAGAAAAATTGCACAGAGCACCCACGAGGGGCATGTGCCAGAGGCAGGGATAGCCCTGCATTGGTGTGTCCAGGTTTGTGTTTCAATAGCTGAAGGGTTCATGTGATAGTACACTGGAAATGCAAATTGTGTCAGTGAGTACTGGAACTGTAGAAATAATTCTAAGAGTGATCTTAGTGCACTTTTTCACCCAACCCAGGGGCCTCTACAAGCCTGGCTTAGTGCTGAGTGAGCCTGGAAGAAGCTTGGGACAAGAATGAAGGAGTCATCTGAGATAGTGATGCAAGAAATCTTTATTGAGGTAGCAGAGTGAAAACTAAGGAGCAGCCAGTGGACGGGAGCTGGTCTGAGGTGCAAGCAGGCTGAGCATCAGCCAGGCCCCTTCCTTTGCCAAGGCTTGGCCAGAGCACTGAGGCCTTCCTGCCCTGCAATGGGAGCAGCCAGGCAGAGGTGCCCGAGGGTCTCTGGCTTGGGAGAAGGGGTTTGTCCAGAGGGGAATGGACAGAGCAGAAGGGACCATGCAGAGCAGGGAGCAGGAGAAGAGCAGGAGGCAGATGGGCCATGTTTTGGGACAGCCCAGGTTGGGCCCTTGGCTGCTGCCTTGCTTGGTGCCCTGAGAGCAGGAGATGGAAGTGCTGAGTCCATTTGAGAATCTTGTCCCAGAGATGTGTCCTCAGTGCCTGAGATGAGTTCCAGGGAGTGGAGGGAGTGGGGTGGTGCGGAGGGCCCTTAGCAGATGTTTCCATAGCCCCTCCTGCCATAGCAGCCCAGGCCTCCCAGCCCGTAGCCAAATCCACGGCCATAGCCAAGGCCATAACCAAAGCCACCAAATCCGCCAGAGATGGGCTGTCCCTGCAAACTGAGCTCAGTGCCCACGGCAGCGGAGGAGGTGGATCCGACGGCGGTGCTCTGGGGGAAGGAGGTCATGATGGGTCCTGGCAGGGTGACCAGCACAGGGGAAGGCTGGATAACAACTCGGGAATCCTGGCATTGCAGGGCACAGGGCTCGTTGCAGCTGTTGGCCAGCGGGGTGGGTCCGCAGGGTTGGCAGATGTTGTAGCAGGCCATGGGTGTGGTGTGGAGGGTGTCTGAAAAAGCAGGAGGTAATGCAGGGTGGGGGTGAGGGTTGCAAGGGGCAGTGAGGGAGTGTGGAGGCTGTTGTGGGGCTGTTGTGCGGAGGTGTGAGGGCTGCAGAAGCTCAGGCTGAGCGTGCTGGGAGGGGCCAGGGGTGCAGGAGCAGGAGGGTCAGGGGATTGAGGCTCACCTGGTTCTTGGAAGAAGCAGGAGCGGATGGAGTCTGGAGAAGTGTGTGAGGGAGAGAGGCTCTGGGTCAGCTTTTATGCTGGTCCTGGATGGGCGGGACCGCCTTGTCCCATGGCCTTGGGGCAATTTTGAGGCAGCAGCTCTTGGCTGGCCCAACCTTGTGAGTCATGAGCTGGGGAGTGTTTTCCTTCATGCAGTTCTGCAATTCCATGTCCTGCTCTCGAGGCCATGTCCATCTGACCTTGGAGGCAGCTTTCTGTCAGGAGTTGGTATTTGGGAGATTAGATTGTTCAGTGTTTGTCAAGGAAGGCTTAATAAACAACCACTGCCCTGGAGATTTGCAATGTCATCAGTGAGGCCATTTTGTGGTGTAACTCGTGTGCTGTGGTTTGTTTGTGCCTTGTGAAGACTGGGACTCTGTTCTGTGCCACTGGATGTCCATCAGTCATTGTGTTGCAGCCAGGAATGCTGAGGGAGCTGCTGAGGAACTCCTGGGGACGTTGCACGCTGCAAAATCTTGGAAGATCCCAATGCCTGGGAGTGTTTCCTGATGGATGACAGTGAGCTCCTGGCCTTGTGTCTTCAGTGGGGTCAAGGGAGCGGAGCTGGGAAACGTGAAGTTATTCTGGCTGTATTTGTCACAGTGTTATGGTCCATTTGGATTTCTTAATTTCAAACAACAAACTAATCTGTCATTTCAATTTTTTTTTGACCTCTGTCAGAAATTTAAGAAATAAACAACTAACGAGGCCCATCCCTTTGTTCTCAGGCTGCTCTGTGACGTCAATTCATTTATTCCGCATTCAAGCTGTAAGGTTTCACAATTTATATCCTCTGAGTCTTGGTACTATGTTCCTCTTAGCAAATAACCATTAATTACTAACAGATGGTCAACAACCTCCTCTTTCCTTCTCTGCCATTATTTGGGCATTTCTTTGAGGAATTCTCACATTTTCACATCCTTCTCTTGAGGCCGTGTCCATCTCACCTTGGCGGCAGCCTTTCAGTGAGACTTTTGGAAATGAAATTGGAGTTTTGTGGGTGCAGGATGAAGACGTGACCAGAGCTTTGGAGAACTGAGGCCACCCTGCAGCTCTGGCTTGCCGTGGTCGGTGGGTGTGTTTGCAAAGTTCCCCCAGCCCCTCTCATCCCTGACAAGCTGCTCTGAGCTTTGCTGCTGTTCCAAGTACCTGGTGTTGCCCCATCCACCCCATTCCCTCTCTCCACGCAATTTCCCCATCTGTCAAAGCCTGACTGGAGACTTCACCTTTACCATCAGTCATTTTCTGAGGGTGTCTTGCTGTCCCTCTTCTCTGGGAGTTTTACAGGGCTGGAAGGATTTGATATTCAGGGGTTTTGAGATCTTTACTTGGGCTGAGTGTGGAGGAGCAAGATCACTTCACTGGACATTGTGTGATTGTCAGAAAGAGAGTTTGGAAATTGTCCAGGGTTTTTGGAAGCGAGTATTGTACGATCCTCAACAATCCAGGGCAAGTCCATGGGTCAGGTGTGGGGGCCTGAGAAGGATCTGAATGGCAGACCACAGAAGGTTGAGGTCTGGGATTTCCTTAAAACAGGCAGAAGCTGAGAGATCTGGGAGTTCTTTCAGGCAGGAAGCAAGAATACAAATGGGACATGTTCCCAATATGCCATGGAATGACCACAGATGACACCTGAGTTCTCCTCAGCTTTGGCTGAACCTTCTACGTGCCCTAACATGTGGCACCAACAGCCACACACTGGTCTCTAATTGTGGCAGTTCAGAGGAGCCGCCAAGGTCAGAGGGACAGAGCCCCAAGGGAAGGATGTGAAACTGCAGAACTCCAGGAAGGAGAACACTCCCCACCTCAGGACTCAGCAGGCTGGGCCAGGCAAGAGCTGCTGCCTCAAAAATGCCCCAAGGCCATGGCACAAAGCTGTCCCGCCCATCCAGGACCAGCATAAAGGCCGGCCCAGAGCCTCTCTCCCTCACACACTCCTCCTGACCCCATCTGCTCCTGCTTCTTTCAAGAACCAGGTGAGTCTCAATCCCCTGACCCTCCTGCCTCTCCCCCCTTGGGTCCTCTCTTCTAGCACCCTCAGCCCCAGCCTTGGCAGCCCTCATGCCTCCCCACAGCCCCACAACAGCCTCCACACTCCATCACTGCCCCTTGCAACTCTCATCCCTCCCCTCCCTCACCTCCCTCTCTTCCAGGCACCCTCCACACCACACCCATGGCCTGCAACAGCCTCTGCAGTCCCTGTGGACCCACCCCGCTGGCCAACAGCTGCAACGAGCCCTGTGCCCTGCAATGCCAGGATTCCCGCGTCATCATCAACCCTTCTCCCGTGCTGGTCACCCTGCCAGGACCCATCATGACCTCCTTCCCCCAGAGCACCGCCGTCGGATCCACCTCCTCCGCTGCCGTGGGCACTGAGCTCAGTTTGCAGGGACAGCCCATCTCTGGCGGATTTGGTGGCTTTGGTTATGGCCTTGGCTATGGCCGTGGATTTGGCTACGGGCTGGGAGGCCTGGGCTGCTATGGCAGGAGGGGCTATGGAAACATCTGCTAAGGGCCCTCCGCACCACCCCACTCCCTCCACTCCCTGGAACTCATCTCAGGCACTGAGGACACATCTCTGGGACAAGATTCTCAAATGGACTCAGCACTTCCATCTCCTGCTCTCAGGGCACCAAGCAAGGCAGCAGCCAAGGGCCCAACCTGGGCTGTCCCAAAACATGGCCCATCTGCCTCCTGCTCTTCTCCTGCTCCCTGCTCTGCATGGACCCTTTGTCTCTGTCCATTCCCCTCTGGACAAACCCCTTCTCCCAAGCCAGAGACCCTCGGGCACCTCTGCCTGGCTGCTCCCATTGCAGGGCAGGAAGGCCTCAGTGCTCTGGCCAAGCCTTGGCAAAGGAAGGGGCCTGGCTGATGCTCGGCCTGCTTGCACCTCAGACCAGCTCCCGTCCACTGGCTGCTCCTTAGTTTTCACTCTGCTACCTCAATAAAGATTTCTTGCATCAATACCTCAGATGACTCCTTCATTCTTGTCCCAAGCTTCTTCCAGGCTCACCCAGCACTAAGCCAGGCTTGTAGAGGCCCCTGGGTTGGGTGAAAAAGTGCACTAAGATCACTCTTAGAATTATTTCTACAGTTCCAGTACTCACTGACACAATTTGCATTTCCAGTGTACTATCACATGAACCCTTCAGCTATTGAAACACAAACCTGGACACACCAATGCAGGGCTATCCCTGCCTCTGGCACATGCCCCTCGTGGGTGCTCTGTGCAATTTTTCTGGACACCTGTTGCTCCCTCCTGACTTTGTCTTCCAGGACAATCTGCCGCTCTGCCTGAGCACGTCCATGTCTTCCTCATTTCCAGGTCCCAGATCTGAACTCCCATCTCCAGTCTCACCAGAGTGGAGCAGAGGAGCAGAATCCCCTCCTCACTTGCTGCCCACGCTCTGGGGATGAGCCCAGGACACAGAGGGGTTTCTGTTTGGTGCATTCACATGGCCAGGCATGTCCAATACTTCATCCACCATCACCCCAAATGCTCCTCCTTGGGTTCAATCCCCTCATCACCCAGCCTTTATCCAGCATGGCTGGGATTGCTCCAGTCCAGGTGCAGCAGATTCTGCCCCTGCTCTGCGCTGATGATTTTGGAGAGCTCTGTAAATCTCTGGGTTACTGGGAACAAGGAAGACAAGGCTCAGGTGAGGGATACCCAGGGCATGGCCTCAAGGATGATCCATGGCTGGAAGTTTGGGCCAGCCATTGCCGATGACACTGGGGCATTTTTGAGGCCGGCTGCTTTTGCCTGGCCCAGCCTGGTGAGTCACGAGGTTGGGAATGCTTTGCTTCCCACAGCTCTGCAATTCCATGGTCCTGCTCTCAAGGTCGTGCCCATCTGGCCTTGTCAGCAGCTTTGATGATTTGGTATTCACGCCAAAATTGGTGGATGAGGGAAGAGGTGCCAGTATCCTGCACCTGGACTTGTGCATGTCGTTTGTTCCTGTACCAGACAACATCCTTGTCTTTGTGCTGGAGAGATGTGGATGTCGGTTGGACCATTTGGTGGAGAAGGAAAGGGCAGGATGGTCTCACTCAGAGAGTTGTGGACAATGGCTCCATGTCCCTGTGAGGAGGGCAGGGGTGAGTGGTGACCCACAGAGACTCATGTTGGGATTGTTATAATTTTGAATCATTGTCAGAAATCAGGACACTGGAATTTAGTGGGATGATCAGGAAAAGCAGGGAGCACTCCAAGCTGAGTAGTGGGTTTGGGTGTCTGGAGGGAAGGGATGGCATTCAGAGGGACTGGAACAGGTTGGGAATGTAGGATATTGTCAGTTTCATTAAGCAAAACACAGCCAAGGGCAAGTCCAGGATCTGGTTTGGAGCAATTCCAAACAAGGCTGTAGACTGGACAATGAGTGGATTGAGAGCAGCCCAGAGGAGAAAGCCTTGGGGTGTTGGTGGATGAAGAACTGGACCTGCCTCACCGTGTGAATGAGCTGACCAGAAACTCCCTGGAGTCCTGGGCTCATGTCCACGTCATGGGCAGAAGGTGAGGGGGGGAATTCTGCTCCTCTGCCCTGGTTGGGGTAGACTGGAGTTGTGTGTTCAACTCTGGGTCCTGAAAATAAGGAAAACATGAAGCGGCTTGAGCATATGTGTAAATGGGGCTGGAAGGGGATGAGGGTCTGGAGCAACTGATGTCCAGCCAAAATGAACACAGCACCCGTGAGGGGCTTGTGCCAGAATCAAGGACAGACCTGCATTGGTGTATCCAGGCTGTGATTAAGCAAGTGATGTTCTTCTCTGTGATGGACACAAAGTGTGTCAGTGTGTCCCAGTGGGTCGTGGAAGTGCAGAACCAATTCCAAGAGAGTTGCTGGTACAATTTTCATCCTCCACAAATGACTTGTGGAGACATGGATTTGCGCCAAATGTCGTTGGCACTCCTTTGCCAGAAAGAATTTCGAGGAGACGTCTCAGTTTGCAAGGCAAGAGAATTTTATTGAGGCAAAAGAAGAGTGAGAGGTCATGAGCAGCCAGTAGAAGGGAGCTGGTCTGAGGGACAAATAGGGCGACCATCAGCCAAGGTCCTTGGATTACAGTAGGTTTGGCCAGACCATCAAGGCCTTCCTGCTCCTTAGAAGAAGCAGCCGCATGGTGAAGGTTCCCAGTGGTCCCCAGCCTCAGAAAAGGGATTTGCAGAAGAAGAGACAGGATAAAGCTGGAAGAGAGTGGGAGATGAGGAGGAGGCAGATGGACCATATTTGCAGGCAGCCAAGGCGGGCCCCTTGGCTACTGCCTTGCTTGGTGCCCTGAGAGCAGGAGATGCCTTAAGGCATCACTGGAATTGAAATTGCTGAGCTGATTTTAGAGCCGTGGCACAGAAATGTGTCCTAATGCCTGAAATGTGTTCCAGGGAGTGGGTGGTTGGTGTCAGGGGTGGTGCTGAGGGCCCTTAGCAGATGTAGCCATAGCCCCTTCTGCCATAGCAGCCCAGGCCTCCCAGGCCGTAGCCAAACCCACGGCCATAGCCAAGGCCATAACCAAAGCCACCAAATCCCCCAGAGATGGGCTGTCCCTGCACACTGAGCTCAGTGCCCACGGCAGCGGAGGAGGTGGATCCAACGGCGGTGTTCTGGGGGAAGGAGGTCATGATGGGTCCTGGCAGGGTGACCAGCACGGGAGAAGGCTGGATAACAACTCGGGAATCCTGGCATTGCAGGGCACAGGGCTCGTTGCAGCTGTTGGCCAGCGGGGTGGGTCCACAGGGACTGCAGAGGCTGTTGCAGGCCATGGGTGTGGTGTGGAGGGTGCCTGGAAGAGAGAGGAGGGTGAGGCAGGGCAGAGGAGTGTGGGGATGCACGAGGAGTGATGGAGTGTGGAGGCTGTTGTGGGGCTGTTGTGCGGAGGTGTGAGGGCTGCTGGGGCAGAGTGTGCTGCACTCCTGCGAGAGGGGCCAGGGGAGAAGAAGGAGGAGGGTCAGGGGCTTGAGGCTTACCTGGTTCTTGAAAGAAGCAGGAGCAGATGGGGTCAGGAGGAGTGTGTGAGGGAGAGAGGCTCTGGGCCGGCTTTTATGCTGGTCCTGGATGGGCGGGACAGCTTTGTGCCATGCCTTGGGGCATTTTTGAGGCAGCAGCTCTTGCCTGGCCCAGCCTGCTGAGTCCTGAGGTGGGGAGTGTTCTCCTTCCTGGAGTTCTGCAGTTTCACGTCCTTCCCTTGGGGCTCTGTCCCTCTGACCTTGGCGGCTCCTCTGAACTGCCACAATTAGAGACCAGTGTGTGGCTGTTGGTGCCACATGTTAGGGCACGTAGAAGGTTCAGCCAAAGCTGAGGAGAACTCGGGTGTCATCCAAGGTCATTCCATGGCATGTTGGGAACATGTCCCATTTGTATTCTTGCCTCCTGCCTGAAAGAACTCCCAGCTCTCTCAGCTTCTGTCCGTTTTAAAGGAAATCCCAGACCTCAACCTTCTGTGGCCTGCCATTCAGATCCTTCTCCAGCCCCCACACTGGACACCTGGACTTGCCTGGGTTTTTGAGGTTTGTGCAGTACTCTCTTCCAAAAAACCCAGTACAATTTCCAAACCCTCTTTCTGTCAATCAGACATTGTTCAGAGACTGATCTTGCTCCTCCACAATCAGTCAGGTAATGGTCACAAAAGTCCTAAATATCAAATCCTTCCATTCCTGTAAAACTCCCAGAGAAGAGGGACAGCAAGACACCCTCAGAAAATGACTGATGGTAAAGGTGAAGTCTCCAGTCAGGCTTTGACAGATGGGGAAATTGCGTGGAGAGAGGGAATGGGGTGGAAGGGGCAGCACCGGGTACTTGGAACAGCAGCAAAGCTCAGAGCAGCTTGTCAGGACTGAGAGGGGCTGAGGGAACTTTGCAAACACACCCACCGACCACGGCAAGCCAGAGCTGCAGGGTGGCCTCAGTTCTCCAAAGCTCTGGTCACGCCTTCATTCTGCACCCACAACACCCAAATTTCATCTCTGAAAGGCACACTCAAAGGCTGCCACCAAGGTGATATGGACACAACCTTAAGAGAAGGACATGGAATGTGATTTTTCCACAAAGAAATGCCCAAATGATGGCAGAGAAGGAAAGAGGAGGTTGTTGACCATCTGTTAGTAATTAATGGTTATTTGCTAAGAGGAACATAATACCAAGACTCAGAGGATATAAATTGTGAAACCTTACGGCTTGAATGCGGAATAAATGAATTGACGTCACAGAGCAGCCTGGGAACAAAGGGATGGGCCCCGTTTGTTTTTTATTTCTTAAATTTCTGACAGAGGTCAAGAAATACATTTTAAATGACAGATTAGTTTGTTGTTTGAAAGTAGGAAATCCAAATGGACCATAACACTGTGACAAATACAGCCAGAATAACTTCACGTTTCCCAGCTCCGCTCCCTTGACCCCACTGAAGACGCAAGGCCAGGAGCTCACTGTCATCCATCAGGAAACACTCCCAGGCATTGGGATCTTCCAGGATTTTGCAGAGTGACGTCCCCAGGAGTTCCTCAGCAGCTCCCTCAGCATTCCTGGCTGCAACACAATGACTGATGGACATCCAGTGGCACAGAACAGATTCCCAGTCTTCACAAGGCACAAACAAACCACAGCACATGAGTTACACCACAAAATTGCCTCACTGATGACATTGCAAATCTCCAGGGCAGTGGTTGTTTATTAAGCCTTCCTTGACAAACACTGAACAATCTAATCTCCCAAATACCAACTCCTGACAGAAAGCTGCCTCCAAGGTCAGATGGACATGGCCTCGAGAGCAGGACATGGAATTGCAGAATTGCATGAAGGAAAACACTCCCCAGCTCATGACTCACAAGGTTGGGCCAGCCAAGAGCTGCTGCCTCAAAATTGCCCCAAGGCCATGGGACAAGGCGGTCCCGCCCATCCAGGACCAGCATAAAAGCTGACCCAGAGCCTCTCTCCCTCACACACTTCTCCAGACTCCATCCGCTCCTGCTTCTTCCAAGAACCAGGTGAGCCTCAATCCCCTGACCCTCCTGCTCCTGCACCCCTGGCCCCTCCCAGCATGCTCAGCCTGAGCTTCTGCAGCCCTCACACCTCCGCACAACAGCCCCACAACAGCCTCCACACTCCCTCACTGCCCCTTGCAACCCTCACCCCCACCCTGCATTACCTCCTGCTTTTTCAGACACCCTCCACACCACACCCATGGCCTGCTACAACATCTGCCAACCCTGCGGACCCACCCCGCTGGCCAACAGCTGCAACGAGCCCTGTGCCCTGCAATGCCAGGATTCCCGAGTTGTTATCCAGCCTTCCCCTGTGCTGGTCACCCTGCCAGGACCCATCATGACCTCCTTCCCCCAGAACACCGCCGTTGGATCCACCTCCTCGGCTGCCGTGGGCACTGAGCTCAATGCCCAGGGACAGCCCATCTCTGGCGGATTTGGTGGCTTTGGTTATGGCCTTGGCTATGGCCATGGATTTGGCTACGGGCTGGGAGGCCTGGGCTGCTATGGCAGAAGGGGCTATGGCTACAACTGCTAAGGGCCCTCAGCACCACCCCTGACACCACCAGCTCTGGGTCTGGCCACAGCTCCTGCAAGCAAAGCACCTCGGCTGATGGTTGCCCTGCTTGCACCTCACTCTGGATCCCTTCCATTTCATTTTCTTGTCTCTTTGTTCTTTTGCCTCAATAAAGTTTTTCTGCAGAAAAACCTGAGATGTCTCCTCTTCCTTTTTGAATCCCAGTGGTCTCACACCCTCACCCAGCACAGTGCCAGGGTTCAGTAGGACTTTGGTGACAGGAAAAGGGGCACAAGATTTTTCTCTAGGTAATATGTCAGCAATATTTAACAGAACTATCGCCTCCAGTAACAAACAAGACCTGCACAAGAAGCAGAGAAAGGGGGGAACCTTCAAAATATTTTACAATCTAAACACTTTCTATACCAAAGGCTTTGGCACATTAATGCTCTTCTGCTCAAACTTTCTTTCTGCCAGCACACAAACTCTCTTCCCAGCAGGACCCCCAAGCCCTCTGAACAAACACTCATAAAATTTTCCACTTGGGCAGGAGCTCTGGAGTGCAAGCGCTTCATTCCCTGCAGCTCACGCAGGCCCAGCGAGAGCAGAGTTTCCCAGCACCATGGACAGTTCATGTTTTGATTTCCCAGCAGTCTCCACCTCCTCTTCCCCTCCGTGACCAACCTCACACTGAAAAATCCGTGCTTTTCCCACAGAATTCCATGTTTGTGACAGTGTTCACAGGGGTCTTAGGATGATGGAAGAGATGAGGATCTGACTCCATGTTTCAGAAGGCTTGATTTATTATTTTGTTATATATATTATATTAAAACTATACTAAAAGAATAGAAGAAAGGATTTCATCAGAAGGCTAGCTAAGAATAGAAAAAGAAAGAATAATAACAAAGGTTTGTGTCTCGGACTTTCTGTCTGAGCCAGCTGACTGTGATTGGCCATTAATTAGAAACGTCCAACATGGACCAATCACAGATCCACCTGTTGCATTCCACAGCAGCAGATAATCAATGTTTACATTTTGTTCCTGAGGCCTCTCAGCTTCTCATGAGGAAAAATCCTCAGGAAAGGATTTTTCATAAAAGATGTCTGTGACACATGTTTTCTCTTTTCCCGTTTCCCTCTTGTCCTCCACGTGTGCCCTGCAGAGAACAGCAGAGCTCCCTCAGCTTCATCCTCTGCCCTCAGAGATTTGCACACACGGATGGCTGGGAGTCTCAGCTCTCAGCCTCTCCTCTAGGAAAAATCCTCCTTTAGAGCATTTCTGGCTCTGAAATGGTTTTGATTCACTAAATTGACTTCATTTTCACACTGGGGTGGCCAGGACTGCCCACAACCCTTCACATGTGACCCCACCGGTGATAAACAGACAGCAAAAGTCACCTCTCCCTGCTTGGTCAGCATTCCAGATCCTGGACACTTGAGGTCCCTGCTCCCAAAATGCTACAGGGACATCTCCTGGTCCATTTCTCCTCCACCACAACCACAAAGGCTTTTCTGGAGAAGAAAACAATTGTTCCAACTGAGACTCGGACATTTTATCCCATTTGGGATGACTCCTCTCACCAAGAATCAGGGCTTGGCTCCTGTCCTTGCTGAGCTCCAGCAGATGCCCAGGACCACTCAGGTTTTCAGTGTTGGCCAAAAGGATCCAATTTTTGGATCCTGGGGATTTGCTGCCATCTGGACCTTGGGACACTGACCACAAGCCTCTGGGCCCAGCCCTTCAGAGCCTTCTCAGGCCACTGACACAACCTGGACTTGCCTGGCTGTTGAGGATCATGCAATGCTCGCCTCCAACAACCCTGGGCAACCTCCAAATCCTCATTCGGACCATCAGATACTGACCAGAGAAGTGTCCTCACACCTCAGCCCAAGTTGGGACCTAAAATGCCCTGGATATCAAAACTCTGAAATCAAGAGGGGCAATGGAAGAGCACAACCAACATCAAAGACAAGGTTTAATGTCAGAGTTTCCAGACTGGGGAAATGCAGAGAAAGAGGGAATGTGATGGAAGGGGCATCACTGTGGGAACCCAGAACATCCCTCTGGCAGTCCAGGATGGCCAGGACTCCTGCCAGGGGGCTCAGAAGCCCTGGCAGGGAGCCCAAAACACCTTTGTTTTGATTATGACCTGTGGAGCAAATTACCAACCTTATATGAAGACCAGCAATCCACAAGAGTTTAAGCAGAATGATAGTGACGTTATCACGGGGTGAAAAAATAGATTTTGGGGTTTCTGGTATGAGGGTTCAGGAGGCAGGATGGAGGGAACTGGGCATGTCCAGCCTTTCTCCTTCTTCTTCTTCTTGGCCTCCATCCTCTGCTGTGATGTTGGCACTTACAGATTGGTTTAGAGTAGAAGCTCACTGTCTAACATAGGTGATAGGTATTTTGAAAGTAATTGTAAACATTGTGTATGGAGTTTTTAGTGCAAAGGCATAACATAAAGACATAACACCACCTCAGGGGGAGGCAGAGTGCCTGGAACTGTCCTCTTGGGCGGACCTCGGCAGGGCAGGAGAAAATTTTTTATAGATAAGATACAATAAACAACCTTGAGACCGAGAACCGAAGAGTCCTGACTCCTTCTTCAAGCGCCAAGCTGGGAAAAGAGACTTTCGAACTTTTCTTGGGGTCACTCTGATAAACCAGAGATCCCGACACAGCACCAGATACTTGGAACAGCTGCAAAGCTCAGCCCGGCCTGACAAGGCTGAGAGAAACTGGGGACAACTCTTTACAGCATACCCACAAAGCCACAGCGCACCAGGGCCACGGGATGACCTAAATGATGACACCACAGCTCTCCAAAATCCTGGTCACGTCTTCGGCCTGCCCAGGCAAGAACCATCAGCAGCAGGATTTGGTCACTGTAATTTGCAATTAATTAAAAGCTGTCACCAAGGTCAGGTGGGCATGGCCTCAAGAGAGGGAGGTGGAATCACATCATTCACAAAGACACGCCGGAACCATGAGAGGGGAGGGACCACACTGGTTGTCTGTTAGTAATTATTAGGTTTTGCTCAGAGGGACACAATGTTAACATTTATAGAACAAAAGTTATGAAACCTCGTGGCTTGAATGCGGAATGAGAGAATCGAGGTCACAGCCCCGGCAAAAAGGGATCAGGTTTGTTGTTTGTTTACTGGATTTCTAAACCAGGTCAAGGAATGCACTTTAAATGACAGCGAATGCTGTCTTGTAAATTTGAAAAATACAAATGGAAGCAAACATTGGAACATCTCAGCCTGACTGTGCTCTCGTTTTCCAGATTGTCTCTCGATCTCACTCAAGACACAAGGCCAAGAAATCTCTTTCATCCATCACAAGGAACTTCCAGGCACCAGGACCTTGCCAAGCTGTTCCAGAGTGACCTGCCCAGGAGCTCCTCAAAGCTCCCTCAGCATTCCTGGATGGACACAATGACAGATGGACATCCAGCGGCACAGAACAGAGCCCCAGTCTTCACAAGGCACCCACAAACCACAGCACACAAGTGCCACAAAATTATCTCACTGATGACATCGCAGATCTTCAGGGCCCTGGTTGCTTATTAAGCCCTCGCTGAAACACATTGAACAATCACATCCACCCAAATGCCAAATTATTAATGCTCCTGCCAAGGTCAAATGTACACAGCAACAAGAGCTGGACACGGAACTGCAAAATTGTGGGAGGGAAAACATTCCCCACCTCATTAATCACTAGTAACGAAAGAACTGCTGCCTCAAAAATACCCCAAGGCCATGGCACAAGGCTGTCCCACCCATCCAGGACCAGCATAAAAGCCGGCCCAGAGCCTCTCTCCCTCAAACACTTCTTCTCAAGCCTTCTCCTCCTGCTGACTACCAGGTGAGCCTCAATACCCTGAATCCCCTGACCCTCCTGCTCCTGCACCTCTCACCCCTCTCTTCCAGCATGCTCAGCCCCAGCCCCAGCAGCTCTCACGCCTCCCCACAGCCCCACAACAGCCTCCACACTCCCTCACCCTGCTGCATCCCCACCCGGCCTCACCCCTCTCTCTTCCAGGCACCCTCCACTCAACACCCATGGCCTGCAACAGCCTCTGCCGTCCCTGCGGACCCACCCCGCTGGCCAACAGCTGCAACGAGCCCTGTGCCCTGCAATGCCAGGATTCCCGAGTTGTTATCCAGCCTTCCCCTGTGCTGGTCACCCTGCCAGGACCCATCATGACCTCCTTCCCCCAGAGCACCGCCGTCGGATCCACCTCCTCGGCTGCCGTGGGCACTGAGCTCAGTGTGCAGGGACAGCCCATCTCTGGTGGCTTTGGTGGCTTTGGTTATGGCCTTGGCTATGGCCGTGGGTTTGGCTACGGGCTGGGAGGCCTGGGCTGCTATGGCAGAAGGGGCTATGGCTACATCTGCTAAGGGCCCTCAGCACCACCCCTGACACCAACCACTCCCTCCATGGAACTCATCTCAGGCATTGAAGACACATCTCTGGGACCAGATTCTCAAACAGACTCAGCACTTCCAGCTCCTGCTCTGCGGGCACCAACCAAGGCAGCAGGCCTACTGTCCCCAAACGTGGCCCATCTGCCTCCTGCTCTTCTCCTGCTCCCTGCTCTCCATGGACCCTTTTTCTCTGTCCATTCCCCTCTGGACAAACCCCTTCTCCCAAGCCAGAGACCCTCGGGCACCTCTGCCTGGCTGCTCCCACTGTGGGACAGGAAACCCCCGATGCTCCGGCCAGGCCTGCTGCAATGAAAGGATCTGTGCTGATGTTTGTCCTGTTCCACCTCAGACCACCTCCATTTTATTTATTTCTCCTGCTTTTTTACTTGGTTTTTTTGCCTCAATAAAGTTTTCTTGCATCATGATTCCTTTTTCTTTCTTCTACCAAGCTTCTTCCAACCACTGACAGCCTCAATCCAAGTTTCAATTTTCCATCAGCTCCAACAGGCCTCAGGTTTGGTGTTCACCCTTTTTCCACTCATCCCAGAAGAAATGACCCTCCAAGATGCCAAGGCTTATTCAGGGAAATATCTCAGCCCAATATTTCGCCTGGTTTAATTTTTCCTTCCTTTTTGACCAATCTCCTTCCCTAACACCACTCCATAAGGAGAAACAGAAAGGAATTCTGGAGGCAGGGGAGAAAGGAGGAGGAGAAAAAAGAAGTGGGAAAAATGTGTTATTCCCTTCCATGGATTCAGCACTGACTTCAATGTCCCTATTTGTTGCAGTAAGGTAGAAAAATTATATTAAAAATTATTTTTAAAAATTATAAAAATAATTTTACAAAAAATTATAAAGAAAGGCCTCATAAAATCAAGCCTGCTCTCCTACAATCAGTGGCTGGCCTTGTCAAGTTAGCACTTTGAAATTCTCCACGTGGGAGCAATCCTCGTATGAACAGTTTGTTAACAAAACAATCTATTCCTGCTTGAAAAAAACAACTTACACCTGTACAAACTGTTTTTACAATGTTAGATAGAAAAATGATAATTATCTCTCACAAACAACTTTTCCTGTATGTACACAAAGGGCGTTTGAGTGACCAATCAATACAGAATAACAATTTATTACTAACCAATAAAGTAATTGGCAAGAAATTACCAACCAATTGGAGTCTGTAAAAGTGTAAAAAAACGAGTTATGTGAATAAAGAATGGGCTTTTGGAGTTATAAAATGGAATTATAGTCCAATATCCATTCCATAACCTGTAAGGAACCAACCAAACAAGCTCTGGTCCCTTTCGCACAGGGAAAACTTCCCTCATTGTCCGAGGCATCTCCTGTGTCCTGCGTCAAAGCCAAGGCCAAGGAATGGCCACAAAAACCATCCCGTGCCTCACTTCAATCCCTGGAAGCATTCAAGGCCAGGATGGGTTGGTTTATAAACAATTCCCCAGGGAATTAGAAATATTTGTTTTGGAAAGCAAATATTGAAAAACTCCTTCCCGGAATTCCCCACCCCTGAGAGGGACCAACATCCATGTGGGAATGGCACTTGGGGACATGGTTTGGAGTGGCTTTGGCACTGCTGGGGGAAGAGCAGGACTCAGTCTCAGAGGGCTTTTCCAATCTCAATAATTCCACGATTTTATGCCCCTTTGGAAGCTGATTTCAAGATTTCAATTCCTTACAATAAAAAAATAAAAATAAAAATAAAAATAAAAATAAAAATAAAAATAAAAATAAAAATAAAAATAAAAATACTAAAACTAAAACTAAAACTTAAAAAACTAAAAATAAACTAAAAATAAAATAAAATAAAATAAATAAATCTAAATCTAAATCTAAATCTGAATATAAATCTAAATCTAAATCTGAATATAAATATAAATATAAATATAAATATAAATATAATCCTTACAATAAATTTAAATATATTTATATATTTATACAAATATAAATATTGAATTTTGCCATCTGCAAGCTATGGCTCAGTCCCTCTTCTAATTGTGGCCAATCCTAATGAGTCACGTCATTGATAAGAACAATAAACCAGTGATAAGACAATGAAAACCCCCTGATAAAATCCCACTATTTCGTTATCCACATAAATAATTATAAATTAATTCTATGTTCCCTTTTACGTCTCACCTAAGTTGACAACCTTGGAGGTTTTTCCCAACCCCAAAATTTTAGGATATGATTTAATTTGTAGAGTGGACCTTCCCATCAAACCCTATATCAACAAAATATAATAAAATGTAATTTATATTAATCCAGCTTTTTTTTGGTGCCTTTCACAGTGAGTGTTTAATCAACCAGAAAAATTAATTTCATGACATTCTGGTGTGGAGGTGAAAGTGCTGTTCATCTTTTCCATGTCCTATGGAATCAGGACCCCTGATTTTCAACATAATAATAATAATAATAATAATAATAATAATACCCTGAAAACCAGCTGCAACTGATAAATCCATCAACAGACCCTTGCAAGCAGATGGGGAAGGAAAAATAACCCCATAAAGGTTAAAAAAAAAAACCCAAAAACCTCCTGTTTTAAGTAAATCCATAAAGCCCCACCAGGATAAATCAGAATAAATGCCGAAACCAAACCACCAGGCAAAGGCCTTCTAGGGGAGACAGGCTGCCAAAAAAATAGAAAACACCTGGTAAGTAAACTCCACCCAATGAAATTATTAAGATTAAGCAATGAGCCCACAAACACAGAGGGAGAAAGGGAAAGGAATAAATTTTAACAAAAAGAGGGGAAAAACGGCAGAAAACAAAAAAATGTAACTTGCGGGAAAGAGGGATGGACAATGATCCAAAGTCAAAATGCTGCCAAAAATGTTGATAAAAAGAACAAATTCTGAAATTTCCCAAAACAAATGTCCTGGGTGCCTCAGACCCCTCAGCTCTGCACCAATTCCATGTCACAATTCACAATCCCCAGGGTCCTTGGACCACCAGTTTTGGGTGTTGTCACCTCCTGCCCTCCCTGTCCCCACCCTGATGGAAAATTTGGGACAATCCGGAGGTCAGGGAATTCTGGAAGGGTTTGGGTGGGAAAGGACCTTCAAGATCTTTAATTCCAACGTTTTTGCCTGGGCAGGGACAACTTCCACCATCCCAGGTCGCTCCAAGCACCATTCCATGATTCCATGATTCCACCATTCCATGACTTGCTCCAAGCCTGCCATCCTGGTTGCTCGTTAGCTGCTCTGGAGCTAACGAAGCTCATCAAGACTCATCACGTGCAAAACCCACCAGGCACGGAGAGAAATTCCCGATCCATCGGGAGCCGGCCAGGAGCCCTCGCTCCACCAGACTTTTGGGACGCAGCTAAAAACGCCTTTGGGACGTCCTGAAACCACGAGGGATGATCCGAGCTGCTGCAGAGTGATTTTAATGATCTCCCCACAATCCCTTAAAGCACCACATCACGACAGATCCGTCCTTTCGGGGCCGCCTGGAATCCTGGAGGATCGGGAAAAGGATTCTTGCCCCGGGTTTCCAACCAAATCTCTTTTGTCTGTTTGCTCGCCTTAAATATCACCTAAAAACCTGCGCTGACCTTTCCAGCTGAAAGGACGGCTCTGTGCTGTTAATGGTTGGGATTTGTGACCTTGGAGATCTTTTCCAACCAAAATAATTCCATTACTATTCCAACTAAAACAATTCCATTAATTATTCCATAATTCCGGCAAGAACAGCGGCAATATTTTGGTTAAGAGGAAGTTTGGCATCGTTATTCCTCAACAAGAGATGACCCTTAGATTCTCCTCCCTCTGCTAATTGAAATTCCCATCAATCAGAATTAAATTAAATTCCTTCAAGAAGGTGCCAAGCTCAACAGGAGCCCTCGGAGAAACGCTGCTGTCACAATTGGAAATGGAATCATGGAATGCTTTGGGTTGGAAAAGACCTCCAAGGTCATCGCCTTCCAACCTCGCTCCACCATCCCACGTTGCTCCAACCTGGCCTTGGACACTTCCAGGGCTCCGGGGACAGCCACAGCTTCTCTGGGAATTCCATTCCAGCCCCTCACCACCCTCACAGGCAGGAATTCATTCCCAATATCCCAAATTCCCTCTGTCAGTCCAAGCCATTCCCCTCGTCCTGTCCCAAAGATTTCAGCCAAATCAAACTTTCCACGGGAAGCAAAGGAAGCAAATCCATCGGCCCCATCCCTTCCCTGCAGGATCCCAGTGCCAGCATCCCGTTATTCCTCACCCCGGGAAGGGAGCCCAAGTCCCTCCAGCCTGGAAAAGCCTCTGGAGTGACGGCTCTGCCCAAAGCAAACCCCGCGGCCTTGGAATTCACCCCTCTGGAGAAAAGCCGCCCGGACAAAGGGATTGGGAGAATCAGGGCATGGAACCAGCTGGATTTCAGGGTCCTTCCCAACCCAAACCATTCCATGAGGATTCAGGAGCCCAACCCGTTCCCCTCAACAGGGCCAAACTTTAAAGGGAATTGTTGGGGTTTCTGCCTGGGCCTCCCTGGGCCCGTGCGCACCAGGCCAGGCCCCGAGCCTTCCTCCCCTCCCGGGTTTTGTTATTCCCTGGCAGGATTGCTCAGGAACCTGGAGAGGGCTCAGGTGCGGGCTGAAATTATATTTATAATACAATATTATTAATTTCTCGAGGACTGAAATTATATTTTCTACTCCCAAAATCCGCTGTTACTCAAGAGGACTTTGTGAATTCCTGCGGCTCCCAGGTGGGACAAAAACAACATTTCCCAATTTCCCGAGGAAAAGGGAAGGAGAAGGACAAGGACACTTTTCGGAGAAGCCAAGCAAACAGAGATGAAGATTTTTATGAATGAATATTTTAAAATTTATAATTCATTTTATATAATACATCAAATAAAATATAATTTTGTATTATATATAATATAATAAATATTTAATATTTATTATCTTATATAATATTTTCTTATGTAATATATTATATTATATTATATTATATTATATTATATTATATTACAATAATTATAATATGATATATTTCTATATAATATATTTTAAATTATATATATATAAAATATATATTTTTATATTTTTATATTTTTGAATGAATTCATTTTTTATTAATTTAATAACTATTTGGGCGTATGTGCATAGTTTCTAAATTCATAAAAAATGAATTCATTCATAAATATAAAAATATTTATTTCCTGGAGAGCCAGGAAAGCAGAATCACCGACATGGGGGGGAAAAAAATCGTCCCAAAAAATGCTTTCCATCCTGAAGGAGTCCTGTTCTCCAGCTTCATTCCCTAAGGCTGGAATTTCAACAGGCCAGGGGGAACGCAGAGGGAGCAGCGTGTTAAAAAATGGGATTAAAACATCAGCACTCCAAGATTTGGGCTGTGGAATAAATGGGAGTGGAATAAATGGGATTGGATTTTATTTATGGAATTTTATTTATGGAATTTTAATTCATTGGATTTTATTTATGGAATAGTTCAGACTGGTTCAAGACCCCGGAAATTATATTTTCCACTCCCAAAATCCGCTGTTACTCAAGAGGACTTTGTGAATTCCTGCGGCTCCCAGGTGGGACAAAAACAACATTTCCCAATTTGCCAAGAAAAAGGGAAGGAGAAGGACAAGGACACCTTTTGGAGAAGCCAAGCAAACAGAGATGAAGATTTTTATGAATGAATATTTTAAAATTTATAATTCATTTTATATAATACATCAAATAAAATATAATTTTGTATTATATATAATATAATAAATATTTAATATTTATTATCTTATATAATATTTTCTTATGTAATATATTATATTATATTATATTATATTATATTATATTATATTATATTATATTATATTATATTATATTATATTATATTACAATAATTATAATATGATATATTTCTATATAATATATTTTAAATTATATATATAAAATATATATTTTTATTTTTTTATATTTTTGAATGAATTCATTTTTTATTAATTTAGAAACTATTTGGGCGTATGTGCATAGTTTCTAAATTCATAAAAAATGAATTCATTCATAAATATAAAAATATTTATTTCCTGGAGAGCCAGGAAAGCAGAATCACCGACATGGGGGGGAAAAAAATCGTCCCAAAAAATGCTTTCCATCCTGAAGGAGTCCTGTTCTCCAGCTTCATTCCCTAAGGCTGGAATTTCAACAGGCCAGGGGGAACGCAGAGGGAGCAGCGTGTTAAAAAATGGGATTAAAACATCAGCACTCCAAGATTTGGGCTGTGGAATAAATGGGAGTGGAACAAATGGGATTGGATTTTATTTATGGAATTTTATTTATGGAATTTTAATTCATTGGATTTTATTTATGGAATGGTTCAGACTGGTTCAAGACCATCCATTCCCATCATTTCCTCGGTCCAAAAGTGGATTTAATTTTTCCACTGTTCCTCTTGTTTAATCACTGGGGTGGTTTCAGAGTTGTTCCAAACCTTTATATAACTTAAAAATATTAAAAGACAACAGTCTCACGTTTCCATGGTGACGGAGACAGCGGGAATTCACAGGCATCTCGTTTGTAATCAAGGCCTAAAAGTCATGGAAATTCACTTGGAGCCCCCCTGAAAAGCTCCAGGCACAACAAAGAGAGGCTGAGCCCAGGAATAAAATCATGGAATGGTTTTGGGTGGGAAGGGAGCTCGCCCACGTCCCCAGGTGCCACATCCCACCCCTCAGAGATGTCCTGATTTTCCTCTGGAAGCATCCAAGGACAGGTTGGACGGGGCTTGGAGCACCCTGGGATGGTGGGAGACGTTCCTGGCCATGGCAGGGGGGTGGAATTTGGTGAAATTCCCTTCCAACCCAAACCATTCCATGATTTGGTGATGGAATCGATTTTCTCGGATCAGGATCCTTAGAGAAAAGGGCAAAGCTGCTCTGTTATTCTGTAAAAATCAGGTTAAATTGAAAAAAAAAAAACACCAAAACCCATAAAAACAACTACCCCGAAACAAAATATTTCCAAAACTAAACCTAAAGAGCGACAGAAATGGGAGGAAAAACCCCCAAAATTTTACTGACTCACCCTTTCCCAGCCTCCATGCACGTCCCAAAGGAGAAAACCTGGCGGGTTTTGGGTCTTTTGCTCCCAAAAAAACCACGGCTGGACGTGAGGGAGCCGTGGAGAGAGGAGAGAACATGTGAGCAGCACCCCGGGCACTGCTGAGCCAGCCGGCCAAATTCCTGGAAAAACTGCAAGTCAGGGATTGTGCCGGGGCTGGAAAGGGAATAAAAGGGTTTTGTGGTTGGTTTCTCACTGTGACCCAACTTGTCCCCTCATGAGAAATTTGAATTTCTGGAGTTTAGGCCATAGGGTGAAAGCTGCTCCAAAAGTCTCGGGGTGTCCTCAGCTCTGTTGTCACCATTGCCAGGTGTCCTTTATCCTTCTAAAAATATATTTTGGGTTAAAAATATATTTTGGGTTTTTTCCTTGAGGAGTTTGGGGGTTTGGGGCGTGCTGATCCCAGCGAGGGAATATCTGATGGAGGGAAAAATTTGGGGTGAATAAATTTCAGTGGATCCCCCAGAGTGAAGAGTGGGCAGTGCTGTGGGGGCATGGAGGGGTTGGAGCCTCCTAATTTGGGGTCTCCATCCCCCCGGAAAAACTGCAAAAAACTCTGGAAAAACTGCAAAAAACCTCAGGGATTGTGCTGAGGCTGGAAAGGGAATAAAAGGGTTTTGTGGTTGGTTTCTCACCGTGACCCAACTTGTCCCCTCCTGAGAAATTTGAATTTCCCCGAGTTTTGGCCACGGGGTGAAAGCTGCTCCAAAAGTCTCGGGGTGTCTTCAGCTCTATTTTCACCCTGGCCAGGTGTTTATCCTTCTAAAAATGTATTTTGGGCTTTTTTCTCAGGGTTTTTGGGGGTTTTGGGGTGTGCTGATCCCAGTGAGGGAATGTCTGAGGGAGGGAAAAATTTGGGGCGAACAAATTTCAGGGGGGACCCCAAGAGTGAAGAGTGGGCGGAGCTGGGAGGGCATGGAGGGGTTGGAACCTCCCAGTTTGGGGCCTCCATCCCCATCCCAAAGACTCCAGCGAGGGAATGGGAATGTGGGTGTGGATGGGGCAGCTCCCCCCTCCCCAAAACTTCGGGAAATACGGGATTACCGTATTTACAAATGGGCGTGCGCGCCGCGGGTACCGTAATTTTTCTACTGCGCATCACACCGGTACCGTAATTTCTAGCGCGCATGCGCATTGCCGCCGCCGTTATTTCAAATGCGCATGTGCAAAAGAAATACCGGATTTTTTTTTTTTGAGTGTCCGTCGCGCTACCGTAATTTCACGGTGCGCATGCGCACTGAAAGGAACGTATTCTAAATGCGCATCATCACACGGTTACCGTAATTCCAGGTGCGCACGCGCAATCACAACTAAAACAATTCTGATCGTGCCTTACAAAATTACCGTACCTCGACATGCGCATGCCCACCTTAAATACCGTAATGTCCTATATGCACCGTGTGTCCAAAAGCGCATGCGCGCACCAAGTATCGCAGTTCCACATGAGGATGGCGCAAGTACCGTATTTACAATTGCGCAGCCGCCGTAGATCCAAAGCGCCGCACGGCGATACCGTAATTACAAATGCGCGCCCGCACCACCGCGTTTCCAGATACGCATGCGCACCACAACCGCCCTAATTCCAAATGCTCATCCAAGCACGGCTACCGTAATTACAAATGCGCATCTCGTCTCAAGTGCCGTAATTCCAAAGGCGCCGTAATTCCAGAGGTACCGTATTTCTCAATGCGCATGCACGGCATAAATATCACTTCCAAACGCGCATGCGCGCCATCACTCCCGTATTTCCGAGTGTGTATCGCACCCTACCATGTCGCCCAGAGCGCATGCGCACCACAACTACCGTAACTGCAACCGCATATACTAGAAATACGATGCTCCTAAACGCGCATGCGCACAAGTACCGTTTTTCCCAAAGAGCAGCGCAATCCTCTAACCACAAATGCTCTTGCGCGCAGCGGCTACCGTAATTCGGAGTGCGCATCACAGAACAACTACCGTAATTCCCAATGCGCATCACAGAACAACTACCGTATTTCCTAATGGGCATCGCAACACAGCTGCCGTAATTCTTCATGCGCATCAGAACCCAGCTACCGTAATTCCATATGCGCATCACAAAACTACCGTATTTCCAAGTGCGCATGCGCACAACACGCGCCGCATCTCCGTGGTTACCGTGATTCCCAGCGCGCACGCGCACCACGCCTCCCCCCCCCCCTTCCCGGGCTACCGTGTTTCCCATAGCGCACGCGCACCCCACCCCTCCCAAAACCCCCATCCTCCAAGCCCTCCCATCATCCCCCGCGGGAAGGAGCCTTCTCCCCGCCCCCCTCATTTGAATAAAGGGCGTGCCCAGCGCCTGTCCCCGCCCCCCGGCTCTGCCCCCATTGGCCGCGCCGCCGTTGTCGCTGGTGACGGGGACGCGGCGGGGTCGGAGCGCGCCGGGAGCGGCCGCGGAGCGAGGAGGGGCCGGGGGGGGCTCGGGGTCGGTCACGGGGGGGCCATGGGAGCCCGAACCGGGGCCGGGGCCGGCGGCGGCGAGCGGTAGAGCCGCCGGGGATCATGGCGGAGAGGTGAGCGGCGGCGTCGCGGCAGGGGAATTGGGGACGGGGGGGCGGCTGGGCTGGGTGGGGGGGGCTGCGCCGCATGGTCCAACCCCCCCCTAAACCCCCTTTGGGGACCCCTTATTGCATCCCCGTCCTCCTTATATGGCGCTTATCGGGATGCCCCCCCCTCTCCGAGGTGCCCTTGGGGGGTCTTTGCCCTCCCCCGTTAACACTTTGGGGGTCTCAGCCCCTTTTTGGGTGTTCCGTCCTCCTCCGGTTCCGTTTTTGGGTTTTTGGGGTGCTGGGTGGGGGCGTCGCCACCTGCGCTGCATCCAGGTGTGTTGGTGGGGCTGGAGAATTCCAAAACCCCCGTCCCGGATTTTGGTGCATGGAGGGGGGGGGGGCTGGATGCGCCCACCTGGACGCCCGTGGCTGCGGGAAGGGGATGGGGAAAAACGGGGGGGATGGAGCCGAACCCCACCCTGGATTTCGGGGGGAATTGGGAAAGGATTAAGGGGGGGGAATTGGATCCCATCCTGCTCCCGGTGGAGGGGTTAAATCCCACCCTACTTCCCTTTTTTTGGGGGGGGTTTGGAAGTGCTGGATCCCACCCTGCTCCTCATGGAGGGGTTAAATCCCACCCTGCTTCTGTTTCGGGGGGGGTTTGGAGGGGCTGGATCCCACCCTGCTCCCTCTGGAAGGGGTTGTGGAAAGGGCTGGATCCCACCTGGAGCGGCTGGATCCCACCCTGCTCCTCTCAGAGCGTTTTATGGAGGGGCTGGATCCCGTCCTGCTCCTCGTGGCTGGGGCTGGATCCCGGTTCCCTGGTTTGTGGAGGGGCTGGATCCCACCCTGATGTTCTTGACAAGGGTTTGGAAGCGCTGGATCCCATCCTGCTCCCTATGGAGGTGTTAAATCCACCCTGCTTCTATTTTGGGGGGCTGGATCCCGTCCTGCTCCTTATGGAAGGGTTAAATCCCACCCTGCTTCTCTTTTTGGGGGGTTTGGAGATGCTGGATGCCACCCTGCTCCTTATGGAAGGGTTAAATCCCACTCTGCTTCCGTTTTTAGAGGGGTTTGGAAGGGCTGGATCCCACCCTGTTCTCCTTGAGGGGTTTCATGAAGGTGCTGGATTCCATCCTGCTCCTTATGGAAGGGTTAAATCCCACCCTGCTTCTCTTTTTGGGGGGGTTTGGAAGTGCTGGATCCCACCCTGCTCCTTATGGAGGGGTTAAATCCTATCCTACTTCCATTTTTGGGGGTTGGATCCCATCCTGCTCCCTCTGGAGGGGTTGAATCCCACCCTGCTCCCCTTTTTTGGGGGGGTTTGGAGGGTCTGGATCCCATCCTGCTCCCTATGGAGGTGCTGGATCCCACCCTGCCCCTTCCAGAGGGATTAAATCCCATCCTACTTCCCTTTTTGGGGGGTTTGGAGATGCTGGATCCCACCCTGCTCCTTATGGAAGGGTTAAATCCCACCCTGCTTCCGTTTTTAGAGGGGTGTGGAGGGGCTGGATCCCACCCTGTTCTCCTTGAGGGGTTTCATGGAGGGCCTGGATCCCGTCCTGATCCACATGGAGGTGCTGGATCCCACCCTGCTTCTCTTTTTGGGGGGTTTGGAAGGGCTGGATCCCACCCTGCTCCTTATGGAAGGGTTTAATCCTATCCTGCTTCCCTTTTTGGGGGGTTTGGAGGTGCTGGATCCCACCCTGCCCTTCCTGCGAGGTATTTGGAAGGGCTGGATCCCATCCTGCTCCTTAGGGAGGGGTCGAATCCCACCCTGCTTCCCTATTTGGGGGGTTTGGAAGGGCTGGATCCCACCCTGCTCCCTATGGAGGCGCTGAATCCCACCCTGCTGCCTCCGGCAGGGCTCGAATCCCACCCCGCTCCCCTTTTCGGGAACGTTTGGAGCTGCCGGATCCCATGGAAGGGGTTTGGATCCCACCCTCCGCAGGATGATGATGATGATGATGATGGGGTGGGGGATTAAATCCCACCCTCCTCGCTGGGAAAGGTGATGATGGAAGGGGCCGCATCCGTCCCCATCCCGCTCCCCGCCCGGCATCGGGCCGGGGGAAGGTTCCCGCTGCCCGGCATGGATCCCGCGGGGTGCGGGCGGTGTTTTCGTGGAGCTGGAAGGTGTGGCAGCGCTGGGTGTGGATGGATGCGCCGGGGATGGGGGGCGGGCAGCGATGGAGCCGCCTGGGATGGAGGGGATGGCAGGGATGGAGCGGGGGCTGCAGCGGGATGCGCCGCGCCGGAATTTGGGGCGGGGATCCGTGGGGCCAAAACCCGCTGGGTTTGGGAAGGTGGAGGGGCAGAGTTGTTCGGGATTTATTTGATTTCGCGAGGGCGACGGAGCCGCCGGTCCGGGATGTTTTTTTATTATTTTATTTTTTTTTCCCCCTTCTTTTTCTTGTGCCGTTTCCCCCATTCCTTGCATTTCCCTCCAGCAGCGAAAACTGCAGGGTGGGAGTGGAGTTATTTATTTATTTCCTTATTTATTCATTTCCTCATTTATTTATTTCCTCATTCATTTATTTCCTCATTTGTTTATTTCCTTATTTATTTCCTCATTCATTCATTTCCTCATTCATTTATTTCCTCTTTATTTCCTCATTTATTTCCTCCCCCATTTATCTGTTCCCCCCCCCCCCCCATTTATTTTATATTTTTTTCCCTCGTCTATTTGTTCAGTCCTTCATTTATTTCGTTATCCGCGGAGTCATTTATTTATCCTCTTATTTATTCCCACTTTAATCAACCCCCGGAGTGACCTCTACGGAGAAATCCGCAGCTGCTCCGGAGCCTCACCTGGCACACGCAGCTGGCTGGGATTAAGGGAAAAAAAATTAAAAAAAAAAAAAAACAAAAACAAAAAAAAACAACAAAAAACCCACATTTTCCATAGAGAACGGGCGGATTTGGGATGTTTGGAGGGAGCTGCCAGCAGCAGGTGGCTCGGGCAGGGCTGGAATTGGGATGGGATGATTCCATCCAGGGGTTGGTTCTGCTCCTTCCCCCACGGAATGGCTTTTCCCCGATGGAAGTTCATGGATCCCAAAATCAGCGGGGCTGGGAGGTGTGGGGAGCTGGGATTTGGTGCTGCCCGTGATTTTGGGGAAGGGGGATCTGGTTGTGGATGTGGATCAGTCCAGAATTGTGGGATCTCGGGTTATTTGTGTGGTTTTGTGCTGGATTTTGGAGTTCTCAGAGTGTTTTTCCATGTGGATTTTGGGGGGATCGAGGGTTTTATTCCTTCCCTCGGGATGAGCATCCAGCGGCCTTCCCTTTCCTCCAAAGGGAATTGGAATATCCTGGAATTGGGATATCCATTTTCTTGGAATATCCTGGAATTGGAATATCCATTTTCTTGGAATATCCTGGAATTGGGATATCCATTTTCTTGGAATATCCTGGAATTGGGATATCCATTTTCTTGGAATATCCTGAATTACAAAATCCTGGAGTGGTTTGGGTAGGAAGAGGCCTTAAACCCCACCCAATCCCACAAGAAGGGACACTTTCCATGATCCCAGATTTATCCAATCCCAATCCAGCCTGGCCTGGATTGGAGTGTTGGGTCTTGGGGTCACTGGCAGGGAGAAATTCCAGGCCTAACAAAGCCTGAATTTGGGTGAATTTAACTCAAAAAATTAGAGTTTTGTGTCACTGGTGGTGGCACAACTCATGCCATCAGAACCAGGGATGGATTTTAGGATAATCCCATTATTCCTATTGGAAAGGAGCATTTTGGTGCTTTCTTTGGGAAGAAAGGCCTGCGGGGATGCCCTCGTTTTCCAGGGAAATCTTTGCTTTTCCCACCCAAATCCTGGATTTTTCCAGCTGCAAATCCACGAAATCCAAGGTCTGGGCTGTCTGTGAGCCAGATGTCCTCGGGCTGAACTTTTCCAGAGGGGCTGGAGATGGGTTCAAAGGGATTTTTGGGAATGTCCCGCTGTGCCGTGGGATTGGCTGCTTGGCGTGCTGGGAGCAACGAGGGGTCAGGGATTTGTGGAATTGTTTGGGCTGGAAAAAGACCCTTAAAATAAAAAAAAAAAATGGAGTTCAACCCTGAAAATGTTGGAAGGAAAGGGAATGGTTTTCCAAATCCTGACTCAGGTTGTGTTTCACGATGGGTTTTTCCTGATATCCATGAAAATTGATCAGTTCAGTTTTATCCCAATTATTTTTTGGGAATTTATCCATTGGTGCTGCTGTTTTTTGGGAGAAGGAGCTGCTTTTTTACCCTAGATGCAACCCCATCCGTGGTTTTTATGGATTTTCCAACCTTTGTAGGATTTCCAGGCTGGATCATCCCAAATGATCCACAATCATTTTTAAAAAAGGTGTTTTGTGGAATTCCAGGCTTCTGGAAAAATGTTGTGTGTGTGTGTGGTTGGTTGGACATCACAATTCCTGGGAATATGGGGAATCCACTCCATGAAAATCTCATCCCACCAAATCCCTTCTTTAGGGATGGATCCCATAGGATATCCCTATGGATAATCCTGATGTTCTCAGGTAGAGCTCCAGGGAAGGATTTCCCTCAACTTTAAAGTGCTCCTTTAAAGGTTGTTTTTCCCTCCATTTCCCGGAATATTGGGATGAATCCATAGTTCTTTACCTGGATTTGATGGTGACCCACTTAGGCCTTGATCGCAAAATTCCAGGTTTTTTGGAACTCATTAAACTATTCCCAGGAAACCAAAGCTTTACCGTCATTCCTTTCCTGAGAAATGATGGACTTTGGGAGTTCCCGCCTCTGGGAATTTGGGAACAGCCACCACAAAAAAAGCCCAACCAAATAATGACCCAAAAACCTTGGGGAAAAAAAAAAAATCCCGAATCCAAACCACAAAACACAGCCGGGAATTCAGGCAGATTCCAAAGTCAAATTGATGTCAAATCCTGTAAAACCACATGTTCCTCAATGGTGGAATTTAGAATTTGGCCGTGGAGGGGCCTGGATTTGGGGGAGGGATCCCAAATAATAAAATCTGGGATTTTTGGGGCCGTTCTGTCACCGTTTTATGGAGTTTTCCTTCGGGAATGTTCGCTCCAGATGAAAAATATCGGTGGGAATTTCATTTAGATGATTAAGGTTTGGTTAAGAGTTTTCATTCGGGAATGTTCGCTCCAGATTGAAAACATCGGTGGGAATTTCATTTAGATTGTTAAGATTTGGTTAAGGTGATTACCGAGTTGTTCCAGTGACCTTTTCCTTCAAAAAAAAAAAATTCCAAAAAATTCCTTTAAATCCCCATTCCTTGCTCTCCCTCCTGCATTTTTGCTCCAGTGATTATTTCCTTACATGCTCTAAATAACGCATTGAACCCCGACCTTTTCCTCTTCCTCCTCTGGCTCTTCCCAAAAATAAACATTCCGGCTGGAATTTGTTCTCTCCAGCTCATCCAGGCCGGCTATTTTTAATTCCAGAAGTGTTTGAGGGATGAATGTGCTCCAGGTGCCGAGGGGGGAGCAGCGGAGCGCTCCAGACCTCCCCGTGCCCTTGGGAATTCGGTGTTGTCCCTGAAATTGCTCCCAGGGATCCCCAAATCCCGGGATTTTTTTTTTGGTTTCCCAGCTCCTGAAAGGATCACATTGTGCTGCTCCAATGGGAGGTGCCTCCCATCTCCCAAATTCTTCATCCCTCGCTCTTTCCTTGACCTTCACGGATCCAGGGATTTGATTTATTTCCTTCCTCCCGCTCCTGCCCTTTAAACATTCCCACGTCCATCCTGATTTTTAGGGAATAAACCCACCAATCCCAGGTTTTTTTTTTTTAGGGAGCTGAAAGCATCACTCTGTCTTTTGGGAAGCTGGATATCCCCATCTCAACGTTCCTGAGAGGAAAATAAATCTTACTTCCTTTTTTTTTTTCAAGTCTTTCCCAAAAATAAATGGGAAGAGGCAGTGGAGTGACCCAGCGGTGTCATTCCAAGACTAGGAAATGCCATTCCCGCAGGGAAAATTCCTGATTGTTGAGGAAGATCTCTTAAGGCTTGGAGCAAATGAGAGGCCTGGAATGGATACTCAGAGGGAGAAGGTTTTGTTTGTTGGGTTTTCCCGGTTTTTGTTTGTTGGGTTTTCCCGGTTTTTGTTTGTTGGGTTTTCCCGGTTTTTGTTTGTTGGATTTTCCCGGTTTTTGTTTGTTGGATTTTCCCTGGTTTTTGTTTGTTGGATTTTCCCGGTTTTTGTTTGTTGGATTTCCCTGGTTTTTGTTTGTTGGATTTTCCCGGTTTTTGTTTGTTGGATTTTCCCGGGTTTTGTTGGATTTTCCTGGTTTATGTTTGTTGGATTTTCCCAACTCTGGGATCCTGGCAGGTTTCGTTCCTGGCTGGAATTGGGCTTGGAATTCTGGTGTTCGGGGTTGGAGCAAAATTCCGGAATGGTTTGGGTGGGAAGGGACCTTCAGGATCACCCATGGGCTTCCAAAATCCCAGGTTGCTCCAAGCCCTGTCCAAGCTGGCCTTGGACAATTCCAGGGATCCAGGAACAGCCGCAAATTCTCTGGGAATTCCATCCCAGCCCCTCACCACCCTCCCAGGGCAGAATTCCTCCCCAAAATCCCATCCATCCCTGCCCTCTGGCAGTGGGAAGCCATTCCCTGTGTCCTGTCCCTCCATCCCTCATCCCAAATCCCTCTCCAGCTCTCCTGGATCCCTTTCAGGCGCTGGAAGCGTCTCCCAGATTTTCTTCCCTTCTCCAGGTGAACCCTCCCAACCCTTTTCCCATTTTCCTGGGATTTCACCTCCTGGGCCACGACTGCCTTCACCCACTCTGTCCCTTTATCCTTCACCACCAAAAAACACGGAAAAATCCCTGGATTGAGGCACGGTTCCTTCCTCGCGGTCTTTTCCCTACGGAATTGCGCCGGGGCCGGATTCCGGTGAATTCTGGGCCTCCTTTTCCCGAGGTTCTGGGATTTCCCTGCCGGCCTCGTTGTGTTCTTGTGAATCTTCCTTCTCTGCTCCTTTCATTCCCCTCGGAATGGAAACGGCTTCCAGTGGATCCGCATGTTTGGGAAAGCCGTTGGAAAACGTTAATTTGGGAAGTGCAGCCGCGGAATTATGGAATTTTTTTAATTGGTCTTCCTTGGCTGGGAGAGGTCACGGAAAAGCATGGAAAAGTGCAATTATGGGATGGGAATGGGGTGGTTTTCTGTATGGAAGAGGAGGATGGGCAATGAGGAGCCTGGGAATAACGTGGGGAATGGAAACGGCTTCAGCGGATCCGCGTGTCCGGGAAAGCCGTTGGAAAACGTTACTTTGGGAAGCGCCGCTGTGGAATTGCGGTTTTTTAAAAATAGAAAAAAAAATCTTCCTTGGCTGGGAGAGGTCAAGGAAAAACCTGGAAAAGTGTAATTATGGGATGGGGATGGGGATGGGGTGGTTTTCTGTCTGGAAGAGGAGGATGGGCAGTGAGGAGCCCAGGAATAGCGTGGGAATTCCTGTTGCTTTGGAATTCCAACTTGCCGTTGGTCCAGGGCGTTGGGAGCGCAGAAATCAGGGAATCGTGGAATTGGGCGGGATGAGGATGTAGAGAGCACCCAATTCCACCCCTTTGCCATGGGAAGGGATAATTTCCGCTATCCCAGGTTCTTCCAACCTGGCCTTGGACAATTCCAGGGATGGAGCAGCCACAGCTTCTCTGGGAATTCCATCCCAGCCCCTCATCACCCTCCCAGGCAGGAATTCATTCCCAACATCCCACCTATCCCTGCCCTTTTGCCCCCATTCCCTGTTATCCTGTCATTCCCTGCCTTTTCCCAAAACCCTTTCCCATCTTTTTTTTGGGATGTTTTTGGACTCTAAATCCCTTCAAAGGCTCCAAGTGAAGCCGTCCCTGGATTCTGAGTTCCAGGTGGGCTCGGAAGGGAAAATTCTGCTCCTTGAAGATCCCATCTTCCTTATTTTCCGCATTCCAGGGTTATTTTCCATCTTTTTGGTGTCTGTTTTTGAATTCCTGATTTTCAGGGACACATCCCGAGCTGCCCCGAGCACGGACACAGGGATTTGGTGGATCTGTGGATGCATCCTGAATTTTATTGGGAATTAAGTTGCTTCTTGGGGGTTTTCTGGATCCATTTATTGGAGCTGGGCTTGGATTTCTGGATGCTTCCTATGGTTCTTTGCTCCCTTTAATCCAAAGGGTGCATCCATGGATCCATGACAGGGAAAGAAGGAATTCCATGGAGCCCTTTCCCAGTTGGACCGCTTGAAAAAAAAAAAAAAATAAATAACAGAACAAAAATCCTCAGCAAGATTTAACGTAGTTGGGAATATTTGGGAATAATTAGGGAAAAGAGGGGAGAAAAATAATTGGGAAAAAAGGAAAAATTCCTTTTGGAAGAAGAGGAATTGAGGGGTTCGTGCTTGTGGATCTCTGACTGCTTCAGCGGGCTCTGGGTGAGGTGGGAGGGGATTTTTCTTCCTCTTCCCGGAAAAAATTGTGGGATTTGGGTCGGAGGTTGTTGGTGGAGGCTCCTGGACTTGGGATTGTCCACAGGGATGGAATTCTTCTTATTTATGGAATCGTGGAACGGGTTGGATTAAAAATCAGCCGGTCCCAACTCCTGCCGTGGGCAGGGACACCTTCTCCCATTTTCCAGGTTGTTCCAAGCCCTTCCCAACCTGACCTTGATAATTCTAGGGATGGGGCAGCCATGGAATTCCCTGGGAATTCCATTCCAGCGCCTCACCACCCTCGCCGTAATAAATTCCTTCCTTAAATCCGGTCTGAATGGATCAGGAATCCATTGCTGGGTTGGGGGCCTGGGGTTGCCGATTCCTGTGGGGACGGGAGCGGCTTCCCTCGGGATCGGTGCGTCCCTAATTAAGTGTGTCTGGATTAAATGGAGCAGTCGGGCAACAAAAACCTGGAAAAGCCTCTTTTTTGACAAAAAAAATTAATTTATTTCCCATTAATTCCACATCAAATTGATTTTCATTGCAGCCTCTGCCTCTCCCAAGGAGCAGGGGCCGTTCCCTTCCCTATTCCCACATTTCCAGGAGGCGCCATCGGATCTGCCAGGAATGAGAAAATCCCAAACCAATCCAACCTTTTAGGAACCTTTTTCTTTTCCCCCTTCTTCTCCTGAAAGTCACCTTGAGGGATCCACGTCGGACCGTGGCGGTTCCATTCCAGGGATTTTTTTTTGGAAGTGGGTGCTGCTCCCAAAAAAAAAAAAGAAAACCCCAAAAAATTCCACAGTGATCCAGAGAAAGTATTTTCTGTCTGGGAATTTTCTGTTTTAGCAGGAATTTCCTGAGGGTTTTGTTTCTTTTTTTTTTTTAATTGTGGAAATTGCTGTGCTCAGGACTCTCCAAACGCCGATAAGTGAGTCTGGAATTATTCCTGTCCCGTCACGCTCCAGCTCACCTGAACAATTCCCCCTTTTTTCCCTCGGCTGGGAGGGGCACGGAAAAAGGGATTTTTATCAGCATGGAATTGGGAATAAGATGAAAGAATGGTTTGGAAAGGGATCTTAAAAAGAACTCCCAACCCCCCTTCCATGGGCAGGGACAACCCGGTGCTCCAATCCCATCCAACCTGGCCTTGGACACTTCCAGGGATGGAGCAGCCACAGCTTCTCTGGGAATTCCGTCCCATTCCTGCCCCTCATCCCAACGCTCACAGCACAGAATAAAATTGGAAACATTTTTTTGTGGGAAAACCCATGGGAATAACACAGGGAGGAAAACTGATCTTTATTTATCATCTCTGTAATCCGCCAAAGTGGTTTTTTTTTTGGGAAGCTCCAAACAGGAAATCAGCCCAAACCCTTGGGAAAAGCTGGGTGTGAGGAGGAGCAGATTTGGCGACAGATCCCGGTGCTTTTCCACGCAGGAAAATCCCAATCCAGACTTTTAAGCCACAGTTGGGATTTTGCTTCATTCCATGTGTTCCTCCTCGGCCTTATCAGCTCATTAAGTGCCTTATCAGGAGGGATCTGTGGCCTTTGGAATTCCTGTGGGATCATAGAAAAATCGGGATACTCCTGGCATGTGCAAATATCTTCCCTTGAGGCTTTTAACTGTGGGAAAAAAGTGGCTTTTTGGGGGGATAAGTTTTTGGGAATTCCTGGATCGGGGAAGTGACATTCCCACTGTGCCGAGGGATCTCAAATCCCGGGATTTGTTTTGGGCCCTTCATGACAAAAAGGACATTGAGGGGCTGGAGCGTGGATTCCCTAATCATGGAATCATGGAATGGATTTGGGGAAAAGGTCTGGAACGCCAGGAGCAGCTGGGGAGGGGTGGGGAAAAAAGGGAATTTTTTTAGGGATAAATGAGCTGAGCTTAAGAGTTGTCCCTCCTCGTGTCAAATCCCACTGCAAAGCCAGGAATTCCGATTCCATTCCTCGTTCCCTTTCCTTTCGCTGGAACGCGGAAAACTCCTAAATTTGGAAAAACCGAGAGCCTGGATGTTTCAGTGCCGCGAACATTTTTTCCCCGGGGTCGGTTTTGTTCTGGAGAACCTGGAAAAGGGAATTTCAGAGGGTGCAAACCTGAGGCTGTCGGTGACTCACGGATCTCCCTCCACCCACATTCCCTGATCCAAGCTCTTTTCCTGGTTCTTGTCAGATTTTCCTGGGTGCCAGGAATCATTTCACCCTCAGGAACGCCCCTGAGGGGATCTCGAAGCTTTTTTCATGCTCCGGGAGAGCTGGAGAGGGATTTGGGATAAGGACACCAGGGAATGGCTTCCCACTGGTTGGGTGGGATATTGGGGAGGAATTCTTCACTTTGAGGGGCTGGGATGGAATTCCCAGCCCCTGGATCCCTGGAATTGTCCAAGGCCAGATTGGATGGCGCTTGGAGCAACCTGGGATAGTGGAAGGGAGTTGGAGCTGAACGGGCTCGGATCCAATCCCTTCCAACCCAACCCATCCCATCCCAGGATTTTGTGAAATTAAAGCTCCATGGAATTTTGGCTCAGGCAGGATTTAGAGCCGGAACAGAAAGGCACAAATGTCCGAGGGGGTCTGGGAAAACCTGGAAAACTGTCAAAAAAACAGGGATTGGGAAGGGAAAGATGAGAGGGGAATGAGGAATAAATTACTTATAGGTAAAAAGTAGAATCGTGGAATTTTTTAGGCTGGAAAGGAGCTTTAAGCTCTCCCAAGGCCACCACTGACCGTGTCCCCAAGTGGATTTTGGATCCCTCCCGGACAGGATCCCTCCCTTTGGATTCCTCCCTTTCCAGGAGGAATTCTCCCAAAAATATCCCACTAAACCTCTCCCGATGCCACTTGAGGCCATCTCCTCTCGTCCCATCCCTCATTCCCCTTGGGAGAAAATCCCGACCTTCACCCGGCTCCGACCTCGGAGCAGGAACTCGGCGAGGGGGAAAAGAATCCCAATTAATTCCCGAGTGTGGAATTAATCCGAAGGGACAGAAGCTCGGGAGAGGAGAAGCGGATGTGAAGGAGGCCGAGGGTGCTCCGGGCTATGCGTGGAAGTTGCGTGCCGGGAGAGGGGCGCGGAAGCTCTTTGATTGTGATCAGGGATGAAGGGCAGGCTCGGGGAAAAAAAAAAAAAACAAAAAAACAGGGAAGTTTGGAATGGTTGTGAGGGAAAAAACGAGCCACGCTTCATTTCCTAAATCCTTATTTATGGAGAATGCAGAAATATTCCAGGAAAATTTAAATCACAGAAATGAAGGGAGATTTGGTGTCGCCTCCGTGGGTTTTTTAGGAATTGTTGTTCCTGGAAGGTTGTGGAATTGCTGAAGCCTTTGAGGGATTTGGGGTGGGAAGGGCAGGAATAAATGAGTTTATGGATTTGCCTGAAATTGTGGAAATTGGAGTGGACCACAGAGGCTTTTTAAGGAAGAATCTTGTTTGGAGCTTCTGAAATGGTGAATGATATTTTTCGTAGTGAGATAAATGCGTAAAAATCCCTTTTTTTTAATCAGGAATTTTACAGCAGGAATTTCCGGAGCAGGAACAGGAGAAGCCTTGGAATAAGGGTCAAATCACCAAAAAAACCCCAGTTTTGTGATTTGACAAAATCAGCTTTGGCTCCTTCACAGCACCGAGAATTCCAAGGGAAAGCTCGGGATTGGGAGAGGTTCTGTCGTTCATCCCAAACGTTTCAGGGAGAAGGGAATGGGCAGGATGTGATCTCACAAAAGTCGTCTGAGGGTGCGCCACAACAGATTTGTTTTTTTTTTTGGGATCCTTCTCCATGAATGAACCTTTGTATTTTCGACAAAATTCGCCTGGAAATGTTTTTTATCCCAACTTTTTTCTATGAGATTCCAAAGGAATGTCGGAGGAAGCGATGGGAATAGAAGGGCAGGAGAATTGGGGGAAAAAAGTGACAAAAAGTGTGACCGCGGCAGGAGCTCCACATTTGGAGAAATTCCAAGTAGACTTTGGGCACGAGGAGAACATTTGGGAACTTTGGAGCTGGCTGGGGGTTGGGATCTGCTCCCAGGGGAAAAGGAGCAGGACGAGGGGAAACTCCAGCCATGCCAGGGCAGGTTTAGGCTGGATTTTGGGAAAATTCCTCCCGGAATTTTTGGCACAGGGAGAATCAGGAATATTTTGGGCTGGGAACGATAACGAGGCCTTAACTGAGAATCCGTTTGAGGCAGGATCTGTTTGGTGCAGGAGATCAGGAGAAATCCAGTTAAAAATCCCGGGATGCAGAAATAGGAATGACAAAGGGTGTGGGATCTCTCCTTGTCTTCTAAATCAGAGGGAGAAGCTCCAGTTGGGCTTCCAACCCTTTAATCCACCAAAACATATTTCCAAGGAATGTTTTCTTTCTCCTATTCCTCAATTTAACTCTTCCAACTTGCTCCGCGTGCTGCACTTATTCCTTTACCAGTTTTAGGCTCGCTTCCCCTTGACAAATTCCCTTTTATCCCAAAAAAAGGCCTTGAACTGCTCCAAAGGGCAAAAATACTCGGAGATCATACTCAGATTTGGTTTTTTTCCCACATCTGACTCAGGAACTCTTCTGTCAGCTGGAGGAGGAGGAAGAATAATTTAAAATATTCAACCCTTCACGAGCAGCGCTCCAAGAGTGTTTTTAATGCAGCCGGAATAAGATTTGGGTTTTGGAGCTCTCTTGGTATTGATTTGTTGCTTCAATTTGCTCGTCGTGCATGGAGGGAGGAAAATGTTTTTATAAAAAGATTTCTGAGCACCCCAGCAATGGCTGGACCATCACCGAGTTGCTTTGGCTGTTCATGGTTAATTTGATTTCTATTTAAAGCCAGCAGGGATTTATTTGGTCGCGTTTCAAAGGAGGAAAAAAAAAGTGAGGAGTGGGCGGATCTCATCGGGACCCTGATTTAGGAGATGTCTCCTCCTTCCCCACCTCACATCGGGGCTTTTTTATCCCAAATTTCTGTCTCACCCTCACCTGGGTGCAAGTGAGGAGAGTAAATCAAAAACATCCTAAAAAAAACCCCAAAAAAACAAAACAAACCCCAAATCTTGATGCTTAAGGAATTTTCCTGCTCGCCTCATCGTCTTCCCTCGTTTTTAGCTGCACTTTTCAACCGTAGCTTCCAAAACCCAAAACAAACCCCAAATCCCCAAATCTTGGTGTTTAAGGAATTTTCCTGCTCGCCTTGTCGTCTTCCCTCGTTTTTAGCTGCACTTTTCAACCGCAGCTTCCAAAACCCCAAACAAATCCCAAATCTTGGTGTTTAAGGAGTTTTCCTGCTCGCCTTGTTGTCTTCCCTTATTTTTAGCTGCACTTTTCAACCGCAGCTTCCAAAACCCAAAACAAACCCCAAATCCCCAAATCTTGATGTTTAAGGAAATTTCCTGCCCACCTCATCGTCTTCCCTCGTTCTTAGCTGCACTTTTCAACTGTAGCGTCCAAAACCCAAAACAAACTCTAAATCTTGGTGTTTAAGGAATTTTTTAGGCTGGAAAGCTCGTCTCAACATCCTCCCTCGTTTTTAGCTGCACTTTTCAACTGCAGCTTTCAAAATTTAAAACAACCCCAAATCTTGGTGTTTAAGGAATTTTCCTGCTCGCCTCATCATCCTCCCTCGTTTTTAGCTGCACTTTTCAACCCTAGCTTCCAAAATCCAAAACAAACCCCAAATCCTCAAATCTTGATGTTTCAGGAATTTTCCTGCTCGCCTCATCATCTTCCCTCGTTTTTAGCTGCACTTTTCAACCATAGCTTCCAAGAGCACGGGTCATCGACCTGGAGATTGGCAGATGAGATTCCCTCTGGCTCTGGTGTCGCTCTGAGGAATCCGTGTCCGGAAAGGCGGAATTGAGCCGGGTGGGCACCGCTGGGTGAGGAACCCAACGAAGGCGTTGCCTGGGGGATGGAAATGCCCTCAGAGCCTGGCAATGTCTGGCAATTCCTACTTTTCCCTGGAAATTTGTTGCCCAGGCAGTTGGAAGAGGTTTTATTCTCAGGGTTGGAATCCAGGATCTTGGAACGCTGTGTTATCCTGGAATCTTTGCCTCAGTTTCTGAGCGGGGGTGTTGGGTGGTGCTTGATGAGTTTCTGCTCAAATGTTTGGGTTTGAAGGGTCTCAGCTGGGAAGGCCTCGAGGGTTGGGATTGATTTTCCTTTCCTTGAAAAAATTGGATCGTGTTGGAGCCAAGCTGGGAGAGCTGGGAATGTCCGTCCTGGAGAAGAGAAGGATCCAGGGAGAGCTGGGATCTCCTTCCAGTGCCTGAAGGGACTCCAGGAGAGCTGGAGAGAGATTTAGGACACGGAATGGAGGGACAGGACACTGGGAATGGCTTCCAGAGGCCAGGGATAGATGGAATATTGGGAAGGAATTCTGCCTTGAGAGGCTGAAGAGGCCTGGAATGGAATTCCCAGAGAATCTGCAGCTGTCCCATCCCTGGAAATGTCCAAGGACAGCTTGGATGGTGCTTGGAGCAACCTGGGATAGTGGAAGTTTTCCAAGGCAGGGAGTTGGAACTGGATGGTCTGGAAGGTCCTTTCCAACCCAACCCATTCCGGAATTTTATCCTGCTCTTGATGAGTTTCTGCTCAAATGTTTGGGTTTGAAGGGTCTCAGCTGGGAAGGCCTTGAGGGTTGGGATTGATTTTCCTCTCCCTGAAAAAATTGGATTGTGTTTGAGCCAAGCTGGGAGAGCTGGGAATGTCCAGCCTGGAGAAGGGAAGGATCCAGGGAGACCTCAGAGCTGCTTCCAGTGGCTGAAGGGCTCCAGGAGAGCTGGAGAGGGATTTGGGACACAGGATGGAATGACAGGACACTGGGAGGGGTTCCCACTTCCAGAGGGCAGAGCTAGAAGGGATTTTGGGAAGGAATTCTGCCTTGTGAGTGTGGTGAGGCCCTGGAATGGAATTCCCGGAGAAGCTGTGGCTGCCCCATCCCTGGAAGTGTCCACGGCCAGCTTGGATGGTGCTTGGAGCAACCTGGGATAGTGGAAGTTATCCAAGGCAGGGAGTTGGAACTGGATGGTCTTGCAGGTCCTTTCTGACCCAATAAAATTCCATTCTGGAATTTTATCCTGCTGGTGCCACTCTGGAAGGAGAATCCTGCCGGATAACGGGATCAGCTCCCCATCCAACACCTCAGAGCTGTGGCCATTTTATGGCCAAGGTCCAGCTGGCTGTGGACCTTCCCCACGGACACTCAGCGTGCTTGGAGAACATCCCAAGTGGCTCAAAATTAGGGATAAACAACTTTTTTGGACAATTTGTGGTGGGAAACATTCCCGGTGAGCTCACTTGGGCGAGTCCCCGCGCCAGACAGGCCCGGCGAGTCCCGGAGGCTCCAACAACGTCTCACCCATTCCCAAACAACCACTGACACCCCCAAAAGGTTGGGATGGGATCGTTTATCCCGGGAGGCAGCCGCTGTGGTTCCTTGGAGTGTCTGGGGGATGATTTCCCTAATTTCCCTGCTGCTCCGAGGGTTTTAATCAGCCGGCAAATTGCAGGCCTGGCTGATTCCCGCCTTATCTCCCGGCCTTGCTGCTTGGGTTCAAGGGCCCAGCTCGGCTTTGTCATCTCAAGATGAGCTCCCAAATTTCTTTGAGGGTGGAATTAAAGGCTGTGAGCACGCAGGACCTGCTGGTTTGAGCAGCTCCTCAAACTTTGTTTAACCACAGGAAGCATTCCTGGTTCTTTGAGGAGGAGCCTTTCCATGAAAATCCCCCCCTCCACCTCGCCCCGTGACTCAGCCACATCCAGCTCCAACCCTGGGGAATCGCGTTGAATCCTCCAAATTCCCCCGTCATCCGTGAAAATTCCGTGACGCAGCATCCCCTTAACCTGGTTACCTGCTTTTCCCGTTGTTTTTCAGAGGGATCCCTGTGTTTCCTCTGCCCTATTTTCCCTCGGCAGCTCCGTCACAAGGGTGACACGGATAAGGAGGGAAATTTTCCGCTCTCCCGCGGGGGCCTGGAGCCCGATTTGATTTGGGATAATCAAACCTTCCAGCTGCTTTGTTCCAGGCACCTATTATTGGGAAAGGAGGCCGCTGTGAGCCCTCACAAAGGGTTGGGAAGGGCCGGAATTCAAAGGGAAGCAGGTTCAGGGAGGAGGATTTGGTCACCTCAGCCTTTTTTGGGAGAGGGCGTGGGAGTTGGGATTTGGGTCATTTGTTCTTCCTGCTGTAATAAAAGCAGATCCTAATTGCTGCAGGTTCTTGCTATTGTGCCAAAATTGCTGTGACAGGTAAAACCATTCCCGGCGTTGCTGTTCCAAAAATGTCAATGCAAAAGAAAAAAGAATCGTTTTCCCGGTGAGAATTCCCTGTTTTTCCAATCCACAGCTTCCAAGATGTGGGTGATGGGTGGGCTGGATGAAACTCCTCCCTTTTTCCATGGTGGTTTCTCTCCTGTTTTGTTCTCCAGAGTGGTGGATTCCTGGTCCAAGAAACCTTTGGAAGTGGCTCTCTAGGATATGGTGGGATTTTGGGGGTGGTCTCGTGCAGGACTCGACCGTCCTTGTGGATTAGCTCAGGTTATTCCATGGTTTTGATTCTGTGTCTTTGAGAATCTTTCCGTGATTCTCACCCTTTGTTTTGGGGTGGTGGGAGCTGGAAAAGCCTGGGAATATGGGGAAGGAATAATTTCACTCTTAAAATCAAATTGCTGGCCTTAAAGCAGGGAATAATTCCATTTTGGACAGACTGTGGGTGATGGAAATGGGATCTTTTCTGTAGAGTAGCCCTGGCACCATCAGAATTCCTAAAAATATTTTATTTTATGGATCCTCTTCACGGAACACCCAAGACCACCCTGACTTCTGTTCCAAAATATTCTTCCTTGGGAAGACTTGAGTTCCCGGCTCTTAAACCTCCCCAAACTGGTTTAAAACTCTGCTTTGAGCCCTAAAGACCAGGGGGAAATCCTCATTTAAATATTCCTTATGCAAAGTGGCAGCTCCTGACTCGACTGGTGCCGCAGGTATTCCCTCGTTTCGCCGCCTGATTATCCCACAGCAGTTTCTCCTACGTTTTCAGCTCCCGTCTGCAGCTCCAACTGCAAATCCCAAAGTTTTGAGTCAGCTCCTCATCCCAGCTGCCTCCGGAGCGCTTCTCTCCCACACGCACCCGGCTCCTTCTTCCCTTGGCTTTCCCACTTGCCAGCCTTTCATTCCCTTGTTCTGGTGGTGGAAAAATAGGGATTAATCATCCTGACAGATCCGTGATGACTTCCAGGGCACCTGATTTTGAACGGGATGAGACAAAAATCTGATTTATCATGTCTGCCTTCACCAGTTGCCTGCTCTTCTTTCTTTCCCTTGCTGTTTGTTTAAGGCAGGCTTGAATCTGTTGGAGCAAATCCAGGAGATGCCCCAAGGGCTGGAGAGAGGCTGAGAATTTCCAGTTTGGAAAAGAGAAAGCTCCAAGGAGACCTCAGAGCCCCTTCCAGTGCCTAAAGGGACTCCAGGAGAGCTGGAGAGGGACTTTGGACCGGGGATGGAGGGACAGGACACAGGGAATGGCTTCCCACTGCCAGAGGGCAGGGATGGATGGGATACAGGGAAGGAATTCCTGGCTGGGAGGGTGGTGAGGCCTGGAATGGAATTCCAAGAGATTCTGTGTCCATTCCATCTCTAGAAGTGTCCAAGGCCACGTTGGAGCAACCTGGGATAGAGGAAGGTCCATATCCCATGGGATGAGATTCTGGGAATCTGGGAATTCCATGCCCATGGCAGAGAGTGGGGCTGGGTGATCCTGAAGGTCTCTTCCCACCCAAACCATCCCATGATATTTATTTATAGGAGGACATTAACAATCCCAACCAATTATTCAATTTTCTTCAACTCCCCATCATTCCCGGGCTCCATCTCCCTAAAAATCTCATTTGGCTTTATTTTTTGGGGATTTTGGAAGTGTTTTTTTCTTCTCCTCATCTTTCCCCTTCTAAGGCCTTCAACCAGAACGTTCTACTCATGCCTTGGCTCTTCTTCTCCCTATGGAATACGCAGACTCTAAACCAGGATTTTCCCAGCTATCCCAAACTTTTTACAGGCTTGGAAGGTCTGAAAATTTTATTGAGAAGCCTTGTGGGATTCGCTGGAAAATTTGCCCCCTCCTGCCTTTGTTTCTCACGTTTTCCTTCTGCTCCATTTCTCCTCGCTCGCTTTTTTCACACCTTCCGCGTCCTCCTTCACGGCTCCGGCAGAAACTCCTCCATCCCCGCGAGGAGAGGCTCGGAATTCTGTCGGAAAGCTGCAGAAGCACCAAAATTATCCCTCTTTTCATGGAGCTCCTGGAGCTGCAGAGATGTGCAAACTCCATCCACAGGTGTTTCACGGAGTTTCTCCTCATTTTTTCTCATTTTTTGGGATCAACCTTTGAGTTTCCTCCTCCTCTTTCCCCCATCGTTTTTTGGTCGTTCCCTGTTGGAATTGTCTCGTGTCAGGTGTTGGAATATCTCTCTTAGAATAATGTAATTGTTGGGGTTGGGAAAGATTTCCATGCTCAAAGATTAAATGGAGTTGCTTCTCCTTTTTTCTCATTTTTTTGGGATCAACATTTGAGTTTCCTCCTCCTCCTCCCCCCATCGTTTTTTGGTCGTTCCCTGTTGGAATTGTCTCGTGTCAGGTATTGGAATATCTCTCTCAGAATGATGGAAATGTTTGGGTTGGGAAAGATTTCCATGCTCAGAGATTTCATGGAGTTGCTCCTCATTTTTTTGGATCAACTTTTGAGTTTCCTCCTTCTCCCATCGTTTTTTGGTCATTCCCTGTTGGAATTGTCTCGTGTCAGGTGTTGGAATATCTCTTAGAATGATGGAATTGTTGGGGTTGGGAAAGATTTCCATGCTCAGAGATTTCACGGAGTTTCTCCTCATTTTTTCTCTTTTTTTTGGGGATCAACATTTGAGTTTCCTCCTCCTCTTCCCCCCCATTGTTTTTTGGTCATTCCCTGTTGGAATTGTCTGGTGTCAAGTTTTGGAATATCTCTCTTAAAATGATGGAATTTTTGGGTTGGGAAAGATTTCCATGCTCAAGGAATCCCTACCATTCCTTCAGCACTGCCAAGGCCACCACTGGCCGCGTCCCCAAGCGCCACATCCACAGGGATGGGAATTCCACCTCCGTGCCAGGGCCGGACAGCCCGAATATTCCCAATATCCAACCTAAACCTCCCCTGGCACATCCTGAGGCCGTTTCCCCTCATCCCCGTTCCCTGGGAGCAGATCCCAACCCCCATCCGGCTCCAAAATCCCGTCAGCACCTTCCCAACTGTTTTCCTCGTGCCCAAGCTCTGCCGCTCCCTTGGAATTTCTCCAACTGTCGAGCTCCTGCTACAGTCACACTTTTTTGTCTTTTTCTTCTTTTTTTTCCCCTCCCCATTCTCCTGTCCTCCCACTCCCGTCACTCCCGCTGCCGTTCCTTCGGCATCTTGCAGGGAAAAGATGTTTTCATACTCGGGGATCTCGCGGAGCCTTTGATGCTCGGAAATGCAAATTTATTTGCATCTCCTTTGTGCTGCTGGTACCTTGCTGCGTCTTTCAGGTGCTGGATTGTCGATCCAGCCCCGCTGTATCCCGGTGGGAATTAACCCTCGTGCTGGGAGACTGCCGGTAGCTGTTGATCCATGGGGGAAAAAAAAAAAAAAAAAAAAAAAAAAAACAAACCAAAAAAAAACCCCAAGACTGCATTAATTCCTGGCAATTTTAGCATGGAGTTTTTTTGGCTGCTGTGAGTCGTGAACAAGAGGCTGGAGGGAAAATTCAGGATGTGGAGTTTGGGAAAAATGTAGGGAAAAGAGGAGTTGTGGCAAGGATATCCTTTGATCTTCCTTCTCCTGAAGCAAACTGGGATGAAATGATAAAGTTTTCCATTGATTTCGGTGGGATTCCTCAGGAAGAACTTGGGAATTTCATGGCTGGTTTAAGGCGCTGTCCCTGCTGGATGAGGATCCCTCAAATTGGGGATTGGAGGGCTCTGTCCCAGCTGCAACTCATGGAATCGTGGAATGGTTTGGGTTGGAATGGACCTGAAAAATCCCATTGCAAATCTTTGCTGAGTATCCATTTCCCCATCTGTTGGGAAAGCAACACCTATCCATGGATATCCATCCAGTTTTCCTCAAGGAAAAACACAACACAATCCCACCGTGGAGGAACTTAAAATTTGAAGGAAAGAGAAATCTGGAGCAGCCAGGTCCTTGAGCTCCTTGAATCCAAGTTTTATTATGGATATGGCAGTGCGAATGCCATCCATGCCGTGCAGCCAATGGGAAGCCAAAATAAACAGCGTGGAGCGGGAGGAGGAATTTTGATGTGGAAGGGGACAAAATCAGGTGTAGGTTGGTGTGGAGTTGATTCCAGCCTCAAATGGGAGGAATTTAACCCGGAATTCTTGCGCGGAACCTGACGATGAAATCCCTGTTTGCTTCCGGAGTGTTGGTGGGCAGCGTTGTCCTGGGTTTTGGATTCTGTGGGAAAGGGTTGGATGGGAAGGTGAGGAAAGGTCGGTCCAGTGTGGAAGGTTGGGAATGATCATTCTGGAAGGTGAGGAAAGGTCTGATGTGGAAGGCTGGGAATGTTCTCGTGTGGAATGTTGGGAATGATCGTTCTGGAAGGTGAGGAAGAGTCTGGCGTGGAAGACGAGGAATGATTGGATGTGGAAGGTTAGGAATGTTCTGGTTTGGAAGGTTGGGAATAATCTGGTGTGGAAGGCTGGGAATGTTCAGGTGTGGAAGGTTGGGGATGTTCTGGTGTGGAAGGCTGGGAATGGTCATTGTGGATGGTTGGGAATGGTGCAGTGAGGAAGATGAGGAGTGATCCAGTGAGGAAGGCAAGGAATGGTCCAGTGAGGAAGGTGAGGAACAATCCACTGAGGGAAGTGAGGAATGGTCTACTGAGGAAGATGAGGAGTGTCCAGTGAGGAATGTCAGGAATGATCCAGTGAGGAAGGTGAGGAATGGTCATTGAGGAAGATGAGGAAGGATCTGGTGTGGAAAGTGAGGAAAGCTCCAATATGGAAGGTGAGGAGCAATCCCGTGTGGAATATGGGGACAGATTTTATGTGGAAGATGAGGAACAATCCCACATGGAAGGTGAGGAAGAGTTTGGTGTGGAAGGTGAGGAAAGCTCCAATGTGGAAGGTGAGGAGCAATCCCTGTGGAAGGTGGGGATGGATTTTATGTGAAAGATGAGGAATAATCCCATGTGGAAGGTGAGGAATGGTTCAGTATGGAAGATGAGGAAGAGCCTGCTGTAGAAGACAACCCAAAAAACCCAAATTTGGGATGGGCTGGAAGGGCCTCGTGCCTGTGATCCCACAATCTCCCGGTGTTCCATGGCCCCCACAATCCCAAATCCCAGGGCAGGTGCTGAGGAGCGCTCTGGCTCCTGGCAATTAATCCCCGCTAACGACAGAATCGCTCGTTCCATCCCTCGTGATTGCAGAGGGACGTTCCCGGCGCAGCCTCTTAACGAGCGCCTTCTGCAGCACTGAAAATGGGGAGGAAAAAAATAAAAAAATAAAAAAAAAATAAAATATGCATATTTTAAGTAGACAGATTGCTGCCTTCATCTGGCTGCCTGATTAGATGCCAGGGCGGCACCGTGCGACAGGAATTCCATTCTTTTCCTTCCCTCCCGTCTCCCTTTCCCCTCTTTTATCGGAATATTGTCGCGCTGGGCGATTTTTGATTTTCTGGGAAGATTCACTGCTCAGGGCAGGTCTTTCTTTGCTGCCTGAACTTGGGAAAACCTTGAAGCCCCCAGGCCCAGAGGTGAGCTGCAGAGCTCTGCCGGATTTTTGGGAAGCGGGAACACGGCGGTGACAGGAAAAGGCGGAATTAACGCGCAAACTCGGGGCTTGTTTTGCCCTTCATAGAAATCTGAATTTTTCAACGTGGTTTCCAAAGGTTTCCAAGCAACCGTGCATGTGTGTGGTTGGCTTTGGCAGGATCCCAGAATCCTCGCTCTTCCTTTGGGATGGCGCCAGCCAGGAAGCTTCCCGCTGGCTTGGGCTGGTGGGAGGCGGCCACCAATGTCCTCTGCTGCTGCCAGGCCATGGGGATGGGGGAAGTTTTTCCCTGGAATTGCAGATTCCAAGGGTTTGGGGCCTTCTGGTTGGGCAGAATCCCACCGATCTTGAGGATTACGGGAAATGGGATCCCAGCGTTCTCCGCTCACGGATGGCTGTGGAGTTCTGGGGTGTTTACGGATGGTGTGGAGTTCTGGTGTGTCCAGGATTGGAGGGATGTGGAGCTGTTGGAGCAATTCCAGAGGAGGCCATGGAGATGCTCCAAGGGTTGGAGCTCCTCTGCTCTGGAACCAGGCTGGGAAGAGTTGGGAATGTCCAACATGGAGAAGGGAAGGATCCAGGAAAACCTCGGTGTCCAGGATTGAAGGGATGTGGAGCAAATCCAGAGGAGAACGTGGAGATGCTCCAAGGGTTGGAGCTCCTCTGCTCTGGAACCAGGCTGGGAAGAGTTGGGAATGTCCAGCCTGGAGAAGGGAAGGATCCAGGCAAACCTCGGTGTCCGGGATTGGAGGGATGTGGAGCTGCTGGAGCAGATCCAGAGGAGGCCATGGAGATGCTCCAAGGGATGGAGCCAGGCTGGGAAGAGCTGGGAATGTCCAGCCTGGAGAAGGGAAGGATCCAGGCAAAACCTCAGAATGGGGAATTTTACGCTGGGTTTTGACAGTTCCCAAACTGAGGTTTTTGGGGATGAGGAGAGGAATCCCGAGGAAAAGGGCAACCAGCAGGAAAATCAGGATGGAAATTTAGCAGGAAACACAAAAAATAGATGGGAAAAAAAAAAAAAAAAGAGAGGCCTCAAAGTAAAGGGGAAGGAAAATACCTGGAATTTGTTCCTTTTTGGCAATTCCTAAAAGACTGAGGGGAAAAAAGACTGGGATAGGATGGGGTGGAATGGGATGGGATTCCTTCTCATCCTGGAGAAGGGAAGGATCCAGGGAAACCTCGGAGCCCCTTCCAGTGCCTGAAGGGGCTCCAGGAGAGCTGGAGAGGAACTTGGATCAAGGTATGGAGTGACAGGACACATGGAATGGTTCCCACTGCCAGAGGTGAGGGATAGATGGATATTGGGAAGGAATTCTTCCTTGTGAGGGTGGTGAGGAGCTGGAATGGAATTCCCAGAGAATCCATGCCTGCCCCATTCCTGGAATTGTCCACGGCCGGCTTGGACAGGGTTTGGAGCAACCTGGGATGGCGAAAGGTGTCCCTGCCCACGACAGGAGAGGAGCTTAAAGATCCATTTCAGCCCAAACCATTCCACGAATCCGTAACGAAATCGGATTTGGCCGGTGTCCACCGTGGAATTTAATGCTGTAAAAATCATTTGCTCCACCACGACCTTTTCTCTGATGCTCTAATGGGGTTTTTTTTCCCCTGTTTGCTGCACACGCCAGGAATAAAATCCAATCCAATTTATTCCACTGCGTGTCCACAGCCCAAATCTTGGAGTGCTGATGTTTTAATCCCATTTTTTAACACGCTGCTCCTTCTCCGTTCCCCCCGGCCTGCTGCGATTCCAACCTTAGGGAATGAAGCTGGAGAACAAAACTCCTCCAGGACTGGAGAGCATTTTTTGGGAATGATTTTTTTCCCCTGTGTTGGTGAATTTGCTTTCCTGGCTCTCCAGGAAATAAATACTTTTATATTTATGAATGAATTAATTTTTTATGAATTTAGAAATGACTCACATACACCTAAATAGTTTCTAAATTAATAAAAATTTAATTCATTCATAAATATAAAAAATATAGAATATATTTTATATATATAACATATATTATATTAGAAATAAATATAATGTATTTATTGTGTTGATTATATTATATTATATTATATTATATTATATTATATTATATTATATTATATTATATTATATTATACTATATTATATTATATTATATTACATTATATTATATTATATATAAATTTATATTTTATTTTACATATTATATAAAATAAAATATAAATTTAAAAATATTAATTCATAAAAAATCTTCATTTCTGCTTGTTTGGTTTCTCTGAAAAGTGTCCTTGTCCTTCTCCTTCCCTTTTCCTTGGCAAATTGGGAAATGTTGTTTTTGTCCCACCTGGGAGCCGCAGGAATTCACAAAGTCCTCTTGAGTAACAGCGGATTTTGGGAGTAGAAAATATAATTTCAGTCCTCGAGAAATTAATAATATTGTATTATAAATATAATTTCAGCCCGCACCTGAGCCCTCTCCAGGTTCCTGAGCAATCCTGCCAGGGAATAACAAAACCCGGGAGGGGAGGAAGGCTCGGGGCCTGGCCTGGTGCGCACGGGCCCAGGGAGGCCCAGGCAGAAACCCCAACAATTCCCTTTAAAGTTTGGCCCTGTTGAGGGGAACGGGTTGGGCTCCTGAATCCTCATGGAATGGTTTGGGTTGGGAAGGACCCTGAAATCCAGCTGGTTCCATGCCCTGATTCTCCCAATCCCTTTGTCCGGGCGGCTTTTCTCCAGAGGGGTGAATTCCAAGGCCGCGGGGTTTGCTTTGGGCAGAGCCGTCACTCCAGAGGCTTTTCCAGGCTGGAGGGACTTGGGCTCCCTTCCCGGGGTGAGGAATAACGGGATGCTGGCACTGGGATCCTGCAGGGAAGGGATGGGGCCGATGGATTTGCTTCCTTTGCTTCCCGTGGAAAGTTTGATTTGGCTGAAATCTTTGGGACAGGACGAGGGGAACGGCTTGGACTGACAGAGGGAATTTGGTATATTGGGAACGAATTCCTGCCTGTGAGGGTGGTGAGGGGCTGGAATGGAATTCCCAGAGAAGCTGTGGCTGTCCCTGGAGCCCTGGAAGTGTCCAAGGCCAGGTTGGAGCAACGTGGGATGGTGGAGCGAGGTTGGAAGGCGATGACCTTGGAGGTCTTTTCCAACCCAAAGCATTCCATGATTCCATTTCCAATTGTGACAGCAGCGTTTCTCCGAGGGCTCCTGTTGAGCTTGGCACCTTCTTGAAGGAATTTAATTTAATTCTGATTGATGGGAATTTCAATTAGCAGAGGGAGGAGAATCTAAGGGTCATCTCCTGTTGAGGAATAACGATGCCAAACTTCCTCTTAACCAAAATATTGCCGCTGTTCTTGCCGGAATTATGGAATAATTAATGGAATTGTTTTAGTTGGAATAGTAATGGAATTATTTTGGTTGGAAAAGATCTCCAAGGTCACAAATCCCAACCATTAACAGCACAGAGCCGTCCTTTCAGCTGGAAAGGTCAGCGCAGGTTTTTAGGTGATATTTAAGGCGAGCAAACAGACAAAAGAGATTTGGTTGGAAACCCGGGGCAAGAATCCTTTTCCCGATCCTCCAGGATTCCAGGCGGCCCCGAAAGGACGGATCTGTCGTGATGTGGTGCTTTAAGGGATTGTGGGGAGATCATTAAAATCACTCTGCAGCAGCTCGGATCATCCCTCGTGGTTTCAGGACGTCCCAAAGGCGTTTTTAGCTGCGTCCCAAAAGTCTGGTGGAGCGAGGGCTCCTGGCCGGCTCCCGATGGATCGGGAATTTCTCTCCGTGCCTGGTGGGTTTTGCACGTGATGAGTCTTGATGAGCTTCGTTAGCTCTGGAGCAGCTAACGAGCAACCAGGATGGCAGGCTTGGAGCAAGTCATGGAATGGTGGAATGATGGAATCATGGAATGATGGGATGGTTTGGGTTGGGAGGGATCTCAAGGATCATCCAGTCCCACCCCTCTGCCATGGGCAGGGACACCTTCCACTATCCCAAGCTTCTCCAAGGCAAATCCAACCTGGCCTTGGACACTTTCAGGGATGGAGCATCCACAGATTCTCTGGGAATTCCGTTCCAGCACCTCACCACCTATTCCTTCCCAATATTCCATATAAACCCACTCTCTGTCCATTTAAACCTCCTCCTTGTCCTGGCATTCCCAACCCTTAGGCCCAGGACCTGGATCTGGATTTTCCAGGGACGGAAACAACTTCCCCCAACCTCCTTTTGGTGAGGTCCAGGACCAAACTGAACCTTTAATTTTATTAAACGGAATTAGCGGAGTAAAGCCCTAATTAAGGAGGGTTTAACAATAATCCCTCGGAATGGGCAAAGCCGCGGTATCCTGCCTGCTCCACTCCCTGGGTTTTTTTTGGGGGGAATGTTTTGTAATATGGCTTTTGTAACAGAGTTTTGTGGCTCTTTCTGACTGAGTTTATTGACAAATTTATTTACAAATCCCTTGGGAGGGACGACCGGGAAAGGAGGTCACGGAGCATGGTGGAGTCACCACCCGTGGCCTTTTAATTTTTAATTTAACGCATCCTAAATATTTCATTTTGACTCTTCCAAATCGCCTTTTTTCCTTTTTTTTTTTTTTTTTTTTTTTTCTCTTTTTGGTGCAGGTGAAGCAAATCCTGTTTTCCTTAACTGAAATTCCCACTTTTGCCCAAAACACCTCTGGGAATTGGTCAGAGAATTTTAAAAGGCAGCGTGACAAAATATTATTGTTGTAGAGGGAACGGGGCTCCCGTCGGGAAATCCGTGAATGTCAAACTTTAGCATTTTTGACCGCTCTTCCTACGCTTTCCCGGAATCCACCAGGCGAGTGGGTTTTCCTGCCCTGCCAACCTTTAGGGATGAATATTCCTTTTATTGCTCCCTCCTTTCTCTCCCTGTGATGTTCCAGCCATGGGATGATGTCACAGGAGCCGAAATATGGCCGGGGAACAAATCAATGTTGTGAGGACGGGGACAGAGGTGGGCGTTCTCCCGGGAAGGCTCAAAGCACTGGAAAAATGCCAGGAACCTCGCTTTCCTGGGATGGAGGCTGCTCTTGTGGGGTTGGGAATCCCAGGAGAGCTCGATATCTTGTAGGATTGGGAATTCAGCAGGAGCTCAGCCTCTTGTAGGGTTGGGAATTCTGGGAAGAGCTTGAATTCTTGTGGGATTAGGAACTCTGGGAGAGCTCAACTTCTTGTGGGGTTGGGAATTCCAGGAGAGGTCAGACTCTTGTGGAGTTGGGAATTCCAGCGGGGTTCAGCCTCTTGTGGGCTTGGGAATTCCGGGAAGAGCTTGATTTCTTGTGGGGTTGGGAATTCCATGAGAGCTCAATTTCTTGTAGGATTGGGAATTCAGCAGGAGCTCAATTTCTTGTGGGGTTGGGAATTCAGGGGGAGCTCAACCTCTTGTGGGGTTGGGAGTTCCAGGAGAGGTCAAACTCTTGTGGGGTTGGAAATTCTGGGAAGAGCTCGACCTCTTGTGGGATTGGGGATTCAGCAGGAGCTCAATCCCTTGTGGGATTTGGAATTCCAGAGGTGCTCAACCTCTTGTGGGGTTGGGGATTCCAGGAGAGCTCAATCTCTTGTGGGATTGGGAATCCAGGGGCAGCTCACTCTTTTGTGGGGTTGGGAATCCAGGGGCAGCTCACCCTTTTGTGGGGTTGGGAATTCTGGGAAGAGCTCGACCTCTTGTGGGGTTGGGAAATCCAGGAGAGCTCAATGTCTTGTGGGATTGGGAATTCCGGGAAGATCTTGACCTCTTGTGAGGTTGAGAATTCTGGGAAGAGCTTGATTTCTTGTGGGGTTGGGAATTCAGGGGCAGCTCAGCCTCTTGTGGGGTTGGGAATTCTGGGAAGAGCTTGATTTCTTGTGGGGCTGGGAATTCTAGGAAGAGCTTGACCTCTTGTAGGGTTGGGAGTTCTGGAGGAGCTCAACCTCTTGTAGGATTGGGAATTCAGGGTGAGCTCAATCTTTTGTGGCCTTGGGAATTCCAGAGGAGTTCAACCTCTTGTGGAGTTGGGAATTCTGGGAGAGCTCAGTCTCTTGTGGGCTCGGCAATTCAGAGGCAGCTCAGCCTCTTGTGGGATTGGGAATTCCAGAGGCGCTCAGTCTCTTGTGGGGTCGGGAATTCTGGGAGAGCTCAGCCTCTTGTGGGGTTGGGAATTCAGCAGGAGCTCAGTTTCTTGTAGGTTTGGGAATTCTGGGAGAGCTCAGCCTCTTGTAGGGTTGGGAATTCCAGGAGAGCTCATCCTCTTATGGGATTGGGAATTCTGGGGCAGCTTAGCCTCTTCTGGGATTGGGAATTCCAGAGGTGCTCAGCCTCTCAGGGGATTGGGAATTCAGAGGCAGCTCAACCTCTTGTGGGGTTCAGAGTTCAGCAGGAGCTCAATTTCTTGGGTTGGGAATTCCAGGATACCTAAATATCTTATAGGGTTGGGAATTCCAGAGGTGCTCAGTCTTTTGTGGGGTTGGGAATTCAGCAGGAGCTCAATTTCTTGTAGGGTTGGAAATTCCAGGAGACCTCAATCTCCTGTGGGGGTGGGAATTCAGGGAGAGCTCCGATCCCCCTTTTCTCTGGGATGAGCCCCCCAACTCCCTCAGATGCTCCTTGGAATTCCCTTCCCAGCCAAGGGAAGGAAGTCGGGAAGTGCCTCAGCCTTTCCGTATCATTTGTCCCCTTTCCCTGTCCATCCCACAAAGAACGGAGATTCTCCTCTGCCCCATTTTCCATGGATCCATGGGAACATCTTCCATTGCCTTTGAGCTGCGAGAACCCAGATTGATTCCAGCTGGGATTTGCTCCTTTTCCCATTTTTATCCCTCACCAACCTCCTGCCATCCTTGCCTTGAGTTCCCACCCTCCTTCCAGAGGCCACAAACTCCCTGTTTTCCATGAATTCCATGCTGGAAAGCCCCTTCCAGGAGGAATATTCCCCGAAATCCAACCTAAACCTTCCCTGGCACAGCTTGAGGCTGTTTCCTCTCATCCTCTCTGTTGTTTCCTGGGACCAGATCCTGAGCCACACCTGGATCCACCCTGGGATCTTTTTGATCCAGTTTTTTTCCAGGATGAGCCTCCTCAGCCTCTCCTGGTTCTCCAGACCATTCCCAGCCCCATTCCCATCTCTGGGCACGCTCCATCCCTCCAGGTTCCTCTTCCAACCTGATTGACATATTCCCAATTAGCATCCATTTTTTTTAAGGCCCAATTCTCCCCCCAGAATTCCAACATTTTGGATGGAGGTTCTGGCAAGCAGGAATTTTTAATCCATGAGATCTCCACGGACACGTTGTCCTGGGGCGTGCAGGAACGGCAAAGAGAACAAAAAAAAAAAAAAAAAAAAAATTTTCCTTTTCCAGAAGGACAAACATGAATCACTTTGTGCTCCTCTGTGAGTAATCCTGCGAATCCGGCAGGAATTCTGCCACATCCCACCCCGTCCGCGCTTCCATGGAGTAGCAGCTCCCAGCTGGGTGAAGCGGAGTCGAAGACAAAATTTAGAACAAGTGATAAAAGTCCCTTTCCAAAAATACGGCGCCCTCTTGTCAGCGGCGTCGCGGTTTTCCAACGGGAATTTTTCCCTGAGGGAAACGGGATTTGTCGTGGCTCCCGTGACCTCCTGGCTCGGGAGGAACCCTTGGGGATTTGGTCCCAAATTCCCCAAAATGTGAGGAGGAGTGGGTGGATTTTGAGGGGTTTGGTGTTTGGAGCTTGTGGAATCTCCGAGGTCTTTTCCAGCCCGAATTATTCTGAGGATGAAGGGGCAGGACCTGGGAAGGAATTCCACAATTCCACACCCTGTGAGGCTCTGGAATGGAATTCCCGGAGGAGTTGTGGATGCTCCATCCCTGGAAGTGTCCAAGGCCATCTTGGATGGGGCTTGGAGCAACCTGGGATAGTGGAAGGTGTCCCTGCCCGTGGCAGGGGTGATAGAATTCCATGATCTTGAAAGGCTCTTCCAATCCAAACTATTCCATGATTTTATTGTGATTCCATGCTTTTATTGTCTCCTCATCCTCTCAGCGTGGAGAAAGTGGTTGTAAAAGCAAATCTCTCCTTATTTGTGGAAAAAATTTTCATCCCTGGTGACAATATTTGGAATTTTGTGGAATCACTCTGGGTAAAACTTGGATATTCACATGCCCTTCTCTCAGCCCTTTTCCATCGGAATTCCACCTTGGAAAATCATTCCTTAAAGCCGAAATCTGCCCGAGGGAAGAGATTGTTTTCCAGGCTTTTTGTCCTGAGGCCAATCCTTCAATTTGCAAAGTTGGAAGGAGGGAGGAATCCTCCATAAAAACTGGGAGACCTCTCGGATGGGTTAGGTCTCATCCCTGGCTTTGTTAAACCCTTCCGTAGCACAGGCTGGGTTTAGTCCCTTGGTTTTAAGGACCAAACCCCATTTTTGGGAATTTACTGGGTGTTATTTCTGTGGCACTTGGTGGTGGTATTGGAAGAGGGATGGGATGGGCATGGAACAGATTCCCTAAATTAATGATCCATGTATCCCAGATTCTGAGTGAAATTTACTGGCAGGGACAGACCTCGAAATCTGGTCTCGGATTTTCCCAACTCCCTGAATTTCCTCAGTTTGCTCCCGGTTTTGTCGTTCTACACCTGTTACAGGTGTCCCATTGGACACCACAATTCCCGTGGGACACCACAATTCCTAAGGTCTGGATCTGGTTGATCTCATAGGTCCCTTCCTGCTCAGGATATTCCATTTTTCCACGATTCCCTGCCATATCCATTATCCTTCTTGCCTGTGACTTCATCTGGGTGCAGCGTTCAGCCTGGAAATCCCTGGAATTGTGGAATCATGATTGGAAAAGTCCTCTGAGGCCATGGAATCCAGCACTGCCAAGCCCACACTAAATCAAATCCCTGAATCTCAAATGTCACGGAGCGTCTTCTCTTGGATCAGGGATTGATTTTTGGGTGGTGTCACCTTCCAACCTTCATTCCCGGCATAAAAAGATGCAAAAGCTGGTGGAGGATCAAAGGATGTGGAAGTTTTGCTGGTTTTGGGTCTTGTTCCATTATTTTGGTGAGGCTTTTGGGCAAATGTTGCATTGGTTGGATTTTTGAGCTGCTTAAAAAACAATATTCCTCCCAAATCCTTGTTTTGTCACAAATATAAGCTTTGGACATGGATTTGGGAGAAATTCCAAAATTTCCTTTGAATCCCTTTTTTTTTTTTTTTTTTTTTAAACCAGCATCACAATGATGGCACCTCAGGGTGTTCAGGGAAGCTCCAGGCAGGAGAACACAAGGAGTTTGGAGACACCAACCTGGTTCTGGTGGAGCTGGGGTTAATTCCCCCCTCCCTGGGCAACTCTTTGTTTAAACAAAGGTCTGGATTTGTTCCTCTCGGAATAAAGAGGCAACAGCTGTAACTTTATCCCTGAAATTCCCAAGATCCCGCTCTGGCTTTGTCCACCTTCCCAGCTGATGGACAAACGAGCCCAACCCATTTAAATCATCAGCACGGTGACGATTAACAGGGATCAGCGACGGGAGGGACGAGACAAAAGGCTCTCCTGAATATTTGATTCCTCGTCCTCTCAACTATTCATTTGTTCCAGGTGAAAGGTTAAGATGGGATGGAAAAAAAAAAAAAAAATTAAAAAAAAAAAAAAGAGGGAATTTGGGCTGAGGTTCTGCAGAAAAGTTTAAAATTTGCAGCTCTGCTGCTCTCGCTTGAGGACGCAAAATTTATGCCGGGTCTGGGTTGTTGGAGAAATGGAAGTTTGGAGTTGTGAACCTCTCCGGGATTGCCTCACGCCCTTGGAATGGCTCGTCCCGGGGACGTGGCGGGCGGAACAAGGCGGGCATTGAGGGAGTGGGTGCTCGGCCAGATGTTTTCAGGGAGTTTCACAATGGTCCTTTCATTTCCTGGGCCCCAGTCCCGACCGGAATCCGGGGCGAGGAGGGAGGATCGCGGTGGTCGATGGGTGGGAGGCTCCTGATGGGAGTGAAAATCCCCGGACGGGATAAAACAAGTGCCTCTGAATTGTTGGGAATTCTGTGGAAGAGGGAATTAATATGCTCAACAGGTTGAATTCCCTAAAAAAATTGGGAAATCTGGTCCTGGCTTCCTTTATCTTTGGGGGACTTGGGGGGAAATGTTCTGTGTGTTGGATTTCTGAGGCCCTTCAAAGGGTGACATTTGTCCAAGGTGTTCGTTTTGTCCCAAATCTGATGTGGGATTTTCTTAACTCCATGAATTTCCTGAATTTCCTAAATTTTCAGAGAGCTTATTTCCTAAATTTCCAGAGAGTTTCACAATGGTCCTTTCATTTCCTGGGCCCGAGTCCCGACCGGAATCCGGGGTGAGGAGGGAGGATCGCGGTGGTCGATGGAGCTGCTGGGTGGGAGGCTCCTGATGGGAGCGAAAATCCCAGGAGAGGATGAAAGAAGGTGGCTCTGAACTGTTGGGAATTCTGTGGAGAAAGAGAAAATTAGTGTCCTCAATCTGATTCCCAAAAAAATGGGAAATCTTGTCGTGGCTTCCTTTATATTTGGGGGACTTGGAGGTGATGTTCCGCGGCCCTTCAAAAAGTGACATTTGTCCAAAGTATTCATTTTGTCCCAAATCTTGTCTCAGATTTTCCAAACTCCATGAATTTCCTAATTTTGCTCCTAATTTTGAATTTCCTAATTGAATTTCCCGATTTTGTCATTCTGTAGTTGTCACAGGTGCCCCGTGTGACACAATTCCCAAGTGACACCACAATTCCTGGGGGTTGGGTCTGGTTGATCTCTAAGGGTCTATTCCAAACCAAACCGTTCCTCCCAAATTCCTTCCTTGAAGGTCCCTCTAGAAGTTCCAGCTGTGAATCCTTTTCTGTTTTTCATCCGTGGAGGAAATGTTGGAAGGTCCAGGAATAATTTGGAGAGCTCATGGAATCTCCATCCATGGAGATGTCCCGAATCCAACCGGACACAATCCCGATCCATCCGCTCTGGATGGACCTTCCGTGAGCAGGGAGGTTGGATTGGGGGATCTCCAGAGGTGCCTGCAAGCCTCAGGTGTCCTCCCATTCCTTGAAAAAAAGGCTTTTTTAGGATCCAGGACTCCATTTTTGGGGATGTGGGAGTTTTTCCGACTCATCCTACCCAGGCAGGAGCTCTCCCGCTGTGTTTTTTAGGGAATTTCTGGGTGGATCCACTGGGAGGAATCCTCTGGGGTTGGTTTTTGTGCAGAGGGCTGAGGTTGAATTGTGGTTTTGAGCTGAAACGGAGATAAATCAGATTCCAGAGAAATAAATATGTTTTTATTGGATGTTTGCACCATAAACGACCCGGACAAGGATTAATTGCCTTTTTCTTAGGGAATTATTAGGGATTTTTCTGGATGGGGGATGGCGACAACCGTGGGAAGGCTGGAGCTGCTGCAATTATGGAAAGGTTGGGTGTTTGTGGATTCAGGAGGACGATGGTCCAGTGAATCCAGAGGGAATGAAAACTTTCCAGGCTGGGAATTGGGAATGTCACAGGAGTGAGCAGGAGATGAGTTTGCAAAGGGAGAAGACCCTGGCGTGGTTTTCCCAAAAAATCCATGGCTGCCCCATCCCTGGAAATGTTCAAAGCCAGGCTGGAAAGGGCTCGGAGCAACCCGGGATAGTGGAAAGTGCTCCTGCCCATGGATTTGGAATATGTGAAGGCCCCATCTAACCCAAAACATTCCATAATCCTATGAAACAGCCGGAAAAATACGGATCTCCCGTCTTGGCCGACATACGACTGAATTCCATGATCCCATTCCATTTGGATGTGTCAGGGCTCTGCAGTTTGTGGCGCCGGAATTGCTGCCTTGCAATTCCTTGATTTTATATTTTATTTCTCGTTTCCGTTTCTGCCGAGAACGGTTGGAGAGGCCCCACGTGGATGCTCGAGTCTGATGGTTTCCAGGATAAATCGGGACAGAGGTGACCCTGAGGATCCTGGGGCTGGAAAAATATTTGGTTTCTCTTGGAAATTGGGATTTTTTTTCCCCCCTGTGTGGTGAGGGGCTGGGATGGAATTCCCAGAGAATTTGTGACTGCCCCATTCCTGGAATTGTCCAAGGCCAGGTTTGGACAGGGCTTGGAGCAACCTGAGATAGTTGAAAATGTGGAAAAATTCCGGATCCATGGAACTGGATGATCCCACGGATCCAAACCATTCTGGGTTTTTTTTCCCCACCATTCCCCACAGGAATGTCCTTTATAGGAGAAGCAGTTCCTGAAGTGTGCGCGCACAATTCCCCTTCTAAAATTGGATTTAAATTGGAAATGGAGTTTTATTTCGCTCTCCAAGAACTCCTTTGTAACTTCCCAGGGTGAGATGAAGAGCTCTCCCAGCTGATATCCAATAATATCCAATAAAATGGGAAGCTGTCAAGGTTAAAGGAAATAATTGTAATTAAAGGCTGCCCTTAGAAATGAAGTTGGCTTTAAAATAAGAAAATTTATGCTGCTCTCAGATGTCGAGCAGCCAGAGCAGGGTTCAAGGCTCTGCTCGTTGCTTTCTTCCACATTTTTCATTATAATTTCAGGGAGAGAATTTTCACCACTGCCTAATCATTTTATCCCTAATTATTCCATAAATAAATTAAAAGCTTCCAAAAAAAAAAAAAAAAAGTCAAAACCGCCTAATTGACAAAAATCTAAATTTGAGTCTCTCAGTGCTTTGACAGCCTCACATCAACTTTTTTTTTTTTTTTCCCCCCCATTTTGAGACCTTTTAATTTTCTTTTCTGAGGGATTTGAGTCCTTGCTCAGCGCCAGGGAATGGATTGTCCTAAATTTCCACACATCCCAGGGGCAGGTGAGGAAGAGGAAGCTTTTATTCCAGAGGATGAAGGGCACAGCGCTGATTTTCCCCCTCCGGAGCTGCAGCTCCGAAATTTCCAGCGCTTCAAGAACGTCTGGGGTAATTTGAAGTTCACAATAAACTCGCGTTTGATTATTTGAGCTTTCCTCTCGAATCCCAACCCCATTTCCTGTCAATTCCGCGCCGCTCCCTCGCCGGGCACAGCGAGGGGTAGAGCGGAGGAATTGTTTATGAATTCATAACTTAACAGGGAAATAAACAGGCGATTTATCCAGCGGTGCCTCGCTCCAGAGAATTATGGATACAGATAATCAAGTGCAGGGGGAATCTTGGGACAGTGACATGAGGGGCTCGAAAAAATAACAGATATGATTTAGACCCAAATACGTGATTTTTTTGTGGAATTTCAGGCTCACAAAACACACCCCGGACAGGATTTGAAGTTTCAAAGCCTCAGCGCAGAGCAGGAATCTGAAGGACTTTTTTTTTTTTTTTTTTTTTTATTTGCATCACCTGATACCGGAGCCTCCTGAAATTATCTCGGAATTTCAAATATATCCTCGGTTTTGAAGATAAAATTCTTATTTTAGAACCCGAGGGCACTTCTGGAGCACGTGGTGGCGCCTCTGATGGGTTTGTTGATCAAAAAAAGGGAGGAAAAGTGTGGAAGGGAAAGCGCGGAGGATTTTAGGGAATAACAAAACATCAAAGCAGCCGCTGCGGGAGAGCGGGATGAATCGTGGGGAGCTGGGATTGATTTCTGACAGCAGAGAGATCGTGTCAAAAATGCCTAAAATTCAGATGGAGATCGGTTGTTTTTTGAGAGCCGACCGCGGTGTTCTCGAGTGTTGTCAAAAGTGATTTTTTGGGGGGTGTTTTGTGGGAGAAAAGAATCCGAAGTTGTTTGGGAAGAATGGGTGGGGTTGTGTCACATCACGTTTGGAATTAACGTGGAGTTACGGAATGGTTTGGTGGGAAGGGACCTTCAAGATCATCCCAATCCAAACCCCCTGTGATGGGCAGGGACACTTTCCACCAGCCCAGGTTGCTCCAACCTGGCCTTGGACACTTCCAGGGATCCAGGGGCAGCCAGAAATTCTCTGGGAATTCCATCCCAGCCCTTCGCCACCTTCCAAGGGAAGAATTCCTTCCCAAATCCCTGACCTCTGGCTGTGGGAAGCAATTCCCTGTGTCTGTCCCTCCATTCCTTGCCCAAATTCCCTCTTCATCCCTCCTGGAGCCCCTTCAGCCGCTGGAAGGGGTCCAAGCTCTCCCTGGATCCTTCTTTTCTCCAGGCTGGACGTTCCCAGCTCTCCAAGGCCATCCCAAATGAGTGGCTCAGCCTTATCTTGTTCAGTATCTTAATTTGAGGTGATTTGCTTCTAAAACGACAAAAAATTATCCCCGAAAAGCCCACCTGAGTGTTTTTCTGATGCGTGCTCAGCTCAGAGCGGGAATGCGGCTCCAACAATAAAATAATGGGCTCAAAGGCAGGCGGTGTTGTGAGTTCCTAATGAAATGCGTGCCGGAGCTGCGGGTGGTAAAGCTGGAGTATCATTGTCTGCCTCAGGAATTATCCGGATTTTTTTAATTCATCACGTTCAAAGAGCTGCAGTGGAAGGAAGTTGGTGTTAACCAGGTGCAGAATTCCGGGTGCGGAGCTCAGCGCTCGCACCTTGATGTGGTAGAGGAGTTGCTCTGAAGAATTTGGGATTTGGTTAAAAAGGGTCCAAAAATTTGGGGATGAACTAAATAGAATTATTGATTAGTTGTAGTTAGCGTGTTGTCTGGGATTCTTCCTCTAAATCTTCCTTAGGGAATTAATATTCATTTAATTGGAATGGATTCGCACCTCAGATGTGGTAGTAGAATTGCTCTGAAGAACTTGGGGTTTGGTTAAAAAAGGGTCCAAAAAATTTGGGGTGAAGTAAATGAAATTATTGATTAGTTGCAGTTACCATGCTGTCTGGGATTCTTCCCTCTAATTCTACCTGAGGGAATTAATATCCATTTAATTGGAATGCACTCACACCTCGGATGTGGTGGAGGAGTTGCCCTGAAGAACTTGGGATTTGGATAAAAAGGGTCCAAAAAATTTGGGATGAACTAAATACAATTATTGATTAGTTGTAGTTAGCGTGTTGTCTGGGATTCTTCCCTCTAATTCTACCTGAAGGAATTAATATCCATTTAATTGGAATGCGCTCGCACCTCGGATGTGGTATAAGAGTTGCCCTGAAGAACTTGGGATTTGGATAAAAAGGAGTCCAAAAACTTGGGGATGAACAAAATAAAATTATTGATTAGTTGTAGATATTGTGCTGACTGGGATTCTTCCCTCTAAATCTACCTGAAGGAATTAATATTCATTTAATTGGAATGCCCTGATCAGTAAAAATTCCGTACTAAAGGGTGGATTCCATGGCTGTACAGGTGTGGAAATGAAAAAACACCTGGAGTTCACCCAAGCTCATGGTAAAGCCTTAGATGAATACCCAGAGTGAGACCTGGATTTGGCTCTAAAACTCATCCCATTTTTAAATAATTGGATATTGTCCTCACCATCATGATTGCTACCATCCAAAATCCATAATTCCATGATAAAAACATCCAGTGAGACAACAGTTTCTAGACAGAGCTCCATGAAAGTGCTGAAACTGCTTTTCCCCAGATCCTCATTTGCTGAAACAAGCGCCTTAATGGAGATTTTTCTCCCTGCAGACTTCCCGGTGTCAGTTCTCCTCTGGATCCCTGGCAGGGATGTCTTGTATAAATAGACTTTGACTGGTTGTTACTGGAGCTCCCAGTTCCCACGCTTATTCTTATCAGAGCAGATTAGTTCCCAGCCAGAGCCGGGTTTTTCTTTCTTTCCAGGGATTTGTCACATCCAAACAAGGCCGCGGCCCGGCGGAAGTGGCTTCATTTGTGTCCTCGGAACTCCTGAGCCTCTTGAAAGTGGGATGGGGCTGTTTCATCCCTCTCTATGTCTTTGGGAAGCAGGACCTGGATCGTGTCTGGTATGCTGAACTGGTCTGCATTGATTAGTTCTCAGCCAAAGCTAGGTTTTTCTTTCTTTCCAGGGATTTATTACATCCAAACAAGGCCGCGGCCTAGTGCAAGTTAGGAGGTTTTGAGCCTCTTGAAAATGGGATGGGACTGTGTTATCCCTCCCTATGTCTTTGGGAAGCAGGACCTGGATCCTTTCTGGTGCACTGATCTAATCTGCATTGATTAGTTCTCAGCCAGAGCTGGGTTTTTCTTTCTTTTGAGGGATTTATCACATCCAAACAAGGCCGTGGCCTAGCGGAAGTTAGGAGATCCGGAGCCTCTAGAAAATAGGATGGGGCTGTTTTATCCCTCCCTATGCCTTTGGGAAGTAGGACCTGGATCCTGTCTGGTACACTGAACTAATCTGCATTGATTAGTTCTCAGCCAGAGCTGGGTTTTTCTTTCTTTCCAGGGATTTGTCACATCCAAACAAGGCCGCGGCCTGGCGAAAGTGGCCACATTTGAGTCCTTGGAACTCCTGAGCCTCTTGAAAATGGGATGGGACTGTGTTATCCCTCCCTATGTCTTTGGGAAGCAGGACCTGGATCCTTTCTGGTGCACTGATCTAATCTGCATTGATTAGTTCTCAGCCAGAGCTGGGTTTTTCTTTCTTTTGAGGGATTTATCACATCCAAACAAGGCCGCGGCCTAGCGGAAGTTAGGAGATCCGGAGCCTCTAGAAAACAGGATGGGGCTGTTTTATCCCTCCCTATGCCTTTGGGAAGTAGGACCTGGATCCTGTCTGGTACACTGAACTAATCTGCATTGATTAGTTCTCAGCCAGAGCTGGGTTTTTCTTTCTTTCCAGGGATTTATTACATCCAAGCAAGGCCGCGGCCTGGTGGAAGTTCAGAACTCCTGAGCCTCTTGAAAATGGGATGGGGTTGTTTCATCCCTCCCCGCCTCTTCAGGAAGGCTGGAAGCTGGACCTGAATCCTGTCTGGCCCTCTGATTCTTAGGAATGCAGATTAGTTCCCAGCCAAAGCTGAGGTTTTCTCTTTTTTGAGGGATTTATTGCATCCAAACAAGGCCACGGCCTAGTAGAAGTTAGGAGGTCCTGAACCTCTTGAAAATGGGATGGGGCTTTTTATCCCTCTCTGCCTCTTTGAGAAGCAGGACCTGGATCATGTATAGTACACCCAACTAATCTTCATTGATTAGTTCAAACCCAAATCCGGCATTTTGTTTCTTTTGACGAACTTATTGCACCCAAACAAGGCCGTGGCCTAGTGTAAGTTTGGAGGTCCTGAGCCTCTTGAAAATGTGATGGGGCTGTTTCATCCCTCCCTGTGTCTTCAGGAAACAGGACCTGGATCCTGTCTGGTGCACTGATCTAATCTGCATTGATCAGTTCTCAGCCAGAGCCGGGTTTTTCTTTCTTTCCAGGGATTTATCACATTCAAACAAGGCCGCAGCCCAGCGGAAGTGGCTGCATTTGTGTCCTCAGAATGCCTGAGTCTCTTCAAAATGGGATGGGGCTTTTTCATCCCTCCCCGCCTCTTCAGGAAGCAGGACTTGGACCCTGTTTGGTGCACTGATTCTAACCAATGCAGATTAGTTCTCAGCCAAAGTTGGGTTTGTCTTTCTTTTGAGGGTTTTATCACATCCAAACAAGGCCGTGGCCTAGGGGAAGTTATGAGGTCCTGAGCCTCTTGAAAATGGGATGGGGCTGTGTTATCCCTCCCTCTGTCTTTGGGAAGCAGGACCTGGATCCTGTCTGGTGCACTGATCTAATCTGCATTGATTAGTTCTCAGCCAGAGCCAAGTTTTTCTTTCTTTTGAGGGATTTATCACATCTAAACAAGGCCGCGGCCTAGTGAAACTTAGGAGGTCCTGAGCCTCTTGAAAATGGATGGGGCTGTTTTATCCTTCCTTGTGTCTTTGGGAAACAGGACCGGGGTCCTGCCTGGTACATTGGACTAATCTGCATTGATTAGTTCCCAACCAAGCCGGGTTTTTCTTTCTTTTGAGGGATTTATTACATCCAAACAAGGTTGTGGCCTCACGGAAGTGGCCACGTTTGTGTCCTCAGAATTCCTGAGCCTCTTCGGAATGGGCTGGTGCTGTTTTATCCTCCCCTGTATCTTCAGGAAGCTGGACCTGGATCGTGTCTGGCATGCTGATTCTTATCAATGCAGATTAGTTCTCACCCAAAGTTGGGTTTTTCTTTCTTTCCAGGGATTTATCACATCCAAACAAGGCCGCCGCCTAGCAGAAGTGGCTTCATTTGGGTCCTCAGAACTCCTGAACCTCTTAATCATGGGCTGGGGCTGTTTTATCCCTCCCTGTGTCTTCAGGAAGGCTGAAAGCAGGACCTGGCTCCTGTCTGGCAGCTTTGGATAATCACCTCCTGCACAGGGGTGAGGTTTCACCCCAATGCTCCCATTTATTCTCCCGGCCTTCGTATTGCGTTGAGCAGGCCCGATGGCATCAGGTTGTTTATTTTTCCTGGAGTGCTTGGCTCCATCCCGGCTCGATGGGATCCAACCGGCTCTTCCACGGATCACCTCTTTGAGAGGCGCCTGCCGGGCTCTGCGGGAAGCCAAGCCCGGAGTCGAGTTCATTTAAGGATTAAGTGTTTCCAAAATTCCTGTAATTGCCTGGCCAGACCAAAGCCAGGGAATTAAACCAGGATAACACAACCCTCCTGTGGATATTCGAAGCCCTGATAGCATCAGGACCCAGGGAACGCCACAGTTTGTGGCTGGGAGAGCCATTAAGGAGATTTTCCTGCTTTTCCAGTTGCCAGCCTCTCTCTTTGAAGCCAAGAGCCCCCAGTTTGGCCAAGAAAAGTCCTGTATTTGGGAAATCTCCTGGCCAAGGGTCTGAGTTGCTTCCTCTATTTTTTTTAATTGGAATTTTTTTTTTAATTGGAATTTTTGTAAATTGAATTGTCTCACCTCTAAATTTGATCTTTGTAGTTATTCTATATGAAGTGCTGTTAAATAATTCTGGGAAACAAAACTGTGTGGGAAGTGGGTCGGGAGCATGGCTGGTGCTGTTTTTTCCTCTCTTTAAGTTATCCAAGGAAAGTGTGGCTTCCTTAGGATGTAGAAATCCAGGGGGAAAAAGCCATGGAATGGTTTGGGTTGGAAAAGGATCTTCAAGACCATCTCATCCCATTCCATATTCAGGGGCACCTTCCACTATCCCAGGTTGCTCCAACCTGGCCTTGGACACTTCCAGGGATGGGACAGCCACGGTTTCTCTGAGAATTTCCCCAAAACCAGATTTCTTCCAACTCTTTATCCTCCTCCTTTTTCCCACTCATCCCCGCTTAATTCCCGCTGCTAAACTGGAAATAAAATTCTGGAAACGGCTCAAACTCCGCCATGGAGACCACAACCCCTGTGGAATCGGGGAATTACGCATTTTTTGAATAATAAAAAACTCGAGATCCACTCGCTGACGCCGCCATGGGTGTTGATAAAAGCTCGTTTTCCTCGGGGCTGATTCCATCCGTGGATTCAGTTTTCCCTCGGAAATTCCGCGGGGAACGGCGCTCGGCGGCCGCCAGGGCCTGAAGTAACGTCACAAAAATGAATAAAATCATCTTCCCTTGGGTGGCCAAGCACTTTCTGACCTCTCCTGATTCCGGTTCTGCTCTGTAAATATTACAGAATATTATTTTCATTATTATTATTATTATTTTATTTCTTTTTTTAGCAGTTGAATTCCAACAGGATGAGGATGTGAAATGGTTCCAGGACAAAATCCCTTTCAGGGGTGTGGATTTAGGTATCCACCAGGATCAGGAAATTTATTTATCAGGAGTTATCAGTGAAAAACTCACAAGCTTGGTTTCCAGAAAAATATTTCCAGGCTTTTGAGGAAAAATCCTCATCTCCAAAAAAAAAAATGCATCGGATTTGTGAGAAGGATTTTTATTGCCTTCATTATAATCATTACAGGAATGTTTTGGAAGCAATTCCAACCCTTTCCTTGATCCACCAAGCCTGAGTTGAACTGGGAAAACTCGTTCCACCAGTTGAGATTTGCCAAGTGGAGGAATCTCCACATTCCCCGCGCCGCTCACATCAAAAAAATTGGCCCGTTTTTCCCTGTTTTGTGGTTTTTCCTATTAATCCGTGATTTCTGGTGGGCTTCTGTGGGAAGAAATTTTAAATTCCTCACTGGGAATGGCTTTTTTTGGGATCTCCCTGCCCCAAATCCGTGCTCGGTGCCTGGGATTTGATAGCAGGGCTGGCACAGCAAATTATCTTCCCTGGCGATCGGGTATGAAACGCCCGGAGCAATCGGAATTAATGGATGGGATGGGATGGGATGGGATGGAATTAATGGGATGGGATGAAGGTCAGGAGGATTCAGGTGCAGACTCAGCTCTTGCTTAACTGTTTTAGGCCACGCTTAAGTGGGCTGACACCGTGACCCTGAACTTTGAGGGGTTGGGCGTTGATGGAAATTCAACTCCGGGCTTTGATTTGTCGCCGCCGCTGCTTCTGCAATTCCAAACCTTGAGATTGAGGGAGGAATTTTGGGCAATTCTTTGCAATTTGGAGCAGGATTTTTAGCGTTCTGCCCCTCTGCTGGAATTCCCACCTGGAATTCCCACATCCAGATCTGAGGTCCAGCATCAGGAGGACGTGGAGCTGCTGGAGCAGATCCAGAGGAGGTCATGGGGATGGAGAAAGGCTGGGAGAGCTGGGAATGTCCAGCCTGGAGAAGGGAAGGATCCAGGGAGACCTTGGAGCCCCTTCCAGTGGCTTAAAGGGCTCCAGGAGAGCTGGAGAGGGACTTGGGACAAGGGATGGAGGGACAGGACACAGGGAATGGCTTCCCACAGCCAGAGGGATAGCTGGGATATCAGGAATGAATTTTTTGTGAGAGTGAGAATTCCACTGGCATAGAATTCCCAGAGAATCAGTGGCTGCCCCTGGATCCCTGGAAGTGTCCAAAGCCACAACAAAAACCCCAAAAACCCCACAAAGATCCTGATCATTTTGCAGGATTTTTGCAGGATTTTTGAGGAGTTTAAATCAAGACATTTTCCCAAGCAACGCTCTCCCATCTTCAACCCAGCTGACAAATCCCAAATTCCCTGACATGCCTGTAATTAGCCACAAACAGCTGACTTGGAGCCGGACAAAAAGCCTGCTAAATTTGCCTCGTTCTGTGCCGTTATTTTGAGTTGTTCATCCCGAAAGACCGTCCTTCACCCCGGAAGCTTGAGGCGCCAAAAAAATTCCACACTCCTGGAAAAGCAGGATCAGCACTCGGCAATTTCCTGGCTTTTTATCCCGGCCCTCCGTCCTCAGGATCCAAATCTCTCCCGGTTTGTTGCTCCTGAGCGCTGCAGGATGAACTTCCTGGAGGAATTCTGCTCCTCAGGAGGGATTTGAGTGCAAGGAGCCGAATTCTCCTGGGAAAAGAGCAGATTCCTGTTTATCCCACCCACTCTGTTCCCACTGGGAATTACGAGGTGCTGCAATGACCTATTTGCGTGCCCAGAGCTCTGCCTCAGTGTTGGATTTTATGGGATTAGGGATTGTCCCTCGTCTCGTTTTTATGGATAACTGGGATGGGGTTTTGTCATTACCACCCCCTCCTTTCCATGTGGAGGAAGAGACGGATGTGGTGGGATCGTGGAATCGTGGAATTTGGGATGGAAGGGATGTAAAAAAATCATCTTCCACTATCCCAGGTTGCTCCAAACTCGCCATGGACAATTCCAGGGATTCTCTGGGAATTCCATCCCAGCTCCTCAAAGGGAAGAATTCCTTCCCAATATCCCATCTATCCCTGTCCTCTGGCAGTGGGAAGCCATTCCCTGTGTCGTGTCCCTCCATCCCTTGTCCAAAATCCCTCTCCAGCTCTTCTGGAGCCCTTTCAGGCACTGGAAGCGTCTCCGAGGTTTCCCTGGATCCTTCCCTTCTCCAGGATAAGAAGGAATCCCATCTCATTCCACCCCATCCTATCCCAGCCTTTTTTCCCCTCAGTCTTTTAGGAATGACCAAAAAGGAGAAAATTCCAGATATTTTCCTTCCCCTTCCCTTTGAGGCTTCTCCTTTTATTTTTTTTTCCATCTACTTTTTGTGTTTCCTGATAAATTTCCATCCTGATTTTCCTGCTGGTTCCCCTTTCCTCAAGATTCCTCTCCGCATCCCCAAAACCTCAGTTTGGGAACTGTCAAAACCCAGCATAAAATTCCCTGTTTTGGGAAATTGATGGAGGGAATTCGGATTACAGGGAAAAAAAAAAAAGAAAATTGGATTGGGGCTTCCAAACCCCTCTGGTGGTCTCGTAACGGCTTTGCGGAATTCCCGCCTCTCCAGCGCCTCCCGTTTGGATTCTCTTAAATCATTAAAAAGAAATAAAAAGTTAAAAATTAAATAAAACAAAATAAAGAGAAGAGCGCAGGCTCTCCGCATTCCTGCCAAGTAGGTCAGGCTTTTCCCAGTTGGATGGTTTGGGAAGCAGAGACTTTATATTCGGAGTGACTTTTCCCAATTTTTTTTTTTTTTTTTTTTTTTATGAGTTGAAGACTACTGGAACCACAAAAGCAAGTGTTGCTCCAAGACTGGAATTTCAGGGATAGCAAAACCATCCCAGTTAATTCTGGCCCAGATTAAAATAAATATTGGTGAAATCCAGGAAAATAAGTGACACATTCCTGGGTTTTTCCACGGGGGAAAAGCTGCAGGACTGGGACAACACGGCCTGAAAGAAGGGAAGAGGAAAAATGGGACAGAGATCCCTCCGGGCATTTTAAGCTGTGGAAAAAACTTTTCCCAGAGGAAAAGCTGGAATGGTTGAGCTGCTGCTCTTGGATTGGGGTGTTTTGGTATTTTTTTTTGCCCAGAAATAGAGCAAGGAAGGAATGTCTGGACAAGGAATCTCCAGGATATGGAATATCAGTGAGGTGTCACCAGGTTTGTGGGATGAGGTTGGGAATGTCCAACCTGGAGAAGGGGAGAGACCTTGGAGATCCTTCCAGCGCCTGAAAGGGCTCCAGGAGATCTGGAGAAGGATTTGGGATGGAGGGACAGGACGCAGGGAATGGCTTCCCACTTGGAAAGGGGAGATTTGGGATAAGGGACGTTGGGAAGGAATTCTTCCCTGGAATGGAATTCCCGGAGAAGCTGTGGCTGCTCCATCCCTGGAAGTGTCCAAGGCCAGGTTGGGCAGGGCTTTGAGCAATTTGGGATCTTGGAAGTTGTCCCTGCCCTTGGGAACAATTGGATCTCGAAGGTCCCTTCCCACCCAAACCATTCCATGGTTCTGTGACCAAACTTAATCCGGCAGACCGGATTAATGAACTGCTTTATTAATTTATTAATTGCTCTGCTTTCCGGAGCAATCCTTCTGGAATTGTGCATGGATAATCATGGAATGGTTTGGGTGGGAATGGACCTCAAAGCCCATCCAGTTCCACCCTTTTTCCATGGGCAGGGACACCTCCCACTATCCCAGGTCGCTCCAATCCCATCCAACCTGGCCTTGGGCAATTCCAGGGATCCAGGGGCAGCCACAGCTTCCCTGGGAATTCCATTCCATCACCCCCCCACCCTCACCAAACCCATTTTCCTTCTGCCTCCTCAGAATCTTCCCTTTTTTTAGAGTAAATCCATAATTCTTGTATCAAACCCAGGCCCGCATCGACTCCCTGGAATTTCTCTGCCTGGAAGGAATAATAATAATAATAAAAAAAATCCTCTTTCAGGAAATAATTCATTTATGCCACGGCTGCTCCTTCCAGCTGGGAGAATCCTTAAACTCCCAATCCCTCCCCTGCTGTAATTTTAATTTCTTATTAAACCTCTCCGGATAAAATTGTCGCTCCGAAAATCTTTTAGACGGAAAAATCAATAAGGAGAAGAATACGGAGCATTAAAAATGGATTACACGGTGTCACTTTTGGACTCCTTGCCTGAGCAATATTAAATATTTAGGATTTGAATCCCAGATTTGATCTTGATTTCTCCACGGCTCAGAGGCTTTCCAGGTCTTTTCCAAACTGCTTTTTCCTGGGATTTGAATCCCAGGTTTGATCTTGATTTCTCCACAGCTTTGAGGGTTTCCAGGTCTTTTCCAAGCTGCTTTTTCCTGGCATCTGAATCCCAGATTTTCTCCACGGCTCTGAGGCTTTCCAGGTCTTTTCCAAACTGCTTTTTCCTGGGAAAAATGGGATTTTACCTTTCGAGGTGTTCACCTTGTGGCTTGGCTGGGGAACCTCTATTTATGTCGAGTCTTTCTTCCCAGTTTTTTTAATTTTTGAGCCTTTTTTCCATCACCTTCCCTAAACATCTGCTGCAGCTGCAAGTTCACAACCAAAGCACAGCAAGATGAAAATTCCATTTTTTTTTTCCCCTTTCATTTTTTTTACCTAAAAAAATGGTGGATATGAGGCCGGTCTGGTCATAAACATCAGGATTAGGGAACAACTCATGGTTGAAGTGGGGAAGATCGGAAACTTTCCGGGAGGGATTAAAAAAAAAGGGAACAAAACGACAAAACACCAAATAACCCCACACACAAAAAAAAAAAAAAAAAAAAAAAAAAAAAAAATTAAACTCTTAAATAATTAAACTCTTCTGAAAAAAAAAAAAAAAAGGTAGGAAGGAAAAAGAAAAATAAAAACTTCTCTGTGGTTCCTTTCTGTTGCAAAATCCCGGGGGAGGGCAGCGCCGTCACCCACACGGCTCCGGAGGGGAGGGATCTCTGCCAAGGCCCTCTGGAGACTCCGTTCTCCTCGGCAAGGGCGTGTGGAGGCTCGCTGCCGGATTTTGGGAATCGCGCCCCAAATTCCAGACCCTTCGGGGCGGCCCCGGAGTGTCCTGAGGAGCCCCGGAGGGATGGTGGGAGATGGCAGATGAAGGAAGGATGGGATCTCTCCGTGGAAGGAGGTGGGCGTCGCGCGGTTGTTTTTTGGCGGATTTTGGGATTTTTTTTCTTGGCGGATTTTGGGATTTTTTTTTTTTTTCCCCGTCTCGGGAGGAGAAAACTCGGGGTAATAAAAGGCGGAAGGGTGGAATTGTGTAGCGGTTTGGGTTGGAAGGGTGTTAAAAACTCATAAAATTTCACCTTCCTGCCGCTTCCAACCTTCCAGAATCTCCGAGCCTCATCCAAACTGGCCTTGGGCACTTCCAGGGGTGAATTCCCTGGGAATCCCATTCCAGGGCCTCCCCACTCTCCCGGGGAAGAATTCCCTCTCTAATTTCCCACTCCAACCCGTCTTTGTGCTCCTCGGTGCCGCCCCGCAGGTGCGTGGGGCTGGAATTCCCAAACTTCCCTCTTTGAAGCTGGAATGAGCCCCGGGGAGAGCGGGAATGACGGAAGGAGGGGACATCCAGGGTCCCTTTCCCTGGGCAGGTTTTGACAACTTCTGGGCTTTCCATTCCTGAAATTCCTTCAGAGCACAATTTTCCTGCATTTTTTGGTGCTGATGATCCATTTTCCATGTCTTTTTCCCCCCTCTGTGTTTTGGTTAGGATCACGGTTTGGGGGAATCGGTGCTTTTAATGTCAAATATTCTCTCATTTTGTAACGCTTCCCATCAAACCCTGGCGCTCCCGTGGTCGGCTCTGGAATACACCCAGGACTGACGGATTTTGGGAATGGTTGAGGATTACTGGGAGCAAAACACTCCCTGGAAAAGGGGACAGCTTTATCCAAGCCCTTTTCCATGCGGAGTGAGGGTGGAAGAGGGCTCGGGGAAACACTGAAGGCTCTGTTCCCGTCCCGGCGGATGCGGTCAAGGGCCGCGATCCGTATGGAATTATCCCGGAGGTGACGGGATCCTCTGGAAAAGGCTGCAGAACTGCCACAAGAGCTGCCCCGAGTTCCTTTCATTGCTAAATCTGCTCTACCCTAATTTATGCTAATGAGGGGAGCTCTCACCCCGTCTCCGAGCCTCTTCCTTGGCGCGTGTCACCGTCGGGAATGCCGTAATCGGGATTGGGAATGTTTTCCTGCTGACCTGGGACCAAGGGAATGAGCTGGGGGGTTGTTTGTTTTTTTGTTTTTTTTTTTTTTTTTTTTGTGCTCTTAATTTGAGAGTCGAGGGCTTTTTTTTTTTTTTTTGTTGCGCTCTAATCAAGAGGGTTTTGACGCCATAATTAAAAGCGCGGCGTTAATGGGTGTTCCGCGGGAATGTAAATTCGCCGGGAAAATCTGGAGTCGGAGTCGAGAGAGAAACTTGGGAGACCAAAGGGCTTTTTTGTCTATTGTAATTAGGGGTGTGGCGCTTAACGAATATTAATTAGCCCCACAGAGTGGTTGAGGAGCCAGAAAAATGCTGCCTCCGCCCCTAATTCCCGGTGGGAGTTCTGGAGCTGCCGGATGAGCCAAGGAGCAGGGAAACTTGGGAAGGGAATGGAATGGAATGGAATGGAAGGGTGTCCCTCATCCTCCTCCTTTAAAAACAAACAAACAAAGGGAATAAAACCCAAACAAATCCAATTTCGGGAGCCGGGTGCGACTTTCTGTGGGAGCTGGGTTTGCCGGAGGAATTTAAATCCGTGGTTCTCCCAGGAATTGCGGTTGTCGGTTTCGTCGGAATGGCAAATTTGGGATGGTTTGGAGCTGGGAGAGTTAGAGGCAGAATTGGGATAAAGGATGGAGGGTCAGGACACAGGGAATGGCTTCCCACTGGGAAAAGGGTGGAAATATCAGAAAATTGGGGCAGACATTCAAATTTAGGTGAATTTTTAAAAAATCTGATAATTTACAGCAAATAAATCATAGATAGGGCCGGGTTGGCCCAATCTCCTCCTTTAAAAACAAACGAAGGGAATAAAACCCAAACAAATCCAATTTCGGGAGCCGGGTGCGACTTTCTGTGGGTTTGCCAAAGGAATTTAAATCCGCGGGAATTGCGGTTGTCGGTTTCGTCGGAATGGCAGATTTGGGATGGTTTGGAGCTGGGAGAGTTAGAGGCAGAATTGGGATAAAGGATGGAGGGTCAGGACACAGGGAATGGCTTCCCACTGGGAAAAGGGTGGGAATATCAGAAAATGGGGGCAGACAGTCAAATTTAGGTGAATTTTTAAAAAATCGGATAATTTACAGCAAATAAATCATAGATTGGGCTGGGTTGGGACCTCAAGAGATCCAAGGTTTTACGGGAACGGAGCAACTGTAGGAAAAGCTCTTCGGACCAGAAATTTGGAAATTAAAGAAACCAGAAAATCTGAATTTTAAAAAAAAAAATATTTTGACGCCAGTAAAAAGGGCAAACAGAAATATCCAGGTGGTTGTCCTGGCAATCTCGAGGGGTTTTTTGGGGAGGAACAAACGTGTTGGATCATTGGGAAATAATAATAAAGAGAGGAAAACAGGCTGAGAAAGGTGGGAATGCCCAGCCTGGAGAAGGGAAGGATCAAGGGAGATCTTGGAGCCCCTTCCAGTGCCTGAAGGAGCTCCAGGAGAGCTGGAGAGGGACTTGGGACAAGGGATGGAGGGACAGGACACAGGGAATGGCTTCCCACTGCCAGCGGAGAGGGATATTTGGAATATTGGGAAGGAATTTGTCTCTGTCTGGGGCTGGGAATAGAATTCCTTTTTTTCCCCCATTAGCGACTTCTAAAAGGGAATAAATCCTTTCCTGGGAAAAGCTGTGGATATTTCTCTTTTTACCATAAAGCCAATCCAGGGAATTCCCAAGTCCTATCCTCTCGGAAAGGTCGGGATAAGAGATGAGTTTGTCCCTTGTGGCACCCAAGATCCCATTTTTGGTTTTTGGTTGGGTTTTTTTTTTTTTTTTTTTTTTTTTTTAGGAAATACTCATTTCCTTCCATCCCTTTTCCCAAATTCCCTCTCCTGCTCTCCTGGAGCCCCTTCAGGCTCTGGAAGGGGCCCTGAGGTCTCCCTGGAGCCTTTTCTTCTCCAGGCTGGACATTCCCAGCTCTCCCAGCCTGGCTCCAATTGGGAAGAGAAGGATTTCCAGTGGAATTCCGTGGTCTGGGAATGGGATGAGGTTCCCATGGAGCCAAGGACTGGAGAGATGGAGAAATTCCAGGCCATCCCCTTTGTCCTTAAGGGATGGGAGGGATGAGGGAGGTTTTGGGATCGATCCAGATCCAGGTGGGAGCTTCAACGGGACCAACAATTCCAGGCTTGAAAAAACTTCGTCAAATCGTGGAAGTTTCACAGAAATTTCATGGGAAAACTTCATCAAATGTTAAAAACCATAGTTTGGGTTGGAAGGGAAAATCCCGATCCCAGGTTGCTCCAGCCTGGCCTTGGACACTTCCAGGGATCCAGGGGCAGCCACAGCTTCTCTGGGAATTCCATTCCAGGGCCTCACCACCCTCACAGGGAAGAATTCCTTCCCAATATCCCATCCATCCCTGCCCTCTGGCCGTGGGAAGCCGTTCCCTGTGTCCTGTCCCTCCATTCCGTGCCCAAATTCCCTCTCCAGCTCTCCTGGAGCTCTGGAAGGGGCTCTGGGGTTTCCTTGGATCCTTCCCTTCTCCAGGCTGGACATTCCCAGCTCTCCCAGCCTTTCTCCAACCCTTGGAGCCATTCCGTGCCCTCCTCTGGACCTGCTCCAACGTCTCCACATCCCTCTCCTTTTACACCTCGGAATTCCAGGTGGGAATTCCAGCAGAGGGGCAGAATTCCCCCCTTTTCCCGCTCCAAAACGTTTTCCACCCCCATTTCATCCACGGGAGAAACGGGATTGGAAAAAACGGGATCGGGATCTCGCCACCCCCTCCCCCCTCTCTGCTTTCCAAGTATTTCCCTGCCTGACTCAACTAATTAAATATCCAGGATTTATGGTAATTAATTAATTAATTCCGGACACGCCCTGGAGTTGCGCAGGTGCCCGGAATGTCGTTCCCTGGGCTCTGGGAATTAATTTGGGAGGATTTTATTCCATGCCCGGGCTTGACACGGCGCATTCCCGGCTTTTTCCTGGAATGCTGAGCCACGGGAAGCAGAGGGAAAATGGAAGCGATTTGCGTGTGGTTGCCCGATGAGGATGTGGAAAATTGGGGAATAAAGAGCTGGAAGTTTAGCAGGGATGAGAGTTCCCGTGATCCAAAGGGAATTGTTTCCTTGGGAGAACCGGAGAGTTCCGGGAATTGTTCCAGGAGAGCTGGAAATGGATTTTTGGAAAAGGGATGGAGGGGCAGGACACAGGGAATGGTTTAAACTGGCTGAGGGAATTTGGGATATTGGGAAGGAATTCTTCCCCGGGAGGGTGGTGAGGGGCTGGGATGGAATTCCCAGGGAATGCTGTGGCTGAACCATCCCTGGAATCGTGCAAGGACAGGTTGGATGGGGCTTGGAGCAACCTGGGATAACGGGAGGTGTCCTTGCCTATGGAAAAGGGAGGGATTGGATCATTTTCCAAAGTCTCTCCCAACCCAAACCATTCCGGGATTCCCTGAACTTCACCTCCTGGCTGCAGATGTCACAAATATCCCAAAAAGTGATGGTTCTGGCTGGAAAAAAAAATAAAAATCAGGGAATTATCCATGAAATGTGAGGAATCAAGGAAGGGATGTGCACTTCCCAGGAATTCTTTGCCACAGCCTGGAAAATCCTGCAGGGAAAGGTGCCAGAGAGAATTATTTTCATCTGAGGGGGAAATCTGGGATTTGGAATGTCAAAGTTCAGGATTTTTGCCGGGAAAATCCTTAGGGAATGGAGCTGCCAGCCTGGTTCCCTTCTCCGCCATGCAATTCCTCGTGTCTTCACTCCACAGTTCCTCTTTTTCCCTATTTCCGTATTTGTCCGCGATTTTTCCTTGCTTGGCATCCTTTATTCCTTGCCTTGTATCCAAAAAAAATCGACTTGGGATAATGCAGGATCTCTTTAGGGACTTTTTAAAAGTAATTTTGGGTCCAGATTCCAGGTGGGATATTCCAGGTGGGATATTCCAGGTGGGATATTCCAGGTGGGATATTCCAGGTGGGATATTCCAGGTGGGGAATTCCAGGTGGGGAATTCCAGGTGGGAATTCCAGGTGGGATATTCCAGGTAGGAATTCCAGGTGGGATATTCCAGGTGGGATATTCCAGGTGGGAATTCCAGGTGGGGATTCCAGGTGGGAATTCTAGGTGGGAATATTGCATTTGGGATATTCCAGGTGGGGATATTCCAGGTGGGGATTCCAGGTGGGATATTCCAGGTGGGGCTTCCAGGCTCACCCACATGGCACAGCCCTTGCTGTTAGGATTTGGGATTCTCCTGATAAAATATGGGAATTTAGCGGGTCCATGGAAATTCCGACGATTTTCCAGCTTGTTTTCCCATCATTCCAGCAGCAAAGTTGGGTTGATGTCGGGTGAATCTCGGATGTGCATCCCTTGGGATGCAACCTGAGGAAAACCGGGAAGGGAGGGGCAGGAGGAGCTTGGGAATGACTCGGGAAAAGCCGGAATGGGTGGAGGGAAAGGGGAGCTCCAACCCTTCCCTCCACGTGCTCCGAGATCCCGATAAAAACACCGGAACGTTCTCCACATGGATCCAGTTTATCCCTGGAAAAACAAAGAAAAACAAACAAAAAAAAACAAAAAAAAAAAAAAAAAAACCCAAAAAAAACCCAAAAAAAACCAGGAATTTTTCCACAGCTTATCCAGCTCCTTATCCCGAGCTAAAAAAACCCCCTTGGGATCGCTTCTCCCGTTTTTTGGGAATGTCGGGAAGAGTTTTTGTGGGATTGGAGGAGCTCCTCGCGTTCCTGCGCGTTCCCACCCCAGCAAGTCGTGGGGTATCCCACAAACAATCCCACAAAATGGGTGGAAAACCGGGAATCCGAGCAGAATCGGCGCTATCGGAGCCGCCGATCTGGTTCACTGCAGGAAAATGAGTAATTAAGAGGATTTCGGTAATTAAAAGCCGTTATCAATTAAGAGCTGATAACGAGTCCTGCCACAGGGCCCTTCTTATCAGGACCTTGCCGGAACAAATCCAGGCCCACCAAGGACGACGGTGACGCCGGTTTGGGGACTTTTACAGTGGATCAAAACCTCAGGGTTGGGATCCAAACCTCAAATTTGGGATCCAAACCTCAGGTTTGGGATCAAAACCTCAGGTTTGGGATCCAGACTTAAGATTTAGGGTCAAAACCTCTGATTTTAGGATCCAAACTTCAGGATTAGCGTCCAAACCTCAGGTTCAGGATCAAAACCTCAAATTACAGGAGCAAACTTAAGATTTAGGATCAAAACCTCAAATTTGAGGATCAAAACCTCAGGTTTAGCATCCAAACTGCAAGCTTAGGATCACACCCTCAGGTTTGGGATCAAAACATCAGGTTTGGGATTAAAACTTTAGATTTGGGATCAAAACGTCTGATTTTAGGATCAAAACCTTAGGTTTAGCACCCAAACCCCAGGCTTGGGATCAAAACCTCAGGATCAGGATCCAAACCACAAGTTTAGGATCAAAACCTCAGACTTTGGATCAAAACCTCAAATTTCAGGAGCAAACTTAAGATTTAGGATCAAAACCTCTGATTTTAGGATCAAAACCTTAGGTTTAGCATCCAAACCTCAGTTTTAGGATCAAAACCTCCAATTTCAGGATCAAAACCTCAGGTTTGGGATCCAAACCTCAAGTTTAGGATCAAAACCTCAGGTTTGGGATCCAAACTTAAGATTTAGGATAAAAACCTCTAATTTTAGGACCAATACATCAGGTTTGGCATCCAAACCACAGTTTAGGATAAAACCTCGGGTTTGGGATCAAAACGTCAGGGTTAGGATCCAAACCCCAGATTATAGGATCCAAACCTCAGGTTTGGGATTAAAAGCTCAGGTTTTAGGATCAAAACCTCAAGTTTGGGATAAAAAGCTTCAGGTTCAGTGTCCAAATCTCTGGTTTAGAATCAAAACTTTCAGTTTGGGATCCAAACCTCAGGTTTAGGGTCCAAACCTCAGGTTTAGGATGAAAACCTCCAATTTTAGGATCAAACCCTCAATTTTGGGATCAAACCCTCAGGTTTAGTATCCAAATCTCTGGTTTAGGATCAAAACCTTCAGTTTAGGATCAAAACCTCAATTTTAAGATCCAAACCTCAGATTTGTGAGCGAAACCTCAGGATTAGGATCAAAACCTCAAGTTTGGGATCCAGACCTCAGGTTTAAGATTAAATCCTCAGATTTGGGATCGGAACTTCGGATTTTAGGATCAAACCCTCAGGTTTTTTGATCCAAACCTCAGGTTCAGGATGAAACCCTCCAATTTTAGGGTCAAAACCTCAAGTTTGGGATCAAAACTTCAGGTTTAGTATCCAAATCTCTGGTTTAGGGTTAAACCCTCAAGTTTGGGATCAAAACCTCGGGTTTAGGGTCCAAACCTCGGATTTTAGGATCCAAACCTCAGGTTTAAGATGAAAACTGATTTTAGGATCAAAGCCTCAAGTTTAGGATCAAAACCTTCAGGTTTAATATCCCAATCTCTGGTTTAGGATCAAAACCTTCAGTTTGGGGTCCAAACCTCAGACTTTAGGATGAAAACCTCAGATTTGGGATCGATATCTCAGGATTAGGATCTAAACCGCAGGTTTAGGATGAAAACCTCCAATTTTAGGATCAAAACCTCAAGTTTGGGATCAAAACCTTCAGGTTTAGTCTCCAAATCTCTGGCTTAGGATCAAAACTTTCAGTTTGGGATCCAAACCTCAATTTTAAGATCCAAACCTCAAATTTGGGATCAAAACTTCAGATTTTAGGATCAAACCACCAGGTTTTGTGATCCAGACCGCAGGTTTAGGATCAAAACGTCAAGTTTGGGATCAAACCCTCCGGTTTTCGGGTCCAAACCCCAATTTTTAAATCCCAGAACCCTTTTCCTTCCACCCATAACACGGAATCGAGACCTGAGAGCGCTTCGGGATTTTTTTTCCGTTTATCGCCAACGCAATTCCACGCGAGCCGATGCCGATCCCGCTATGGAAAAAACCACGGATATTACCCCAAAAAAAAAAAAAAAACCCAAAAAAAGCTTTTCTTGGGCTCCCAGCATGAGCAAGGAATTACCCCAGGAGCTGCCACGGGCCCGGAGCAGCCGCTGCGGTGATTTTGGGGGCGGAACCGTCGGATTTTCCTGCAGGAACGTTTTTCTCCGAGGGTGCCCGGCAGCAGGCAGAGCCCGGAATAGCTCGGGATGAATGGAAAATCCGGGAGGTCGGAGGCCTCTGTGATATTTTTTTTCCCCCCATTATCTTTTGTGTCTAATCCCAAATTAACGACCGCGGCTCTTTTATTCCCTCACGGAATTTTGTGGGAGGAGGAGGAGGAGGAGGAACAAAAGCCCTGAGCCATGGATATAATTTTGGAACCAGCACGGAGCTGTTGATCAACCTGTTTGTGCCCAGCCCGCTTCCAAAACCCTGGAAAAATGGGATTTAATGGAGGAGTTCTGCACTTTTTCCCCGATCCGAGTCCTCCAGAGCGTTGGGGCCCTCGGAATTTTATAGCTTTAATTGTTTGATGTCGATCCTGTGGAATGAGATGGACACAAAATCTCCATAAATGGGATTATAAATCCCATAAATCTCCCAACAGCTGGGATTGAGGGAGCAGCTCCCGGGAAACCCCGAGGTGGCTGCAGCCAATTCCTTGGATTTTGGGGTGTGGCGGATTTTTAAGGAGGAGGTTGAAGGGGAGTGGAGGGCATGGCCTCTCCTCCTGAGGTTCTCCAGGGGATCCTTTGGATTCAGGAATGTTTTGTCATTCTTGCTGCACGGATGGAGAATTCCTCTTGGGAAAAAAAAAAAAAAAAAAAAAAAACAAAAAAAAAAAAAAAACAAAAACCAAAAAAAGGGATTTCAGCATCCCAAAGTGTCTCTGGAGCAAGGATGGAGGGGAATGTGGAAAAGCCGGAGGAGCTGCTCCTTTCCCTCCTGGATCCAGGCTGGGGGATGAAGGGATGGAGAGGAGTTCCAAGGAAAAGGAATTTTGGGTGTTGGTGGGTGAAAAATGGGACGTGCCCCATCTGTGTCGGCCCATATCCCAAAAACTCCCAATGTTCCGGGCCCATCCCACGGTGGAGAAGCAGGAAAGGGGGGGAATTCTGCCCCTCTGATCCGCTCGGGTGAGATCCCACCTGGAATTCTGCATCCAGCATCCAACTGCAGGAGGATGTGGAGCTGCTGGAGCAGATCCAGAGGAGGCCACAGAGAGAGGCTGGGAGAGCTGGGAATGTCCAGCCTGGAGAAGGGAAGGATCCAGGGAGACCTTGGAGCTCCTTGCAGTGCCTGAAGGGGCTCCAGGAGAGCTGGAGAGGGAATCTGGGACAAGGGATGGAGGGACAGGACACAGGGAATGGCTTCCCACTGCCAGAGGGCAGGGACGGATGGGATATTGGGAAGGAATTCTTCTCTGTGAGAGTGGTGAGGGGCTGCGATGGAATTCCCAGAGAATCCGTGGCTGCCCCTGGATCCCTGGAATTTTCAGGTTGGATGAGGCTTGGAGCATCCTGGAATAGTGGAAAATATCCCTGCCCACGGAAAAGTGGTGGAATTCCATGATCCTCGATTTCCCTTCCCACCCAAGCCATTCCATGGCTCCCTGCGATGGATTCATTCCGCCTCCCACATTCCTTGGCCGTTGTTCCCGAGTCTCCCCGATTTTCCAGACCCGGCTCCACCAGAGAAGGGAGGAGAAATCCGAATTTTTCCAGGCTGGAACCAGCGCGGGAACGGCTCCAAATCCTCCAAACGGGATTCCTGCCCGCAAAACCCTCGGAAAAACGGGAATGAGACCACGGCATGGGAGCAGGAACGTGATGGGTCCAGCTTCCATGGGCTGGACAATCTGGGAACCTTCCCAATGGATTTTTTCCCTGGTTTCTTTTGGCCTGGATTTTTTTCCTGGTTTTTTTTTTTTTTTTTTTTTTTTTCTGGATAACAGATCCACATACCTCAGGTTTTAGGGTCCAAACCTCAGGTTTAGGATGAAAACCTCCAATTTTAGGATCAAAACCTCAAGTTTGGGATCAAACCCTCAGGTTTTAAGGGTCCAAACCTCAATTTTAATAACTTTGAGTAGCAGAAATCCCAAAAAACAAATTATGGGAAGGATGGATCGCTGGGATCTCTCCTGGATTCCGTGAGGAGCATCCAGGACAGGGATCTGGGGATGGCTCTGGTGCAGATCCAAAGCTCCAGCCCAGATGGTGCCACCTGATCATTCCCGGATAATTTGTCGGATAATTGGGAATGGGGATCCACATGGATCCACCACGAATTCCAAGAGGTCACCAAATCAACACCAGCACTTAACGAAGAGGAGAAGAACCTGGGAACGGATCCAAGAGTCCTCTCCACGCTAAAGGGATGGTGGGGAAGGGAAAACCAGGATTTTCCACGGAAGGAATTCCATGCCTGCAGCATGGAGGGGTCTCCCGTCGTGTGTTTTCCATATTTTTGGCCAGCAGGAATGGTGGGGAGACGTCCATCCTTGGAGATGGTGGAATTTGGGCGCTGGATGGGAGAATTCCAAGTTTCCCATGTTCCTGGGAAAGGAACATGGCCCAGGTCACCTCCAAATCCATCCTAAATTACTGGGGAAACGCGGTTGTAAAAACAGGGAAAAACGGTGCTGGGGAAGTGCAGATTCCCATTCTCCCACCTGGAATGAGGAAAAACCTTGGAAAAGGGAGGAGGGGGTATTCTGGCTCTCCTGATTTGGGTTTTTTTTGGGAAAGATTCCCAAAAGAATCCTAAATTCCTAAACCATGACACCGCTCTGGTTGGTACACCGAGTTTTCCTTTCCTCCCGTGCACAGGGAAGCTCCTGGGTTCCAGATTGTTCAAATATCCGAGGTTTTTAGTGGAAAACGAGCCTTCCTCATCCTCGCTGCCCGTCCGGGCCAAGTTTTGGGGAGCATCCAAGGGGTGTGAGCCTCTGGAATCCGCTCCTGCTGCCAGAGGAGCCTCTGGAAGCGGCAGATGCTCCCGCACCTGCCAAGCCACGCTCTCTCCACAAGGGCTGGGCTCGGGATGAGGATTTTGCTCTTCGGGAATTCCTTCGGCAAAGCTCCTTCCAAGGAGCGGCAGGACGCGGAATTTTCGGTGCCAAACGAGCACTTTTAGGTGGAATTTTCACTACTGAATTCCCTGATTTGGTTCCCGAAGTGAAATATCCGTGTTTTAATCCATGGGAAAAAAAAAAACAAAAAAACCCACATTTATTTCTGGCGTTCTGGATTTGTTTCTTGTTTGGTTTTGTTCTTGAAATTTCAAGGGTATTTGGGCCTGTTTGGAATTTTCCTGGGAGTTTATGAGCGGGATTTGGATTAGTCCCGGATTTGGTGTGTTTGGATTCCCTTAGAAACGTTGGAATGAAGTTGTTATTCCCCGTGGGATCCCTGTTTGGTTTTTAGAGGGGTTTTTCTGCGGCATCCAGAGGGAACTGGATCCACTGGGATCCGCTGGAATGTGAGGATGGATCCAAACTCCGGGTGCTCCAAGCAGCACAAAATCCTGGAATGGTTCGGGTGGGAAGGGACCTTCAAGATGACGGAATTCCATGGGCAGGATGGAAAATGCTTCCACTACTCCAGGACGCTCCAATTCCTGGCCTTGGACAATTCCGGGGATGGGGCTGGGAATTCCATCCCAGCCCCTCACCACCCTCCCAGCCAGGAATTCCTTCCCAATATCCCAAATTCCCTCTGCCAGTTTAAGCCGTTCCCTGTGTCCTGTCCCTCCGTTCCGTGTCCAAATTCCCTCTCCAGCTCTCCTGGAGCCCCTTCAGGCTCTGAGGTTTCCCTGGATCCTTCCCTTCTCCAGGCTGGACATTCCCAGCCTCTCTCCATCCCCTGGAGCATCTCCATGGCCTCCTCTGGATTTGTTCCAACACCTCCACATCCCTCTGCTTTTCACCCCAGACCTGGATGCAGAATTCCAACAGGAATCTCACCAAAGGCCCAAAATTCCCCTTTTTTCCTTCTTCCCACCCCACCAGCAGGAAGCTGCCCGTCCATATTTCTCCAGGATGGGGCGAAGGTTTGGGAAAAGGGGGAAAAACTGGGCAAATCCCTGTTTTCCCACCTCCCTTCCCCTCCTCCCGGCAGCTGGGGCGGCAGATTCCGTAACCAACTGCGCCGAGCGCTCGGATGGCGGATCCCGGGCGCGCGTCACGCCACCGGAGCGGTTTTTATCCACACAACATATGGCCCCGTTTCCCTGCCGATAACCAACCCTCCCCTCCGTTTTCCCTCTGCTTTTCGCCCCCGTTCGTGTCCCGAGGAACAATCCCAACTCTTTTATGTCCCGAGGAACAATCCCAATTGTTTTTCCCTGGATTTGGGAAAAACAATTTGGGAGTAGGGAAGCAGCCCAAACTCCGATCCCGTGATTTTACTCCTACGGAGGATTTTGCAGAGGGAGGAGGAGGAGGGGGGAAGCTCTTTTCCCAAATGGGATTTGCTGTCTTGGAGCTGGGAATGTTTTCCGGCCTTATCTCCCCAATCCTAAAAATATCCCGGCGGGAAGAGGGGGGGAGAGCTGCTGCATCCATGTTTTCCTCCCTCTTGGAGAAGGTCATTGGATATTCAGGAGGTGACCTCGGGAAGCTCGTTCTCATTTTTCACCTAATTGCTCCCATCATCCCAGGGATGGGATTTTTTTTATTTTTTTTTTATTTTTTAGGCATCAGATTCCACAGGGAGTTTAAACGGAGTTAACGCTCTAGGGAAAACAAGGATCCCTTGTTTTCGTCCCAAATCCTCCTCCTCCTCCTCCTGGAATCCGCCCTCGTCCCGATCAAATGGCGACAGGTGGCCTCTCGGAATCACCTGCTCCCCGCCAGCTGCCGCTTCCCCAGGACGAGGAAAAGCCATCCCAAAGCCCCGGCTCGGGATTTCCAAGGAATTCCACCCCCCCCGGAGGAGGAGGAGGAGGAGGAGGAGGAGGAGGAGCTGTGCCCGATGTTTGCTGTGGCTCCGGCCGAGGACGAGGAGGAGGAGGAATATTTTTCTCTTATTTTTCTCTCCCGGCTCAGATTTGCTGTTTGCAGTTCCCTGCTCTTTTCCCGACCTCATTCCACGAATTTTTCGGAGTTCAGATGGCACGGGATGTGCTCCGGGCCTCGTTTTTTCTTCCGCTCGGGGCTGGGCTCAGCAAGGAAAACAAAATTTCCTCCAAGTTTTTTTCCTCGGTGCTGATTTTCCCTTTAAGGTTTTTGTGGATTATTCCTCGTTTTTTTTTTGCTGTTGTGGAATGTTCCCTTTTTCCTCCCAGGGGAACTGGATTTAAAGTTATTCCAGTCTGGAATTTAATTTTAGGATGTGTGTTTAGATTTTATATTTTCCCCACGTTAAATCCGTAAAATCCTCTCATGCTCTGATACGTCTTGAATTCCCAAAAAAAAGTGAATTTTTACTGTTTTGTTGGAATTTTTGTCCTTTCCCTGCTGTTTTCCAACCTCTGTGACTTTGGGGATCCCGCTTTTCCAATCTTCATCCACGCTTGGGCTTTTCCTCCACCCAGGCTCCACTTTTTTAAGCTTAAATCTTTAAATTTAATCTTTTTCCCTCGGGATTGGCACAAATGGAATTTTTTTAATGGAAACAAGGTTTTCCCTAAGGAGTTAAAAAGCAGGAGTTCAAGGAAAGGGAGTTTTGGACACGTGGTGAGGAGGGTCGGGATTCAGCAGCTGCCGCCGGAATTTTTCCCCTGCTCCTCTCCCTCTCTGCCTCCCCCCAGCTGCCGCTGCCCCAAAACACCAAACTTGGCCTTTTTTCCCTTAAAAAAACTCCCATCAGTAGGGGAAAATCGGGGATACCAATCATGGAATGGTTTGGGAAGGGAAAAACCCCATCCAGTCCCTTGGACAAATTCCACCATCCCGGGTTTCTGACACCTTGGACAATTCCAGGGGTGCAGGGGCAGCCACAGTTTCTCTGGGAATCCCATTCCAGGGCCTCGCCACCCTCCCAGCCAGGAATTCCTTCCCAATATTCCCATCTTTCCCTGCCCTCTGGCAGTGGGAAGCCATTCCCTGATTATCCAAGACGACAAAAATAGGGAATTAAAAAAAAAACACCAAAAAACTCAGTTTAGCTGAGGCAGGGTGATTCCTGAATCCTTCTCACAAGGCAGCAGCTAAACCACCAGGAATTCCTTGAAAATAAGGAAAAACAACATCCTTTCTGGTATTTTTACGGAATTTTCTGGCCAGGAGTTTTGGTGGTATTGGATTTCCGCTCCCTGAGGTTTTTCTTTACACAAAATATGAAATGGAGACTCCTGAGATTGGCAGAATTCCTTTTCCTGCAGGAATTTTCGGTGCAGGGAGAAAATTTCTTCCCTCAATCCTGATCATTCCAGGTTTTTCTCGGATTGGTGCAGGTTGTTGCTTGTTCCAGGGTTTTTTTTGGCTCAGAGTTCGAAGTGTTCCTCTCAATATTCCCCATTTCCAAAGAGCTTATTCCCACTAATCGTCTTTTCCTCGGAAGATTCCGACTGGAAAAGCAAAAAAAGATTAATTTATTACGGATTTTTAGGGAGTGTTTGAGTCGGTGTTGGAAAATCCCACTGGGATAATCTTCATTCAAATTTCTGGAATGTTCAGGGATGAAAATTTGGGATTTGGGAAGCAAATTTTAGCTGATCTGAGGAGTGGGATTTCATGGAATGCCACCACCCAAAATGATCCATGCTCGAGGTGGGAATCATCTGCTCCACCTCGGAGGTTGGAAATTCGGCTCTTCCCATCCCAAAATTTCCCCACAATCCCCGGGAACGTGGCTTTTCCAGGAGGACAAGTCAAGGGAAGGTGGAATTCGGATCCATTGGTTTGGATTTGGTTTGGATTTGGTTTGGGTGGAAACCAATGAGAACCTGAAGGTTTATTAAAAAATCATGGATAATGGATCCCAAAGTTCTCCTGGGATCTTGTGGGGCATCTTCAGTTCATGAAGTTTTTTATCAATTAAAACACTCCCGAGGTGTTTTTTTGGGAATGTTGTCCCAAAATCTTGGATAAAATGTTGGATGGGCATCCCGCCCCCTGCCAGATCCTTCCCTGGGATCTGCAGCTCCTCTTTCCCTCCCATCCCAATCCCAATCCCAATCCCAATCCCAATCCCAATCCCAATCCCATCCCATGGTGTCGTCCAGCCCTTCTCCCACCATTTTGGGATGAGAAAAATTGCCCAAAATTTCCCCACAATCCCCGGGAACGTGGCTTTTCCAGGAGGACAAGTCAAGGGAAGGTGGAATTTGGATCCATTGGTTTGGATTTGGTTTGGATTTGGTTTGGGTGGAATGCAATGAGGACCTGAAGGTTTATTAAAAAATCATGGATAATGGATCCCAAAGTTCTCCTGGGATCTTGTGGGGCATCTTCAGTTCGTGAAGCTTCTTATCAATTAAAACACTCCCGAGGGGTTTTTTGGGAATGCTGTCACAGAATCTTGGATAAAATGTTGGATGGGCATCCCAACCCCTGCCAGATCCTTCCCTGGGATCTCCAGCTCCTCTTTCCCTCCCATCCCAATCTCAATCCCAATCCCAATCCCAATCCCATCCCACGGTGTCCTCCAGCTCCTCTCCCACCATTTTGGGATCAGAAACGACTCTTCCAGCTCAATCCCGGTCCCGTTTCCTCTCCCACCCCTCGGCTAAAAGAATTCCCATCCTCCTGTCCTCATTTTCCCTCTTCCCTTCAAACCCAAACTTTTCCAGGGCTGATATCCCCAAGCCCTTGACCTCTCCGGGGTTTAATGAGGCGAGAGGCTCAAAAAGTGATTAATTGGCGTCGGGGGAGATACCGGATGGCGAAAGCCTCCGGATAAAATTCCAGAGCTCCTTTGAGAGGCTCGAGGTCATCCCGGCGGTTTCGCTGCTTTCGTGCGGATCCTTCCATTCATCCCGGGCTCTTTTCCTTATCAGCTCTCCGGCAGCTTCCTAAATTCCTTTTTTTTTTTTTTTTTTTTCCCCTTTTCTCCCTGGAGTTTAAAGGAGATGCCAGAGCTGTGAAGTTCGGATCGGGAGCGTCGGAAAGGGCTCCGATAAGACGGGAAAAAAAAAATGCCGTCCTTTCCCTTTTTCTGAGGCTGCTCTTTGAAGCCTCCAGGGGTTTTTTGTGGATTTTTTGGGGAGTTTTATCCCTGTGTCCTCCAGGCCAGAAGGGATGGGAGGAAGCCAAAAAAACGGATGCAAAGTGGGATGTTGGGAGATGGGAGGGGTAGGAATGTTTCTCGTGGCGGGACTCCGTTCTCCACGGCAAAAATTCCTCTGGAAAAGGGGGAAAAATTCCTCTGAAAAAGGGGAAAAAATTCCTCTGAAAAAGGGGGGAAAATTCCTCTGAAAAAGGGGAAAAATTCCTCTGAGAAAGGGGGAAAAAGTCCTCTGAGAAAGGGGGAAAAATTCCTCTGAAAAAGGAAAAAGTTCCTCTGAAAAAGGGGGAAAAATTCCTCTGAAAAAGGGGGAAAAATTCCTCTGAAAAAGGGGGGGAAATTCCTCTGTAAAAGGGGAAAAATTCCTCTGAGAAAGGGGGAAAAATTCCTCTGAAAAAGAGGCGAAAAATTCCTCTGAAAAAGGGGAAAAAAATTCCTCTGAAAAAGGGGAAAGGTGAACCTTCCCTGCTCCTGGGGATTTCCCGACCTTGGAATATCCCCTTTAAAGGCTCTTGTCCTCCTTGAACTCATCTAATTCTCCTTTGAACCTATTTATGGGATTTGGCTGCGTTGCCGAATTCCACGGTTTAATTAGGAGCCACGGAAAATCATTTCCCAGAGTTTTCTTCGAAACTCCGGAGCAACCAATTAAAGGAAAGGGGGGAAAAAAAATGTGGAGTCATTCCCTGCTCCTCTTCTCCGCGGTGCTTTTCAGGAATAACGGGGAAATTGGGTTTTCGCACTTCTGAAATAGTTTTTGATTGTTTTTAAGGTTTCTTCCGGGAATTTTTTCCTCTGAGGGTGGGATTTGTGGGAACTTCCTGGAGAAGTTGTGGATGTCCCATCTCTGGAAGTGTCCGAGGGCAAGTTGGGAAAGGATTGGAGCAGCCTGGGATGGTGGAAGGTGTTCCTGCCCCATGGAATGGGGTTGAGAGTGACGGTCTTGAAGGTCCCTTCCCACCCGAACCATTCCATGGTTTCTGGGGCTCAATCTCATCCCCAATCTCCGGGATTTTGATTCCCGGTGGAATCAGGGCATTTGCAGCAGGGATGGGGATTTTGGGATTCGCGGAGCATCACAATTTTGGAGCCTTTGGATGGTGCTTGATCCAACGCTGGGGAACGTCAGATTCCCTCTTGGATTCCACCCCCTGATTCTCCAGCGGGATCACCTCATGGAAATCCTCATTTTCCTTGGGTTTCCTCACTCGGGGAAGTCGGAATTCCACGAATTCCATTCGTAGCCACCCTCAGGCCTCTGCAACTCCCAGATCCATCGGAACACCGATATTTAAAACTGTCCAGGTATTTACTCCTTCGGGAAGGAGCTGCAATTCCAAGCTGGCAGAGAAATCCTGGAGCTTCATCCCTATGCAAAAAAAATTCCTCCTCCTCCACCGTTTGGCTCCCGAAAGTGCTGAGGAAGAGCTTGGCCAGCCGGGAGCTTCCCCGGAGCGCATTCCAAGTTGTGGCACGTCCCAGGACGTGTTATCCCGGTTTATCTGGGTCTGGGAATTACTCCAGGGCTGTCATTTGGGGTGCAAATCATTCCCAAGTTGCAAATCCCGGGGTTGTATCTCCGGGAAAATCAAAGGGGGGAGTTGAGTTCCGACGCTGTCGGATCCGCCGGGCCGTGTTATCCCGGCATTCTGCCTCTTCCAGAGCAGCTGGATGAGCAGGATTGTCCCAGGTTTGGACCTCTGGTGGTCTGTGGATAAATTAAAAATCCTCAGTGTCCTTCCACTCCTTTTTCCCTGATAAATTCCCTGGGGACAATGAAATATCCTGTGGTTTTCCAATCGTGGCGGTCAGCGGCAAAGGGAATAGTTGGGAATGGTTGGGAATGGTTGGGAATGGTGCAGGGTGGAACAAAAGGTCTTGAGGTGCCTTCAAACCCCGCCATGGAGCAGGAAAAAGGATCCTCAAAATCCTTGGAATGTTGGTGGAAAAGGGAAAGGACCCGCTTATGTCAAGGTTGGGAATGTGAAACTAAAAATGGAGAGATTGGGAAGGAATTTGGTGATGGTTGGCGAGGGCCTGGAATGGAATTCCCAGAAAAGCTGTGGCTGCCCCTTCCCTGGAAGTGTCCAAATCCAGGTTGGAGCAGCCTGGGATGGGGGAAGGTGTCACCACTCACATCCAGGTGAGCTTTGAGGTCCCTTCCCACCCAAACCATTCCACGGCTCCATGAAACGCGACATTTCAATAGTGCCAAATTGGGAATTTTCATTCCCAGGCTTGTCCCTTCCCACCCAAACCGTTCCATGGCTCCATGAAACGCGATGGTTCAATGGTGTAAAATTGGGAATCGTCATTCCCAGGCTTCTCCCATCGGGAAGGAATTCTTCCCCGTGAGACCCTGGAATGGAATTCCCAGAAAAGCTGTGGGTGGAAGTGTCCAAATCCAGGTTGGAGCAGCCTGGGATGGGGGAAGGTGTCACCACTCACATCCAGGTGATCTTTGAGGTCCCTTCCCACCCAAACCATTCCATGGCTCCATGAAACGCGGCATTTCAATGGTGTTAAATTGGGAATCGTCATTCCCAGGCTTCTCCCATCGGGAAGGAATTCCTCCCTGTGAGACCCCGGAATGGAATTCCCAAAGAAGCTGTGGCTGCTTTAGGATTTAGAGCTTAATTCTTTAAGCTCTAATTAAAGACTATTTTCCCTTAATTAATGATTCCCCTTCCTTTTTTAAGCACCTTGACATCTCCATCCCCGGAATTCCTCCCATCTCTGCATTCCCAGCCCGGGATTTTTTTCCCCATCCCAGCTCTCCCAGGTTTCCACCCAGTCCTTTATGGATTTATTCCATTGCTCGGGGATCGATCCTGGGAATCTGCTGAGCAAGGCAGGGACAAAGCCCTTTGTCATCATCGACATCCCGAGGAGGATTTTTCTGTTGGATCAGCCTTTGGAGATGCTTTTCCCAACAAAAACAAAAACCTCCTCGTGTTGATGTTTCGGAGGAATTGGCCACAATTTGTAGGATAACGGGATTTTTTGGAATTTTCATGGTAATGAGGTCATAGAGAAATGGGATTGGATTTCTGCATCGATTCCTGGGATTTTGGTGGGAAAGGAGCAACTCCAAAAAAGACCTGGTGGGAAGAAGTTGGAGTTGTTTTAAATCCCTGAATTCCCCAAAAAGAGGGAAATTAGGCTCAAGCAGGATCGGCTTTACCCAGAGTTGAGGCTTCAAGTTGTCAGAGGAACAGGGATGAGGGGAAAGGGTTTGGAATTAAAAATGGAGAGGTTTTGATTGGAATTTGGGAAGGAATTCTTCTCCAGGAGGGTGGCTAGGCACTGGAATGGAATTCCCAGGGAATTCCATGGCTGCTCCATCCCTGGAATTGTCCAAGGCCAGGTTGGGAAGGGCTTGGAGCAACCTGGGATAGCGGAACGCGTCCCTGCCCGTGGAATCAGAGAGAAACGGGATCAGATTCCACATCGATTCCTGGGATTTGGGTCAGAAAGGAGCAGCTCCAAACGAGGACCTGGTGGGAAGAAGTTGGAGGAGTTGTTTTAAATGCCTGAATTGTCCAAAAAGAGGGAAATCAGGTTCAGGCAGGATTGGCTTTACCCAGAGTTGAGGCTTCAAGTTGTCAGAGGAACAGGGAAGGATTTGGAATTAAGAATGGACAGGTTTCGATTGGAATTTGGGAAGGAATTCTTCTCCGGGAGGGTGGCGAGGCACTGGAATGGAATTCCCAGGGAATTCCGTGGCTGCTCCATCCCTGGAATTGTCCAAGGCCAGGTTGGGAAGGGCTTGGAGCAACCTGGGATAGCAGAACGCGTCCCTGCCTGTGGAATCAGAGAGAAACGGGATCGGATTCCACATCGATTCCTGGGATTTGGGTCAGAAAGGAGCAGCTCCAAGCCAAGACCTGGTGGTAAGAAGTTGGAGGAGTTGTTTTAAATCCCTGAATTGTCCAAAAAGAGGGAAATTAGGTTCAGGCGGGATCAGTTTTACCCCCCACCTGGAATCTTCTTCCAGCTCCAGAATCCAACATCAGGAGGATGTGGAGATGTTGGAGAAGATCCAGAGGAGGCCATGGAGATGCTCCAAGGGATGGAGCCAGGCTGGGAGAGCTGGGAATGCCCAGCCTGGAGAAGGGAAGGATCCAGGGAAACCTTGGAGCCCCTTCCAGTGCCTAAAGGGGCTCCAGGAGAGCTGGAGAGGGACCAGAGACAAGGGATGGAGGGACAGGACACAGGGAATGGCTTCCCAGTGGAAAAGTGGAAATTTAGGTGGGATGTTGGGAAGGAATTCTCCCCTCTGAGGGTGGTGAGGCCCTGGAATGGAATTCCCAGAGAAGCTGTGGCTGCCCCTGGATCCCTGGAACTGTCCAAGGCCAGGAACTGGAGCAACCTGGGATAGTGGGATGTGTCCCAGCACGTCGAAGTGCATTGGAAAAAATTTTTCCACAGGGAAAAATTCCATTATTTTCCATGATAATCACTGAGCCATGACGGACGTGCCACAGGGTTGCCTTGGAATTTTGGGGAGAGGACACTCGATTTCCCAAAATCCCAAGGTGGGACCGCAGCACAGGAGCGGTTTTCCCATTTTCCATGGAGTGGCTGAGGATCCACCCCGCTCCCAGCCCTCATTCCATGATTTTCTTTCCCATTGGTTCCCGATTTTCCAAGGTCTGGCATCAAGGAATTTTGTGGGGTTTTCCCCATATTTCAAATCAAAAGTTCCCAAAAAATCAATCATAAATAAAATAATGGGTGTAGTAATTAAAGGAATAATAATGAAGTGGATTATAAATAAAATAATGGGGATAATTAAAAAAATAAAGGGTGTGATAATGAACGTTAATTAATTAATCAATAATAAATAAACCATCGGGCAGCGTTTGGAACGGATGAGCTTTGAAAGCTCCTTTCACCCCAACCCACTTAATAATTCCATTATTAATTTAAATTTTTATGGAGCTTTGCAGGAGGTTTTAATTAATATTAAATTAAGAAAATTTAAATTAAATTTTAAAAAGGAGATGAGAAACAAGATGGGAAATAAGATGGGAAATGAGATGGGAATTGTCCTCTCCTGGGAATTTTGCACTGATGGGGGCGTTTGGGTTCTTGGACACGTTGGGAAATCTTGGATATTTTGGGTTGTGATTCCAAAGGGATCACCTGGGAGTGGGAAATTTGGGGAGCAGAGCCCCCCAAGTGCTGCGGAGCCGCTTCCAAGATCTCCAAAACCTTGCTGGGAATCGGGAATTCCAATTGCTCCTTAAAAAATCATGGAATGCTTTAGGTCTGAAAGGAACTTCAGGATCATCCCATTCCCTTCCCTGCCCCTCGATATCCTGGGATTCCCAAATCTTCCCTGGCCCGGGATTGGCCACCTTGACTGGTTCTTTGGCCAATCCCAATTCCCTGGAAACGGCTTCCATCTCCGTGCCAGATCCGACTTTTGCGGAATTCCACGATTTGGGACCGACTCCCCTCCCACTGCCTTCAGTCTCTGTCCTGCGGGGAAAAGCTCAGTTACGGAATTTCCTCTCATTCCCAGGAGGACCTGAACGCGTTTTCCTCCTTTAGGGGGGTTTGATCCGAGCTGGGATCCCACTCCCTGAAAATCTTTCTGTCCATCCAGAGGATTTTAAATCCCGTTGGAAAACGAGCTGGACCAGCTGAGGGCTCAGAGCCAGGCTCGCACCTGGGGCCTCCCTCCAGGGATTTTTTTTCCTTGGGAATTGGGTGTTTCTGAGGAGCCTCCAGGGGTTCATTCCCGGGAATGTGATCCATGTGATCCATCATTGTCCGACTCCCCAGATGTGTCAGGTTCCTTCCTCAATAAGCCTCACTTCGCTTTTTATTCCTCCCCAGACGTTCCTTAAAAGCCTTGGAAAAGCAGGCGAGGACAAATCCCAAATAACTTCATTAAATTCCTTTTTTTTTTTTTTTTTAAATAAAAACCCACACAAAAGGGGAATTTGAATAAAAATGCGGATCCTGGGAATGTCTCAGGTACCCTCTGGATTATCCAGAGGCGACAAGTGCAGCGTTTGGGGCAATCTGAAAAATCGGAATTCTCTGTTTTTTTTGGGATTACGATGTCTCTTAATCCTCTTTGGAATTTTCTAAGCTTCCATTTGCTGCTGGCTGATCCCAAAAATCCCTTTTGTTGCGTTTATGGGTGAGGGGGGTCAGGGCAATTCCGGGAAAATGCGGATTGGGGGGAAAGGATGGAGAGCAGCCCTGGAGAGACGGAATTTGGGAATGTTGGTCGGTGAGAAGCTCCACAGGAGTCACCCATGTGCTCCGGTCCTGGAAATGCCCAATGTCCCGGGCTCACCCCACAGCGTGGGCAGCAGGAAAAGGGGAATTCTGCCCCTCTGACCCGCTCAGGTGAGATCCCACCTGGAATTCTGCACCCAGCTCCAGGATCCAACAGCAGGAGGACCTGGGATTGCTGGAGCAATTCCAGAGGAGGCCCTGGAGTGGCTCCAAGGGCTGGAGAGAGGATGGGAGAGCTGGGAATGTCCAGCCTGGAGAAGGGACGGATCCAGGGAGACCTCAGAGACTGAAGGGGCTCCAGGAGAGCTGGGGAGGGACTTGGGACAAGGGATGGAGGGACGGGACGCAGGGAATGGCTCCCACTGCCAGAGGGCAGGGATAGATGGGATATTGGGAAGAAATTCTTTCCTGTGAGTGTGGTGACGTGCTGGAATGGAATTCCCAGAGAAGCTGTGGCTGCCCCTGGATCCCTGGAAGTTTCAAAGGCCAGGTTGGACAGGGTTTGGAGCACCCTGGGAGGGGGAAAGGTGTCCCCTTGCCCATGGGACCATCCCATCCCATCCCATCCCATCCCATCCCATCCCATCCCATCCCATCCCATGATTCCATCCCAGATTCCATCCCATGATCCCATCCCATGATCCCATCCCATGATCCCATCCCATGATTACATCCCATGATCCCATCCCATCCCATGATCCCATCCCATGATTCCATCCCATCCCATCCTATCCCAAATTCCATCCCAGTTTCCCATCCCAGTTTCCATCCCAGTTTCCATCCCATGATCCCATCCCACCTTCCATCCCAGTTTCCATCCCAGTTTCCATCCCATGATCCCATCCCACCCCATCCCAGTTTCCATCCCAGTTTCCATCCCATGATCCCATCCCAGTTTCCATCCCAGTTTCCATCCCTTCCCACGGATCCCAGGCACGGCTGGGCCTGTCCAGCCCTCGCCATCTCCATCCCCGTCACCGCCAGGTTTCGGTGCTGATGGTGCCACCCATGGCTGTTGTCACCCAGCCCGGCTGTGTGGTTTTGGGATGGCGCCGGAGCCCGCGGAGCCGACGCCTTTTCCCGGTGTCGAAATCGGGACAGGGAGGGAAGGAGCTCCGGGATCTTCGGAGCGCCGGGGAGCTGCGCTGCTCCAGCTGGACCAGGGGAGGTCGAATCCAGAATTTTTTGGAGTTTTTGCGGGGAACGCTGCCGGGTTTGGTGGTGTGGGTGGTGCAGGAGAAGTTTATCTCCAGGTTGGTGATTCCAGCCCTTCCCATTCCCTCATGGAATGTGGTTTGATCCCCGGCTCTGGACCTTCAAGGGTTCGGGGTGGACACCACAATCCCAGGTGGAAATTGTGGTGCTCCAACCCCAAGTGTGTGTTTTGCAGACTTGTTGGGTTTCCCTGGGAGCTGAAAATCGGGGATTGGCTGGAAAACCTTTGGAAAATTCTGTGTTTTGTGTAAATAATTCTGTGGGGGTGGAAGAAGGAGTTGTGAGGTCTTCATCCCACGCTCACTGTGAATGTTGGTCATGGAACTATTGGATGGTTTGGGTTGGAAGGGATCTTGGTTGGATTTCCCTTCTTTCCATGTTGGAATGGGTGGGATTTATCAAGTCTTGGAGACTTTATGGGGTGAAAAGAGACGTTCTGAAATTGCTCTTCTCCACCCCGTGAGCATCAAGTCATGGAACTATTGGATGGTTGGTTTGGAAGGGATCTTGGTTGAATTTTCCCTTCTTTCCGTGTTTTTTTCCAGGCTGGAATGGGTGGGAATCATCGAGTCTTGGACATGGGAGACTTTATAGGGGTGGAAGGACAAGTTGTCAAATTGCTCTTCTTCCATGAGCGCCGAGTCACGGAACCATTGGATGGTTGGGAGGGACCTTGGTTCGTGCTTCTCCTCTCTCCTTGTCCTTTTCCCAGGCTGGAATAATGGGTGGGATTTATCGAGTCTTGGACGCAGGAGGCTCAACGGGGGTGCAAGGAAGAGTTGAGCAGTCGCTCTTCTCCATCCCGTGCTCGCGTCAAATCATGGAATCATTAGATGGCTGGGGTTGGGAGGGACCTGGTTAAATTTTCCGTCTCTCCCTGTTCCTTTCCAGGCTAGAATAGGTGGGAATCATCGACTCTTGGACATGGGAGACTTGATGGAGCTGGAAGAAAGAGTTGAGCAGTTGTTCTTCTCCATCCCATGATTTTGTCAAATCAGAAAGTCATGGGGTGGCTTGGGTGACCTTCTAAGGTCTCTTGGTTGATGTTTCCCTTCTCTCCTTGTCCTTTCCCAGGCTGGAATGGGTGGGAATCATCGAGTCTTGGACATGGAATATTTGATGGGGATGCAAGGAAGAGTTGAGCAGTCGCCCTTCTCTATCCCGTGTTTGCGTCAAATCATGGAATCATCGGATAGTCGGGACTGGGAGAGACCTTGGTTGATGCTTCCCATCTCTCCCTCATGCTTCTCCTCTCTCCTTGGCCTTTTCCCAGGCTGGGGGAATGGGTGGGATTTATCAAGTCTTGGACACAGGAGACTCAGTGGGGGTGCAAGGAAGATTTGAGCAGTCGCTCTTCTCCATCCCGTGGTGTTGTCAAATCACAAAATCATGGGGTGGCTTGGGTGACCTTCCAAGGTCTCTTGGTTGACGTTCCCCTTCTCTCCCTGTCCTTTTCCCAGGCTGGAATGGGTGGAAATCATCGAGCCTCGCACCCGGGAGCGCATGTACGCCAACCTGATCACGGGCGAGTGCGTGTGGGACCCGCCGGCCGGCGTGCGCATCAAGCGCACCAATGAGAACCAGTGGTGGGAGCTCTTCGACCCCAACACCTCGCGCTTCTACTACTACAATGCCACCACGCAGAGGACGGTGTGGCACCGGCCCCAGAACTGCGACATCATCCCGCTGGCCAAGCTGCAGACGCTGAAGCAGAACACGGAGTCGCCGCGGGCGTCCACGGAGAACAGCCCCGGCCGGAGCAGCAATGTCAGCCGGGAGGGGAGCACCAGCTCGTCCCTGGAGCAGGAGCTGGAGGGCAGCGAGAAGGGGCAGGAGCAGCGCCCCGGCCGCCAGCCCAGCCAGTACTCGGTGGTGAAGGAGGAAGCGGAAAGGTAAAGGTGGGAGAAAGTCGGGGATTTGCGGTGGTGGTGGTGGTGGTCTCCAGGAGGAACGCTGGTTTGTGGTTGCTTCCTCATGCTCGACCTCTGGTGCGTCTCCATTGAGTTGGATCCTCCAAAAAACCGAGGAGGAAAACCATCAGGAAAAGGTGTTTCTCCACCTCAGGGGTATTTTAGGTGTTCCCTTTGTTTTTAGGATTGGAAATTTGGGTTTAGAGCCCGGGCAGGAGAAAATTGGGAATTTCCAGTGGTGGTGGTCTCCAAGAGCAAAATCCTGCAGGTTTGGGTAGAGATGTTTTGTGGTTGGTTCCTCATGCTCGACCTCTGGTGGGTCTCCACTGAGTTGGATCCTCCAAAAAACGAGGAGGAGGAAGAGGGAAAAACATCAGGAAAAGGTGTTTCTCCACCTTAGGGATATTTTACATTTACAAGATTCCCTGAAGGAATAATTTCTCATCTTCTGAAATTCATTTTTAGGACTGGAAATTTGGGTTTAGAGCCCGGGCAGGAGAAAATTGGGAATTTCCAGTGGTGGTGGTCTCCAAGGGAAATCCTGGTTTGTGGATGGTTCCTCGTGCTCAAGCCCTGGTGGGTCTCCACTGAGTTGGATCCTCCAAGAAACCAGGAGGAAAAACATCAAGAAAAGGTGTTTCTCCACCTTAGGGATATTTTAGATGTTTCCTTCAGGAAGGTTCCCCAAAGGAATAATTTCTCATCCTCTGAAATTCGTTTTTAGGATTGGAAATTTGGGGTTAGAGCCCGGGTGGGAGAAAATTGGGAGTTTCCAGTGGTGGTGTCCAAGAGCAAAATCCTGCAGGTCTTGGGTGTTTTGTGGATCGTTCTTCATGCTCGACCGCTGGTGGGTCTCCACTGAGTTGGATCCTCCACAAAACAAGGAGGAAAAACATCAGGAAAAGGTGTTTCTCCACCTCAGGGGTATTTTAGATTTAGAAGTTTCCCTAAAGGAATAATTTCTCATCCTCTGAAATTCATTTTTAGGATTGGAAATTTGGGGTTAGAGCCCGGGCGGGAGAAAATCAGGAATTTCCAGTGCAGAGAAATCCTGCAGGTCTTGAGTAAAGATGGTTTGTGGATGGTTCCTCATGCTCGAGTCTTGGTGGGTCTCCACTGAGTTGGATCCTCCACAAAACAAGGAAGAAGAGGGAAAAACATCAGGAAAAGGTGTTTCTTCACCTTAGGGATATTTTACATTTACAAGATTCCCTGAAGGAATAATTTCTCGTCCTCTTGAAATTAGTTTTTAGGATTGGAAATTCTAATTTTGTGGTTTTCAGTGATTTCCCTGGGTAAGATCTCCCTGAGGAGCTGGGATGATTCACGGCACATCCACGGCTGGTCCCGCCGGTCTGGGGAGCTCCTGGCCGGGACGATTTCCCTCGGGAAGGAGAAAGGAGCCGGTGCTCAATTCCCAAGGACAGCGTCCGGAGACGTTCGTGTCGCTCCTCCATTTTTTATGGATTAAAAGCTGCAAATCGCGGAATCGTGGAATGGTTTGGGTTGGAAAGGAGCTTTAAAATCCATATTTTTCCATCTCCTACGCCTCCCACCATCCCAACCTGGCTTGGGACCATTCCAGGCACCCAACCCAACCTGGGACAATTCCAGGCAGCTTTTCGGGGAGGCCCGAGGCGGGTCGTTAATTAATGCATTTATCTTCCCTTAATTGATGCTTTTGACCACGTTAAGGAGCCGGCCGGGTTGAGGAGACCAATCCGGGACGGAATTCCCGTTCCCAGGAACTGCGGCCGGGTGGGAACGGGAATTCCCGGCCGGGCCAGCGCTTTCATGTGGGACATGGGAGGCTCCGGGGAGGAGGTCCCGCCTTCCCGAGCTCCTGATGGAATCTCCAAGCCTGGGAATGGGGGGATCCTCCCGGAGCAGGGGGATTTTGGGGATGGAGATGGGTTTGGGGTCGTTCAGCGCCGGCGGATGTGGAATCGTGGAATTACAGAATTATGGAATGGTTTGGGATGGGAGAGGACTGGAAGATCATGGAATTTCAGCCTTTTCCGTGGGCAGGGACACCTTCCACCATCCCAGGTTGTTCCAACATCCAACCTGGCCTTGGACATTTCCAGGGATCCAGGGGCAGCCACATCTTCTCTGGGAATTCCATCCCAGCCCCTCACCACATTCCCAGGGAAGAATTCCTTCCCAAATCCCATCTATCCCTGCCCTCTGGCAGTGGGAAGCCATTCCCTGTGTCCTGTCCCTCCATCCCTTTGTCCCAAATTCCCTCTCCAGCTCTCCTGGAGCCCTTTCAGGCTCTGGAACGAACTCCAAGGTTTCCCTGGATCCTTCCCTTCTCCAGGCTGGACATTCCCAGCTCTCCCAGCCTCTCTCCAGCCCTTGGAGCATCTCCGTGGCTTCCTCTGGAATTGCTCCAGCAGCTCCACATCCTCCTGATGTTGGATGCTGGGTGCAGAATTCCAGGTGGGATCTGACCTGAGCAGGTCAGAGGGGCAGAATTCCCTCTTTTCCTGGTGGGAAAGGAGCCCAGGAGATGTTGGTGGAGCAGGATCCCATTCCCAAAGGGGCGTGAGGGGTTAACAGGGATCGGGGGATGGATTTTAAATTCCCTGGGATTTGCTGAAAGAACAGGGGTGGGATCAGGAATTTCCTGGGGAAAGGATCATTCCCAAGATGGAAGCAGGAATTTCTTGGGAAAAGGATCATTACCAAGGTGGGATCAGGAGTTTCCTAGGGGAAGGATCATTCCTGAGCTGGGATCAGGAATTTCCTGAGGAAAGGATCATTCCCAACTTGAAATCGGGAATTTCCTGAGGAAAGGATCATCCCCAAGGTGGAAACGGGAATTTCCTGGGGAAAGGATCATTCCCAAGATGGAATCAGGAATTTCTTGGGAAAAGGATCATTACCAAGGTGGGATCAGGAGTTTCCTGAGGAAAGGATCATTCCCAAGGTGGAATCAGGAATTTCCTGGGGAAAGGATCATTCCCGAGGTGGAATGCAGGAATTTCCTGGGGAAAGGATCATTCGTGAGTTGAGATCAGGAGATTCCTGAGGAAAGGATCGTTCCCAAAGTGGGATCTGGAATTTTCTGAGGAAAGGATCATTCCCAAAGTAGGATCAGGAGTTTCCTGGGGAAAGGATCACCCCCAAGGTGGAATGCGGGTGTTTCCTGAGGAAAGGATCGTTCCCAAAGTGGGATCAGGGATTTCCTGGGGAAAGGATCGTTCCTGAGCTGGGATCAGGAATTTTCTGGATAAAGATCATTCCCAAGCTGGAATCAGGAATTTTCTTGGGAAAAGGATCATTACCAAGGTGGAATGCAAGAGTTTCCTGGGAAAAGGATCATTCCCAAGGTGGAATCAGGAATTTCCTGAGGAAAGGATCATTCCCAAGGTGGGATGGGATTTTCCTGGGGAAAAGATCGTTCCTGAGCTGGGATTGGGAATTTCCTGGAGAAAGGGTCATTCCTGAGATGAGATCAGGAGATTCCTGAGGAAAGGGTCATTCCCAAAGTGGGATCTGGAATTTTCTGAGGAAAGGATCATTCCCGAGGTGGGATCAGGAATTTCCTGGGAAAAGGATCATTCCCAAAGTGGGATCAGGAGTTTCCTGGGGAAAGAATCACTCCCAAGGTGGAATGCGGGTGTTTCCTGAGGAAAGGATCATTCCCAAAGTGGGATCAGGAGTTTCCTGGGGAAAGGATCGTTCCTGAGCTGGGATCAGGAATTTTCTGGATAAAGATCATTCCCAAGCTGGAATCAGGAATTTTCTTGGGAAAAGGATCATTCCCAAGGTGGAATCAGGAATTTCCTGAGGAAAGGATCATTCCCAAGGTGGGATGGGATTTTCCTGGGGAAAGGATCATTCCCAGTGTGGGATCTGGAATTTTCTGAGGAAAGGATCATTCCCAAGGTGGAATCAGGAATTTCCTGAGGAAAGGATCATTCCCAAGGTGGGATGGGATTTTCCTGGGGAAAAGATCATTCCTGAGCTGGGATTGGGAATTTCCTGGAGAAAGGGTCATTCCTGAGATGAGATCAGGAGATTCCTGAGGAAAGGGTCATTCCCAAAGTGGGATCAGGAGTTTCATGGGGAAAGGATCATTCCCAAAGTGGGATCTGGAATTTTCTGAGGAAAGGATCATTCCCGAGGTGGGATCAGGAATTCAGGAATTTCCTGGGGAAAGGATCATTCCCAGAGTGGAATAAGGAGTTCCCTGAGGAATGGATCATTCCTGAGGTTGGATCAGGAATTTCCTGGGGAAAGGATCATTCTGGAAATGAGATCAGGAATTTCTTGGTGAAAGGATCATTCCTGAGGTGGGATCAGGAGTTTCCTGGGGAAATAATCATTCCCAACTTGCAATCAGGAATTTTCTGAGGAAAGGATCATTCCCAAAGTGAGACTGGGAATTTCCGGGGGAAAGGATCATTCCCAAGGTAGAATCAGGAATTTTCTGAGGAAAGGATCATTACCGAGTTGGGATTGGGAATTTCCTGGGGAAAGGATCATTCCTGAGGTAGGATCAGGAGTTTCCTGAGGAAAGGATCATTCCCAAGGTGGGATCAGGAGATTTTTGGGGAAAGAATCATTCCCAAAGAGGGATTAGGAATTTCCTGGGAAAAGGATCATTACCAAGGTGGGATGGGATTTTCCTGGGGAAAGGATCATTCCCAAGGTGGGATCAGGAATTTCCTGGGAAAAGGATCATTCCTGAGCCGGAATCTGGAGTTTCCTGGGGAAAGGATCATTCCCAAGATCGAATCAGGAATTTCCTGGGGAAATAATCATTCCCAACTTGCAATGGGGAATTTCCTGAGGAAAGGCTCATTCCCAGGGTGGAATAAGGAGTTCCCTGAGGAAAGGATCATTCCTGAGGTTGGATCAGGAATTTCCTGGGGAAAGGATCATTCCCATGGTGGAACGCAGGATTTTCCTGAGGGGAGGATCATTCCTGAGCTGGGATTGGGCATTTCCTGGGGAAAGGATCACTCCCAAAGGGGAATCAGGACTCTCAAATGAAAACGTTTCATCCCTGGAAATCTCCTGGAAGAGAAAAGGAATTCAGCCCTGGGCTGGGTTTGGCCGATGGGAGGTTGTGCGTCATTGAATCTCCCGGAATTCCAGGTCTTGGCCTTTCCAGGGATTGGGATTGAGCAGATCCCGGGTCTTGGAGCTTTAAAAATTAATTTTAAAAGATTTTAAAATTCAGATGCCACTAGAGGGAGCAGAAATTCCTGCTGACTGGAATTTCCCGCAGAAATTCCTGCTGACTGGAATTCCCACGTGCATCCCTGGAAGTGACAGGGATGAGTCCCATCAGCCCATCCAAACCATGGCTGCATCCCACCCTCGATCCTCGTATCCTGGCCGGAAAAAAAATCCCATTCCTGCATTTTCCCCATTCCCGCATTTTCCCCATTCCCGCATTTTCCCCATTCCTGCATTATCCCAATTCCTGCATTTTCTCCATTCCTGCATTTTCCCCATCCCTGGAAGTTTCCAAGGCCAGTCTGGACAAGGCTTGGAGCAACCTGGGATGGCAGAAGATGTCCCTGTGTAATTCCATGATCTTGAAGGCCCCTTCCAACCCCAGCCATTCCACAATTCCATGAAATTCCATGAAATTCCACGATTCCCAGGTCTTGGTCGGGTTTCTCACAGGAGATCCACAGCTCGGAAGGAGCTCTGGAGCTTTCCCAGTCCAGGTTTTGTCCCAGGAAATTTTATTTAAAGGTTTCTGGATAATCGCAGCTCATCTGGTTGGAAAAGGAAATTAGGGATAAGCGGGGAAGTTTTTATTGGAATTCACACCCGCGACCTCCCTTAAAATTCAGGATTTAGGAACCAGAGCGTCTCCGGATGCTGGAGACCTCTCCCAACCCATTCCTCACATCCATGGGGATGTTCCCTCATCAGCCCTTGGAATCCACTGGGAATTTTCCATTGCCAAGCTCCTGGATCCCGCCGGAATCAGCTCGCGCTTCCACGGTGAGGTGGGATTTGATTCCCAGCTCGGGAATATCAACAGCAGCTTCGTCCTGGTGGTCAGCAGAGCATTCCCAGCGGGATTTCCCAGCTTTTCCACGGAGTTTTCCACGCTTGTCCTAAAAATGGCGGCTTTTCTCCGGAGCGCGACGCGACAGCCGTGACATCTCGGAGCGGGAACGTCGGCCGGATTTTGTGTCGGGATTTTTCCGCTCCGTCGGGAAGCGTCTGAGGTTGTTGGCTTGAAATCCTTGGAGAAGATTCCCAGGCAGGGAAAAAAGGAGAAATTTCCATGGAAAACTCGGCCCTGCCGCTGCTTCTCCAAGGAGGAATTCCAAGGAAAAGCTTGAAGGACAAAAAAGTGGATTTTTGACCGTCTGGAGTTTTTTCCTTGGACAAAAACGCAGGAATTTTGGGATGCGAGGGGCCTTCACCCAAATCCCATCTGCTGGGAAATTGTGCCCAAGTTATTCCTCGGGATTCCCAATTTTGGTTTTTTTTTGGCACATTCCAAAGGCACCGGGATATCGGAGTTATAGCACAGCATTTAAATCTTCCTGGATTAAGTGTGGCTGAGCTGGAATATCCAAGGGGAATTCTCTCAAAATCCAATCCAGTTCTCCGGGATCAAACCCCCCCCCCCCCCGTCCTTACAGGCAGCAGCCATTTCCTGACTCCAAAAAATTCCCAAAAAAAGGCAGATTTGTGGAATAAAAGATGCCTCAAATCTCTAAAATACCCAATTTGAGCATCCCACGATTTTTCCTTGGAATTCTCTCTGTTTATTTCCTTTCCCGAGAGGCGCTGGGAAGAACCAGGTTTGGAAAACAGGCGGATCAAGGACATAAATCCCTGGTGCTGCCCGAGGATATTCCAGATCCTGGCGGGAATTCCCAGAATTCCTCCACGATGAGAAGGAAGAGAAACCGAGGGCTTGGATTTGCTCTGGAAAACCGCGCGGAAGGAACAAGGCACGGAAAGGATCCATTCCTTCCCACTGTCCTGCCTCCAGCAGGAGACTAAGGCCTGGAATTCTGGAATTCTTGGAATTTCTTCCTCCAGATGTTGGATTTTCCCAGCCGGGTGAAGTCTCCTGGTGCGAGGAGCCAGGAGGAACTTGGGATAATTGGGAATTCCCCGGCTTCAGCCTCTTCCCCCGCTTCTGCGAGACCCTCAGTTTCCCAAATCATGAGGCAGGATCCCAAATTTAGTTTTCCAATGTTTTTTTGTGGCGTTTTATCCCCAAATTTTGGTTTATTCCCACCCATTTCACGGCAAAAATCCATCTCCGAGTGACGCTGGACGTCCCTGTCCATGGCAAAGGGGTCGGAATTCCGCGATCATTTCCCGGCAAAAATCCATCTCTGAGTGACGTTGGACATCCCTGTCCATGGCAAAGGGGTCGGAATTCCGCGATCATTTCCCGGCAAAAATCCATCTCTGAGTGACGTTGGACTTCCCTGTCCATGGCAAAGGGGTCGGAATTCCGCGGTCTTTGAGGTCCCTTCCAACGGTTTGGGTTTCTCCAAACCTGGCCGTGGACACTTCCAGGGATGGGGCATTGCTAGAATTCTTTTTGGTAGGATCTCCCAGCATTCCCAGATTTATCCAAAAATTCGATTTTCCTCCATGGAAAATTTTCCTGCTCCGAAATTCCTTTGGCTTCAACTTCCTTTTCCCTCTTCCGGCGCTGGGGGCGCTCCAGGGTGAGTTTCCCATGGAATTAAAGGTCGGGAAAGACTTCCAAGATCCTCAAATCCATTTCCCAGGCTCCTTCCTCAATCCAATTCCTCGCCGTCATCCTCGAGTGTATTGAGACCGTGAAGCTCCCGGAGGGATGGAATTATCCAAGGAAATATTCGGGGATAACCAACGGAAAACACATTCCCGGCATAACCCAAACAAGCTCGGACTCCTCTTCCTCATTCCATCCTCAAATGTGTCCCAGAAAAAAAAAAAAAAATTTAAAAATCTCATGTTTGGCATTTTTTGCTCCGAGCTGGAATGGAAATCAGGACCTGAAGCTTTTTTAATGTCCTTGCCTTGAATTCCCCGGATTAGGCGGATATTCCGGATATCTGCTTGCGTCGTCGGCCACGAAATTCCGGTTGCGTAATTCCAAGGAAAACATTCTCCGAATTTTCACGGGAAGCGGGGGCTGTAATTAAGATTAAATCCGAGGATTTGGAGCTGGGATTTCGTTTCTATTCCTGGATTTTGCCATGGAGCTGAGCTATTTCCGGCCGCTCGCTCTCCCTGATTTTTCCAGAGGCTGGGGAATGCTGCTGTGTTCTAGGCAGGGAAAAAAAACACCCAAAAACTGCTGGATTTATTGATTTAAAAAAAAAAAAAAATTATTTAGGTTTTGTTGTTGTGCCAGAGGTTCCCAGGGTAAATTTCTGTCGGTGCTGGAGGATTTGTAAGCTGAGGTTTAGGGAAAATTGTTGAAGGAAAATTAATTTTATTGGTGTAAAAGCATGTTGGTTAATGGGAAATCAACTTTATTAGTGGAAAATCACATTAATTATTGGAAAATCTCATTATTTATTGGAAAATCACCCTTATTAATGAAAAATCGTATGTGTTAATAACAAATCATCTTCATTATTGGAAAATCACTTTTTTTAAATTGGAAAACCACCCTTATTAGTGGAAAATCACCTTAATTATTGGAAAATCATCTTCATCAATAACAAATCATCTTCATTACTGGAAACTCACTTTTTAAATTGGAAATCACCTTAACTATTGGAAAATCACTTTAATTATTGGAAAATCACCCTTATTAATGGAAAATCATCTTCATTACTGGAAAATCATTTTTTATAATTGAAATTCACCTTAATTATTGGAAAATCGCCTTAATTATAGAAAAATCACCTTAATTATTGGAAAACCACCTCTTTTTAGTGGAAAATCACATTTATTAATGAAAAATCATCTTCATTAATGGAAATCACTTTTTTAAATTGGAAATCACCTTAACTATTGGAGAATCATTTTAATTATTGGAAAATCACCTTTGTTCATGGAAAGTCATCCTAATTATTGGAAAATAACTTTTTTAATTGTAAAATCTCCTAATTTTTGGAAACTCACACTTATTAATGGAAAATAATCTTCATTAATGCAAATCACTTTTTTTAAATTGGAAATCGCCTTAATTATGGAAAAATCACCCTAATTATGGAAAAATCACCTTAATTATTGGAAAACCACCTTTTTTTATTGGCAAATCACACTTCTTAATGGAAAATCATCTTCATTACTGGGAAATCATCTTCATTACTGGAAAATCATTTTTTTATAATTGGAAATCGCCTTAATTATTGGAAAATCACCCTTATTTGTGGAAAATCACCTTTTTCATTAGAAAATCACACTTAGTACTGGAAAACCACCCTTTTCATTGGAAAATCACCCTTATTAGTGGAATAAAAAAATCACCTTTTTTATTGGAAAATCGCTCTTATTACTGGGAAATCGCCTTAATTATTGGAAAGTCACTTTTTTTCAGTGGAAAATCGCACTTATTAACAGAAAATCGCCTTTATTCATGGAAAACCACCTTCAAAGTGCCCCGGAAAAACTTGGGATGTCTCCCTCATCCAGCCAGGGACGTGATTTGATGGATAAAAACTGGATAAAAACTGGATAAAAACCGGATAAAAACCGGATAAAAACCGGATCATCCGGCTCAGAGGGTGGCGGTTCAAGTTTCATTCCCAATGTTTGGATCCTCCCAGGCCGATCCTGGCTCCCCTCCTGATCCTTATCAATAACCTGGCTATCCTTATCAACAGTCTGGACATTCTTATCAATAATCTACGGAGCCACCCCCCAGCTCCAGACAAGCCGGAGGGCAGGGCTGGGTCTCCAAGGGATTTTTTGGATCAAGGAATGGGTTGGGAAGAACTTCCCGACGTGAAGGCCGCGGGATGGACAAACCGGTGGCCGCCCAAGGATTCAGGAATGCTGGGAATTGTTATCCCAAGGGCAGGCGAGGGAGGGAAGTTGGGAACGCCTCGGAAAGTCCAGTGAAAATTTAATCCTCGTTTGGCCCAAAACTTGGAAACTTTTGGGTTATCCAAAACCTGGGAAACGTGGGAGAATCCAGCAGGAGTCACCAGGATGGGATGTGTGAGGAGAAAATGAGGGAGCCGCCGGGCTGGTTTTTACGTGGAGAAGGATTTTTTGGGGAGACCTCTGGACATTTTTCCAAAGCTAAAGTTGGGTTTCCAAACGGGTCGGGTTTTTGGTCGGAGCCGGTTTTGCTTCCTGTGGTCACCTCCGTGAGATTTTATCCATCGGGATTTCTGGGATGCAGTCGCAGCCCCGTTCTTGTGGCAGTCCTTGGTGCCCACTTTGGGAATTTGTTTGGGTTGAGTTTTCCGGATTATCCTGGTTGTTCCAAGGCCAGGTTGGGTGGGAATGTCTGGCTCGGGGACACAAACCAGGCCAAGGTGGAGATTCCAGGAAAAACCTTAAACATGGAATGGTTTGGGTGGGAAGGATCCTGAAATCCATCCACTTCCGTCCTCTTTCCATGGGCAGGGCCACCTTCCACCATCCCAGGTTGCTCCAACCTGGCCTTGGACACTTCCAGGGATGGGATCCATCTGGATTCTGCCATGGATTTGAGGATCCATCTAAGTTCTGACATGGATTTGGGGATTCATCTAAGTTCCTCCATGGATTTGGGATCCATCTGGATTCCGCCATGGAATTGGGGATGTATCTGGATTCTGATATGGATTTGGGAATCCATCTGGATTCCTCCATGGATGTGGGGATCCATCTAAATTCCACCATGGATTTGAGGATCCATCTAAGTTCCACCATGGATTTGAGGGCCCATCTGGATTCTGCCATGCATTTGGGAATCCATCTAAATTCTGACATGGATTTGGGGATCCTTCTGGATTCCATCATGGATTTGAGGGCCCATCTGGATTCCTCCATGAAACCGAGGATCCATCTGGATTCTGATATGGAACTGGGGATCCATCTGGATTCCTCCATGGATTTGGGAATCCATCTGGATTCCACTATAGATTTGGGGATGCATCTGGATTCTGCCATGGGATTGGGAATCCATCTAAATTCTGACATGGATTTGGGAATCCATCTGGATTCCTCCGTGGATTTGAGGGCCCATCTGGATTCTGCCACGGATTTGGGGATCCATCTGGATTCCGCCAAGGGTTTGAGGATCCATCTAAATTCTTCCATGGATTAGGGGATCCATTTGGATTCCTCCGTGGACTTGAGGATCCGTCTGGATTTCACCATGGATTTGGGGATCCCTCTGGATTCTGCCATGGAATTGGGGACCCATCTGGATTCCATCATGGATGTGGGGTCCCTCTGGATTTCTCCGTGGATTTGAGGATCCATCTGGATTCTGTCATGGATTTGGGGTCCATCTAAATTCCACATGGATTTGGGTACAGCACCGGGATCAGAGGTGATGCCTTCCTCTCAGGAATCCAGGAGGAGGAGGAGGAGGAGGAGGAGGAGGAGGAGGAACGGGAGGAGGAGGGGGGAATTCCATAATTCCATTCACATGCTCCGGTGAGGAAAAGGGGATTAAGCAATTCCACACAGCCGTAATTCCAGGGCTAAATCCCATTAAAATCAGCTTTGACAGAAGCTTGATTTTATTGCTCCACTAAAATTTTGGAGCTTTATCCTATTAGGGAGATTTGTTTCTTTTCCCTCTTTTTTTTTCCCTCCCGAAACCAACATCGGATCCGAATTTTATTAACGGGAGACACGGGAGAATTTTAGGGATTTTTGGTTGTTTTTTTTTTTTTTTTGAATGAAGTTATTTCTCCGGATATTTTCTGGAGAAATATTTGCTCCGTCTTTTCCAAACGGGATTGAATCTGAGCACATTCCCGCCGGGAAGGGATTTTAAGGCAAAAATCAACATTTTCCTGTGCTCATTGGATTGGATAATATCGGAAAGATATTAAATGTAATAAATAAAATAAATAAATAAATAAATAAATAAATAAAATATTATAAATAAAAAGAAATAAAAATAATCAATTCCTGGGTTTTTTTGGGAAGGGTTGGAGGATCCTGGCACGGATTCATGGATCCATTGGAAAAGCGTGGAGCCAAAAATACGGATCAAGGATGGGCTTGATCCTACAGGAGCGCCTTTAAGTCCTTGAATCCCACAAAATCCTTCCTGGATTCCAAGTCCAAATTCCCAAGTTTGAATTCCCAGCTCTTCACTGAACCCCCACCAAGCCCAAAAATCAGTTTGGAAATCCCATCCCAGATTTCCAGATGGGGTTTTTTTCCCCATGTTTTTCCAAGTTTGATGTCTCTCGGAGTGGGTTGGTGGTGTGACCTTCTCCATCTTCTGAAGGCTCAGATTTAGATGAAAATGTGGCCAAAAAAATGGTTTTTTGGGGGATTTTCCTCTTCCCATGTTGCTCTCACCACCCGAGGCTGTGGAAAAGCGGGAGCTGCACTCAGAAAGGGTGGGATGGAGCCGGGAGATGTTTGGGATCTGCTCAGATGTTTTAAGGGAATTTTTGGTCTTGGAAGGGTTGGATGAGAACCCGGAGACCACGACCATGGGTGGCTTGGTCGTCAATCCGGCCAACAACTCAAAATAAAAATAAAAAAAAATAAAAAAAAAAAAAATTGAAGACTCCGAACTCGGGCAGATCCAGGTCAGGTGGATCCCATCCCGGTGGGATTCCTGTCCATGAATCCCAGAGGAGACGCTGATGTTCTCCTCCGCCGTTCCTGTTTTCCAGCTCGTCGCCCTCCGGAGTGTTCGAGAAGGAATACGACATTTACCGGGATTACAGCACGGAAGGGCAGCTCCTGCACTACAGGTAGCCGGGATTTCCCGCCGGCGCCGGGGCTGGGAATGTCGCTGGTGGTTTATTCCCGAAGGATTTTCCAATCCTTCTCCTCGTCCCTTCCATTCGTGCGTTGCCCTTGAGGTTTTTGTGGAATGGCAGAAGTCCTCAAGGAACCCAAAAAAGTCCTCGCTGAAACCCAAAATTCCTGCTTGAACTGCAAAACCTCGCTGAACCCCGAATATCCCCATTGATCCCCAAAATTCCTTTCTGAACGCCAAAATCATCACAGAACCCCCAAAATCCTCACTGATTCTCAGAATTCCTTCTTGAACCCCAAATCCTCACTGAACCCCCAAAATCCTCCTTGACCACCAAAATTCCTCACTGAACCCCAAAATTTCTTACTGAGCACCAAAAATCCTCACTGAACCTCAAATATCCTCATTAAACCCCAAAGCTTCGCTGAACCCCAAATATCCTCACTGAGCCCAAAAACCTCACTGTACCCCCAAAAATCCTCACTGATTCCCAAAATCCCTTCTTGAACCCCAAATCCTCACTGTACCCCCAAAAATCCTTACTGATCCCAAAATTCCTTCATCTGCAAAAATCCTCACTGAACCCCCAAATCCTCACTGATCCCAAAATTCCTTCTTGAGCCGCAAATCCTCACTGAACCCCCAAAATTCCTCACTGATCCCAAAAAAATCCTTCTGGAATCCCCCAAATCTTTCCTGAATCCCCCAAATCCTCCTTGAACCCCAAAATTCCTTCTTGAACCCCAAATCCTCTCACTGAATCCACAAAATCCTCATTGAACCCCAAAATTCCTTCTTGAACCCCAAATCGTCACTGAGCCCAAAAAATCCTTCTTGAACCCCAAAATTCCTTCTTGAACCCCAAATCCTCACTGTACCCCCAAAAATCCTTACTGATCCCAAAATTCCTTCATCTGCAAAAATCCTCACTGAACCCCCAAATCCTCACTGATCCCAAAATTCCTTCTTGAACCCCAAATCCCCATTGAACCCCAAAATTCCTTCTTGAACCCCAAAAATCCTTCTTGAACCCCAAAATTCCTTCTTGAACCCCAAATCCTCACTGAACCCCCAAAATTCCTCACTGATCCCCAGAAATCCTTCTTGAATCCCCCAAGTCCTTCCTGAATCCCCCAAATTCTCCTTGAACCCCAAAAATCCTTCTTGAACACCAAAACCTCACTGAACCTCAAATATCCTCATTAAACCCCAAAACTTCACTGAACCCCAAATATCCACATTGAACCCCAAAATTCCTTCTTGAACCCCAAATCCTCTCACTGAATCCACAAAATCTTCATTGAACCCCAAAATTCCTTCTTGAACCCCAAATCCGCACTGAACCCCAAATATCCTCATTTAACCCCAAAATTTCTTTTTTGAACCCCCCCAAAATTCCTTCTTGAACCCCAAATCCTCACTGAACCCCCAAAATCCTTATTGAACCCAAAAAATCCTTCTTGGACCCCCCAAATCCTTCCTGAATCCTCCTTGAACCCCAAAATTCCTTCTTGAACCCCCAAATATCCTCATTGAACCCCAGAATTCCTACTTGAACCCCAAATCCTCACTGAACTCCAAAAATCCTTCTTAAACCTCCCCAAAATCCTTTCTTGAACCCCAAACCCTCACTGAACCCCAAATATCCTCACTGATCCCAAAATTCCTTCTTGAACCTCCCCAAAATTCCTTCTTGAATCCCCAAAATCCTCACTGAACCCCCAAAAGTCCTTCTTGAACCCCAAAAATCCTTCTTGAACCCCAAACATCCTCACTGGATTCCCAACATTCCTTCTCGAATCCCAGATCTTCACTGAACCCCAAAATCCTTGCTGATCCCCAAAATTTCTTCTTGAATCCCAAAATTCTTTCTTGAACCACAAAATCCTCAGAGCCCAAAATTCCTTCTTGAATCCCAAATCCTCACTGAATGCCCAAAATCCTCACTGAACCCCCAAAAATCCTTCATGAACCCCAAATCCTCACTGAACCCCAAAATTCCTCCTTGAGCCCCAAATTCTTTCTTGAAACCCCCAAATCCCCCTTGAAGCCCAAAATTCCTCACTGAACCCCAAAATTCCTTCTTGAACCCAAAATCATCACTGATCCCCAAAATTCCTTCTTGAACCCCCAAAATCCTCACTGAACCCCCAAAAATCCTTACTGATCCCAAAATTCCTTCTTGAATGCCCCAAAATCCTCACTGAACCCCCAAAATTCCTTCTGGAGCCGCAAATCCTCACTGAACCCCCAAAATTCCTCACTGATCCCAAAAAAATCCTTCTGGAATCCCCCAAATCTTTCCTGAATCCCCCAAATCCTCCTTGAACCCCAAAATTCCTTCTTGAACCCCAAATCCTCTCACTGAATCCACAAAATCCTCACTGAACCCCAAAATTCCTTCTTGAACCCCAAATCGTCACTGAGCCCAAAAAATCTTTATTTAACGCCAAAATTCCTTCTTGAACCTCCCCAAAATTCCTTCTTGAACCCCAAATCCTCACTGAATCCCAAAACCTCACTGAACCCCAAAATTCCTTCTTGAACCCCAAATCCTCTCACTGAATCCACAAAATCCTCATTGAACCCCAAAATTCCTTCTTGAACCCCAAATCGTCACTGAGCCCAAAAAATCTTTATTTAACCCCAAAATTCCTTCTTGAACCTCCCCAAAATTCCTTCTTGAGCCCCAAATCGTCACTGAACCCAAAGAATCTTTATTTGACCCCAAAATTCCTTCTTGAATCCCCCCAAACCCTCCCCGAACCCCAAAAGTCCCCGTTGGACCCCACCAGCTCCTGGTCAAACCCCAAAATTCCGACACGCGGATAAAACCGGAATTTTTTTGGGATTTATGGAGTCACTCCCGGCCTGGTTGCTCCGGGTTTTGGTAAAACCCCAAATTCCAGGATTTTTTGCAGGAATTGGGGATGAGCGGAGGAAAATTCCAAACTTTCCAGGAGGGAGAACCAGCAGGGCGATGGGATCGGGGTTTTTTCCTCGTTGGCCGAACGTTCTCCATGAATCCATGGACAGCTGATCCCAGCCGGGAGCTGGGCGGGTGCAGTTCCCAGGAAGGGCGGGAAGGAGCCAGAATTGGGAAGTTTGGTTGGGAATCGGGGATTGGCAGCGGGAGCCGAGCCGGAATCCGGTGGGATTTGTCGGGGACAAATTAAAAGCTTCCGTGTCACCGCACTCGTGAGCTGGAGACGCCTTGGCCTTCCCAATCCCATAAAAACCCGGCAGTTTTCCAGCGTTTCCAAGCTGGTCTCCATCACATTCCATGGGATTCATCACCACCGAGTGACCTCCTGGGAAGGGTCGGAATTAACTGGCACTTGAGGAAGAGAGGGGAAAAATTCCAACTTTCCAGGGGGGAATGGAATGGGGGTTTTTTCCTCGTTGGCCGAACGTTCTCCATGAATCCATGGACAGCTGATCCCAGCCGGGAGCTGGGCGGGTGCAATTCCCGGGAAGGGCGGGAAGGAGCCAGAATTGGGAAGTTTGGTTGGGAATCGGGGATTGGCAGCGGGAGCCGAGCCGGAATCCGGCGGGATTTGTCAGGGACAAATTAAAAGCTTGGTGTCACCGCACTCGTGAGCTGGAGACGCCTTGGCCTTCCCAATCCCATAAAAACCCGGCAGTTTTCCAGCGTTTCCAAGCTGGTCTCCATCACATTCCATGGGATTCACCACCACCGAGTGACCTCATGGGAAGTGTTGGAATTAATTGGCACTTGAGGAAGAGAGGGGAAAAATTCCAAACTTTCCAGGAGGGAAAACCCGCAGAGGGCGATGGGATCGGGTTTTTATCCTTGTTGGCCGAATGTTCTCCATGAATCCATGATCCCACCCTGGAATTGGACAGGTGCAGTTCCCAGGAAGGGCGGGAAGGAGCCAGAATTGGGAAGTTTGGTTGGGAATCGGGGATTGGCAGCGGGAGCCGAGCCGGAATCCGGCGGGATTTGTCAGGGGCAAATTAAAAGCTTCCGTGTCACCGCACTCGTGAGCTGGAGACGCCTTGGCCTTCCCAATCCCATAAAAACCCGGCAGTTTTCCAGCTTTTCCAAGCTGGTCTCCATCACATTCCATGGGATTCACCACCACCGAGTGACCTCCTGGGAAGGGTCGGAATTAATTGGCACTTGAGGAAGAGAGGGATAAAATTCCAACTTTCCAGGGGGGAATGGAATGGGGGTTTAATCCTCGTTGGCCGAACGTTCTCCATGAATCCATGGACAGCTGATCCCAGCCGGGAGCTGGGCGGGTGCAATTCCCGGGAAGGGCGGGAAGGAGCCAGAAGTGGGAAGTTTGGTTGGGAATCGGGGATTGGCAGCGGGAGCCGAGCCGGAATCCGGCGGGATTTGTCGGAGACAAATTAAAAGCTCGGTGTCACCGCACTCGTGAGCTGGAGACGCCTTGGCCTTCCCAATCCCATAAAAACCCGGCAGTTTTCCAGCGTTTCCAAGCTGGTCTCCATCACATTCCATGGGATTCACCACCACCGAGTGACCTCATGGGAAGTGTTGGAATTAATTGGCACTTGAGGAAGAGAGGGGAAAAATTCCAAACTTTCCAGGGGGGAATGGAATGGGGTTTTAATCCTCGTTGGCCGAACGTTCTCCATGAATCCATGGACAGCTGATCCCAGCCGGGAGCTGGGCGGGTGCAATTCCCAGGAAGGGCGGGAAGGAGCCAGAAGTGGGAAGTTTGGTTGGGAATCGGGGATTGGCAGCGGGAGCCGAGCCGGAATCCGGCGGGATTTGTCGGGGACGACTTGGATTTGGGCTGGTGGCAATTAAAATCTCCACTGGAGACGCCTCCGTCTTCCCAATCCCAGAAAAACCCCGGAGCAGCCCCGGCCGCCCTTCCCCCAGCCATCCAAGGAGCTAATTAGCAGCTCGGCTTAATTACCAAGCTTAATTACCGCGGTGAGTGGACACGCTTTGGTTTAACCCCGTGAGCGCCAGAGCTGGAATCAGAGCCGGCGGTGGATTCCTGTTAGTGGGATTGATTGTGAGGGGGGAAATTGATCGCGGAATCGTGGAATGGGATTGGGTGGGAGCTCCAAGGTTGTCCGGTCCCACCCAGACCATTCCAAGGGCAGGGAATGGTTGCTTCCCTTCCAGCATCCCAGGTTGCTCCAAGCTCTGTCCAACCTGGCCTGGGATGGAAGTGCCGTGGTGCTCCAGGACCTTGGGACAGGGATTGGGAAGTCCCAACGTGGAGATGGAGAATTTGGAGCAGGACGGGACCCAACCAGAGCTTCCAGGATCCATCATGGAGTGGGATGAGCCCCCAGACGCTTCCAGTGGAGCTCCCTCATTTCCAAACCCCGTTTGTGGAACGATCCTGGAGGTTTGGGTTTGGGTTGGAGCTCCAAGATCGTCCAGTCCCACCCAAACCATTCCTGATTTTTGGAAGCCAATCCATTTCCTTGGAAGTGAGGAAGAGGAGCAGAACTGTAATTCCCTGAGGAGCCATGAGATGAAAATCCCATCTTCTGGGAAAAAAACGGGATGAGGGTTGATGGTTGCTTTTGGTGGTGTCATGGTGGTGGCACCACCTGTTATGGTCCTGTGCTTCCTGCTGGTGGGTTCCTGATGGGATTGATCCCGGAGGAACTCACAGGAGACCATCCCGACCAAACCAAGAGGACAAAGATGGGTGGGGAAGGTCCACCCCGAGCTGACCTTCAGCAAGGCCAACCTGACCTTCACCCCAGTTCATTTTGGTGTTTCCTCATCGTGGACATCCCATAAAATCCTTTGGTTGTGGATTCGTGGCCTCCAACGTCCCTCTCCAATCTGGAAAGATCTCCTCTTGTTTTGGGTGACATTTGGATTTTGGGAACAAAAATATTTTTGGGGGATGGCTTCAGTTGGGATGAGCAGCTCCCATTGGCTCCTGGGAATTTGGCGTCCGTGTTGTCCATTCCCAGTTTGAGTCTTTTGGTCTTGTGGTTCCACCTGGTGGGTTCCTGATGGGATTGATCCTGGAGGAACTCACTGGAGACCATCCCGACCAAACCAAGAAGACAAAGATGGGTGGGGAAGCTCCACCCCGAGCTGACCTTCAGCAAGGCCAACCTGACCTTCATCCAAGTTCATTTTGGTGTTTCCTCGTCATGGACATCCCATAAAATCCTTTGGTTGTGGATTCGTGGCCTCCAACGTCCCTCTCCAATCTGGAAAGATCTCCTCTTGTTTTGGGTGACATTTGGATTTTGGGAACAAAAATATTTTTGGGGGATGGCTTCAGTTGGGATGAGCAGCTCCCATTGGCTCCTGGGAATTTGGTGTCCGTGTTGTCCATTCCCAGTTTGAGTCTTTTGGTCTTGTGGTTCCACCTGGTGGGTTCCTGATGGGATTGATCCTGGAGGAACTCCCTGGAGACCATCCCGGCCAAACCAAGAGGACAAAGATGGGTGGGGAAGCTCCACCCCGAGCTGACCTTCAGCAAGGCCAACCTGACCTTCACCCCAGTTCATTTTGGTGTTTCCTCATCGTGGACATCCCATAAAATCCTTTGGTTGTGGATCTGTGGCCTCCAACGTCCTGACGTGACCAATCCCGCCCAAACAGCTGCCGGAAAATGGCAAAAATTCACCTTCCTGATGAATTTTTCACCCTGCTTTTCCTGGAAAAAAAGTGGGAATGGGATGGTGAGGGATTTGGATTGGTCGTTATCTCCCTCTGGTCTCGATCATCTTCCGCGGATGTTAATTAGCGCCGATTCCACCGGAGCAGCAGAAATTTCCATGGAGAGATTTGGTGTTGAGGGCTTGAAGCTAAAGGTGATCCCACAGCGCCATCCGGAGACAGGGATTGGATTTTGGAAAAATAAAATTTTGGAAAAATAAAAATAATTTTTTTTTTTTTAGTGGTATTTTGATGGGTATAATCCTTTGGGAATATTCCACTGGAGAACGGAATTGTGCGTGGAGGAGCTCCAGGAGGTCATGGACATCCACCAAACCAAGATTTGATGTCAAAAACTTTGGGATTCAGCATTCCCATCGCTCCAAAATTCCCGCAGAAATACCAAACTGGATTTTCCCCTTCCTGGGTATCTCATGGATTTTATTGTATCCATCAAATCATCCTGGAAAAACTCGATCCTGGTGCTCACCTTCTTCCCAAATATCCATTTTATTGCCCAAATTCTGCAAGTTTCCCCTCATTCTGGTTTTTCTAGGAATCAGCTTCAACCAATCAAAATGCTTCCTAAAAAAATGAACTCCAAGGAGGAAGCGACGCTTCCAAAAAATGGGAAGAGGGATTGGAAGTGTGGAAGGATTGGAGAGGCCGTGGTGGGGTTATGAGAACCCAAAAATCCCACAAAAACTGAGAATTTTGAGGGCTTGAGCAGGAATTTTAAAAAAATTTGAAATTTTAAAATGTAGAATTTAAAAGAATTTAAAATAAAAATAATCCCAAATCTTGGGATTATTAAATGTACGGAATCCCGCAGAATTCCAGGATTTGGGAGCAGCACTAGCAGGTGAAGAACAGCAAAACCTTGAGGACGGAGGATTTCGGGATTTCACCACACAGCTTGATTTAATTACAAATTAACATAAATGATGAGTTTTTACGCGATTATAGAGGCTGCATTCCCTGTCCTGAGGAATTTCCCCAGCTGGAAAATTTCGGATGGATCACAGATGAAATCCAGGTGGAATCCTGGACATCCTCAGGCTTTGCTGCTCACCTTTCCGTGATTTTTTTTTTTTTTTTCCCACGGATATTTTCGTGCTGCCGGGTGTGGGATCTCAGCACCTCAGGACGGAGGTGCAGAGTGGCCGAGAGCACCCTCGGGGGGCTCGGGAGTCCTGGAATGTTGCCAGGAGTGTCTGGTGGCTGCACTTTGATCCGACACAGGAGACGACGCCTGTGTGAGGATGGGAGGGTTTCACCGGGTGAATGGTGAAGGGATGTCGCAGATCGACACGAAGGGACACAGGCACGCGCCGCTCTCAGGCGAAAGGAAAAAAAGGAAAGTTTTATTCTCTGACTCCACTATTTATAGTTTTACAAGGGTGACAGTGGATTGGAAGGTGACAGTACCACCTCTGCAATGCCACAGGTCAAACCAACAGTCCATCAAATCTCTCTTCCTCCAAAAGGAATGAAGAACAATGAGTTGTTTACAGAAAAAGTGTGTGGGAAAGTTCACTACAAGAATGTCAACATCAGAAGGCTTAGAAAATCCTAGAAAACCAGGGTGACAAAGGGATAAGTTAATTAGAGTGTAAAACACAGGGTTTAGGATTTCGGTACAGGGGGGTCTGAAGAAGTAAGATGGAGGAATTGGGGCGTGTCCTCTTCTTCTTCTTCTTCTTCTTCTTCTTCTCGGCCTCCATCTTCTGTGGTGATGGTGGCACTTTGGGATTGGTTATTACTAGAAGTGCACTGGTTAATAAGGGTAGAAGGTATTGGGGAAAAATGATAAATATTGTACACGTAACTTCAGGTGTAAAGATAAGTGACCGCCCCGGGGGCTCGCAGTGTGCCCATGGCTGGCTGCTGTGCAGACCTCTGTCGGGCCGAGAGAAAATCTTTTAGATAAACAATTAATAAACACCGAGACCGAGAAAAGATCTGAAGTCTCTCCTCGTCCTTTGAAGCGCCGGCTCCTCAAGGCCATCCCTGGGCCTTTCCAGGCCACCTGAACAGCACCGAAAAACTTACACCCGAAGTTACGTGTACAATATTTATCATTTTTCCCCAATGCCTTCTACCCTTATTAACCGGTGCACTTCTAGTAATGACCAATCCCAAAGTGCCACCATCACCACAGAAGATGGAGGCCGAGAAGAAGAAGAAGAAGAAGAAGAAGAAGAAGAAGAAGAGGACACGCCCCAATTCCTCCATCTTACTTCTTCAGACCCCCCTGTACCGAAATCCTAAACCCTGTGTCTCACACTCTAATTAACTTATCCCTTTGTCACCCTGGTTTTCTAGGATTTTCTAAGCCTTCTGATGTTGACATTCTTGTAGTGAACTTTCCCACACACTTTTTCTGTAAACAACTCATCGTTTTTCATTCCTTTTGGAGGAAGAGAGATTTGATGGACTGTTGGTTTGACCTGTGGCATTGCAGAGGTGGTACTGTCACCTTCCAATCCACTGTCACCCTTGTAAAACTATAAATAGCGGAGTCAGAGAATAAAACTTTCCTTTTTTCCTTTCGCCTGAGAGCGGCGCGTGCCTGTGTCCCTTCGTGTCGATCTGCGACATCCCTTCACCATTCACCCGGTGAAACCCTCCCATCCTCACACAGGCGTCGTCTCCTGTGTCGGATCAAAGTGCAGCCACCAGACACTCCTGGCAACATTCCAGGACTCCCGAGCCCCCCAAGGGTGGTCTCGGCCTCTCTGCACCTCCGTCCTGAGGTGCTGAGATCCCACACTCGGGTATAAAGATAAGTGACCGCCCGGGGGCTCGCAGTGTGCCCATGGCTGGCTGCTGTGCAGACCTCTGTCGGGCCGAGAGAAAATCTTTTAGATAAACAATTAATAAACACCAAGAAAAGATCAGAAGTCTCTCCTCGTCCTTTGAAGCGCCGGCTCCTCAAGGCCATCCCTGGGCCTTTCCAGGCCACCTGAACAGCCGAGGAACCGACAGCCGGGCGCCGTGCCAGGGTTTTTCCCTGATCCCCGGAATTCCCAGCGGGATGCGCTCGGAGCGGCTGGGAGGGAAGAGGGGCCGGGCTGCTCTCCTCATTCCCACCGTTCCCAGTTTAGCTCTGGAAAAGGGAATTTTCAGCTCAGGTGGAAGGCGGAGGGAGAAGATGCTCCCAAATCCCAGGGCCGGCGGAGGAAGGTGAGGAAGAGCCAGGTGGGAATTTGGGATTTTTGGGAATTCGGGATGGTGGGGGGTGCCCGAGAAAATTTTGCTCTTCTCAGAAAATCCTGCTGTATTCTGGTATTTGAATTATTGAAATCCAGGCTTTTTTTTCCTGGAAAATCCACTTTATCCCGGCTCTAAATTTTAATCTTCACCTGCAAAGTCTGAACAACACCAGGGCAGGGGGAGAAATCTTGGAAAAATGCATGGATTGGGTCGGTTATGAAAATATTCTTGTTTATAAACCTCAAGTCCATGAAAAACCAAATCATTCTGGTTTAAAGTAGTGAAATATTATTTTTAAAATAATTCTGTTTTTCCCAAGGGAGGGGAAAATCCACTTAATCCCGGCTCTAAATTTTAATCTTCACCTGCAAAATCTAAACAACACCGGGGCAGGGGAAGAAATCTTGGAAAAATGCATGGTTTCTGTCGGTTTTGAAAATATTCTTGTTTATAAACCTCAAGTCCATCAAAAACCAAATCATTCTGGTTTAAAGTAGTGAAATATTTCAAAAAAAATCTGCTTTTTCCCAGGGAGGGGAAAATCCATTTAATCCCAGCTCTAAATTTTAATCTTCACCTGCAAAGTCTGAACAATGCCGGGGCAGGGGGAGAAATCTTGGAAAAATGCATGGATGGGGTCGGTTATGAAAATATTCTTGTTTTTAAAAACCTCATGTCGCCGCGTCATTCCATCAAAAACCACATAATTCTGGCTTAAAATAGTGAAATATTTCAAAAAACTTCTGCTTTTTCCCCGGGAGGGGAAAATCCATTTAATCCCAGCTCTAAATTTTAATCTTCACCTGCAAAATCTAAACAACACCGGGGCAGGGGGAGAAATCTTGGAAAAATGCATGGATTGGGTCGGTTATGAAAATATTCTTGTTTATAAACCTCAAGTCCATGAAAAACCAAATCATTCTGGTTTAAAGTAGTGAAATATTTCAAAATAATTCTGCTTTTCCCGAGGGAGGGGAAAATCCACTTAATCCCAGCTCTAAATTTTAATCTTCACCTGCAAAGTCTGAACAATGCCGGGGCAGGGGGAGAAATCTTGGAAATGGTTTGGGTCGGTTTTTAAAATATTCTTGTTTTTAAAAACCTCATGTCGCCGCCTCATTCCATCAAAAACCAAATAATTTTGTTTAAAATAGTGAAATATTATTTTTAAAATAATTCTGTTTTTCCCAAGGGAGGGGAAAATCCACTTAATCCCGGCTCTAAATTTTAATCTTCACCTGCAAAATCTAAACAACACCGGGGCAGGGGAAGAAATCTTGGAAAAATGCATGGTTTCTGTCGGTTTTGAAAATATTCTTGTTTATAAACCTCAAGTCCATCAAAAACCAAATCATTCTGGTTTAAAGTAGTGAAATATTTCAAAATAATTCTGCTTTTCCCGAGGGAGGGGAAAATCCACTTAATCCCGGCTCTAAATTTTAATCTTCACCTGCAAAGTCTGAACAACGCCGGGGCAGGGAAAGAAATGTTGGAAAAATGCATGGATGGGGTCGGTTATGAAAATATTCTTGTTTTTAAAAACCTCATGTCGCCGCCTCATTCCATCAAAAACCAAATAATTTTGTTTAAAATAGTGAAATATTATTTTTAAAATAATTCGGCTTTTCCCGAGGGAGGGGAAAATCCACTTAATCCCGGCTCTAAATTTTAATTTTCACCTGCAAAGTCTGAACAATGCCGGGGCAGGGGAAGAAGTCCTGGAAAAATGCATGGATTGTGTCGGTTTTGGAAATGTTCTTGTTTATAAACCTCAAGTCCATCAAAAACCCAAATAATTTTGGTTTAAAAGAATGAAATTTTTATTTTTAAATAATTTTCTTAAAATATGATTTTTTCCCTCAGTCCCACCTTGAGGGAATAAAAAAAGCTCCATTAAAAGCATCAGGAATGCGAAAAAATCCATCATTTTGGTCGTTCTCGTGGGGATTTTAAGGAATTTTGAGCCGTGCTGGAATGAATAATGATATGCAAATGAGGGGGGGGGGTCTGCAGGTGTGGGGTCTGTCCAGAAAAAACAACGGGAAGCAAAAGGAATTCCGGGATGAGGGATCCAGGTTTCTCCTGTCCCCTCCATCTCTGAATTCCCAAAGTTTGGAAGAATTTCAAGGAGGGGACGTTGGAGCAGGGAAGGAAATTTAGGAGAAGATGGAAAAATCCTGCCCCAAACCAGCTGGAAATGATTTGGGAATCACGCAAATTTCCAGAGAAACGGATTTCTTGCGTAGGAGACGCGCAGGGATTTTTTTGGGAAGCGCTTTTGTCATGGAAATGTACGGAGCAGGAAAAAAGAAATCCTCCCCCACGTGGAGAGAACAGCAGGGAGAACGCGGTGCCAAGCCAGAAATAACCGGAAAACCTGGAATTTCTGACGGTGCCAGCATCCCTTGGATTTCTTTCTCGTGGGCAGCGATTTCAGCCCAAAATTTGCCTTTTTGGGATTCCTTTTGCCGGCAGAAAATTCCCTTTTTTTTTTTTGTTTTTGAGGGGGGGCACCAAACCATAATCCACGGAGCTCTCTGGAATATTGTTTCCCTTTTATTTAATTTTTGGGATTGAAAGCTGATTTGAAGATTTGACGGAAGCGCCGCCGCTCCCTCGGGGATTTTCCTTCGGATCCAGATGGAATGTTAATGCCGGCAGCAAATCTGGGAATTCAGCGGTGGTTTCACCTGGTTTGAGTGAAAACACCTGGATTTGGCAGGGATTTGGGATTTGGGAGTTGGGAGCTGGGATTTGGGTGGGCGTGGGGAAAACGTGGAAACGCGGATTTCTGCAGGGAATTTCCGGATTGTCTCGTTCCAACCCTTTTCCATAGGCAGGGATATCTTCCACCATCCCAGGTTGCTCCAAACCCTGTCCAGCCTGGGCTTGGACACTTCCAGGGATGGGGCAGCCACAGATTCCCTGGGAATTCCAGTCCAGTTCCTCTGTGGATCTTCTGTTTTCTTTCCTCACGATTTCTGGGATCTGTGTATAAAAATCAGGTTATTCCTGAGGATTAAAGACCTCCAGCTATTCCAGAAGAAACACGGAGCGATCCAAGATTTTTGTGCGTGGTTTGAGCAGGAATTGCAGATTTTTCGGGAGCAGAGAAAGGTGGGAAGGGGCTTGGAGCAACCTGGGGTGGTGGAAGATGTTCCAACCCATGGCAAGAACTTTTAATGAGCTTTAAGCCCAAACCATTCCATGAATCCATGATTTTGTCGTCGTGGATGGAATTTTGGGGGTCTGGAAGGGCTCCATGAGGTGGAGGAACCCAAACTCATCCAGGTTTTCCAACAGCAAGGAGTTGGCAGGAGCCTCAATTCCCCAGGAGCTCCAAAGGTGGAAAAGGGAGGAATAAATTGTTCCCAAACCCCCTGGAGCGAGGACAAAGTCGTGGAAAAGCAAGGAGAGGCTGTGGAGCCTCCTGCAGGGAATTGTGGCTTTTTTTAGGAATTTTTCCATCAAAACTCGGCGATTGAACTCACTCCACCTTTTCCCGGGGGGTTGGACAGAAGGGACAAATGTCTGGGAATAAACGGGAGCTGGGGAGGGATGAGCTGGGAGAGCAGACGGCGCCTCCGGAATGTTCCGTTCCAGCGTGGGATTGGTGGCAGGATGTGCTGCCCTGTGCCTTGGGAACGGCGAATTCCAGCTGGGATCCCTCCTGGGGGCCGGGCAGCTCCGCAAAATCCATCTCTGCTCTCCCTCCAAGGAGCAGGGAGGGAGGAGATGGAAATCCGCTGTGCCAGGGAGGAATTCCTCACGGGAGAATTTCTTCCAAGGGCAGGGACGCCTTCCACCATCCCAGGTTGCTCCAAGCCCTGTCCAACCTGGCCTTGGACGCTTCCAGGGATGGAGCAGCCTCAGATTCCCTGGGAATTCCATCCCAGCCCCTCACCATCCTCACAGGGTGGAATTCCTTCCCGTTATCCCAGCCAACCCTGCCCTCCGAAGCGGGAAGCCATTCCCTGTCTCCTGTCCCTCCACGCCTCGGCCAAGATCCAACCCCATCCAATCCCTCCCATCCCTTGAGCACTTGGGAATGTCCATCCTCCAGTCCCAGGAGGTTCAGGACCAACAATCCCAAATTTTGATGGAATTCTGACCCCCACTGTGACATTCCTCCTGGCAGGACCTCATCGCTCCGATGGAACAGCCACAGCTTTTCTGGGAATTCCATCCCAGCCCCTCACCATCCTCACAGGGTGGAATTCCTTCCCATTATCCCACCCAACCCTGCCCTCCGAAGCGGGAAGCCATTCCCTGTCTCCTGTGCCTCCACGCCTTGGCCGAGATCCAACCCCATCCAATCCCTCCCATCCCTTGAGCACTTGGGAATGTCCATCCTCCAGTCCCAGGAGGTTCAGGACCAACAATCCCAAATTTTGTTGGAATTCTGACCCCCACTGTGACATTCCTCCTGGCAGGACCTCATCGCTCCGATGGAACGCCGGCACCAAGGAGCGGATGCTGATCAAGGTGACGGACCGCGAGCCCAGCTTCCTCCTCCACCAAGGCAACGGCTACGCCCCGGAAAACCAGCCCGGCTCCCGCTCCCGCCGTCCCTCGGGCGGCCAGCAATCGCCCAACCTCCAAACCTTCTCCTCGGACGCCGACAACTCCGTCTTCTTCCCCGAGAGGAAGCAGTCGCCCTTCCTGAAGCGGGCCGAGCACGCCGGGAGCTGCTCGCCGCTGCTGGGCCGCGGCGACTCCTTCTGCTCGCCGCTGCAGGGGCAGCACCGCAAGCACTCGAGCGAGTCGCAGCCGTCGTCGCCGCGCTACGCCTACGAGCCGCCGCTCTACGAGGAGCCGCCCATGGAGTACCAGGCGCCCATCTACGACGAGCCGCCTGTGGACATGCAGTACGAGGCCAGCGGCAGCTACAAGGCCGGCTCGCCGCAGAAGTCGCCCATCCGCAAGCCGCACCCGTTCCTGCAGTCGCCCAAGCAAGGCGCCAACTCGCCCTACCAGCAGCTGGTGCTCACCAAGCAGAAGTGCCCCGAGCGGTTCATGAGCCTGGAGTACAGCCCGGCCGGCAAGGAGTACGTGCGGCAGCTGGTCTACGTGGAGCAGTCGGGCTCCAGCCCCAAGATGAAGACGGGCTTGAGGCACAAATACTCCCCCAACCCCATCGGCGGCTCCTACTCGCTGCAGCACAGCCCCTGCCTGGTGCGCGACCAACGCCTGGACGTCAAATCGGGCGACTACAGCAGCATGGAGGGAGCCGACTTCTGCGCCGGCCCCGCGGGCGCCCCGGCGGGCCAGGCCGAGGACTCCATGTCGTGGTCCAGCCAGCAGGACACCTTGTCCTCCAGCGGCTACTCGCCCTCCACCAGGAAGAGGAAAAGCCGGAAGCCCTCGGTGAACCACGACGCCAACGCCTCCTCCACGGACGGCTCCGCGGAGCGGGAGGCGCCGGGAGAGCCGGGCGAGGAGCGGGCGGCGCCCACGCGGTCGCCGATGAACCGGACGGAGAGCAAGGCGGCCGAGGCGGAGGCGGCGGCGCGGGCGTTCCCGGAGCCGTTCCTGGCGCAGGCGCGGCTGGCGTGGGAGGCGCAGCAGGCGCACTACCACATGAAGCAGAGGAGCAGCTGGGATTCCCAGAAGGACGGGTCGGGCTACGAGAGCGACGGCGCGCTGCCGCTGCCCATGCCGGGCCCCGTGGTGAGGGCCTTCAGCGAGGACGAGGCGTTGGCGCAGCAGGAGAACAAGCACTGGAAGAGGAACACCTTCGAGAAGCTGGGCTTCCCGCAGATCCTGCTGGAGAAGAGCGTCTCGGTGCAGACCAACCTGGCGTCGCCCGAGCCGTACCTGCATCCGTCTCAGGTAACGCCCTCGGGAACGTTCTCGGGTTTGGGGTCTTCACCAGGTGCTTCTCCTCCGGTGGAGATGCAGTGGGATGGTCCCTGGGGTTGGGCACAGGGATCTCTGCGTCATGGTGGCCTCAGCTCTGTGCCGTGGGTTCTCCTGCCTCGGTGTGGGGCAGATCCTGGAGCCGCGCAGCTCCCAGGAGGTTCCTGAGTGCCCAGCCCTGGCTGGTCCCTCAGGGAAGTTGGTCCTCGGCAAGGCGGTCCTTCAAAGTTGGTCATTGGCAAGGTGGTCCCTCAAAGATGTGGATTCTTGCCAAGGTGGTCCCTCAAAGATGTTGGTCCTTGGCAAGATGGTCCTATTAAGGAGGTCCTTGCCAAGATGATCCCTCAAAGATATTGGTCGTTGCCAAGGTGGGCCCTCAAAGAAGTTGGTCATTGGCAAGGTGGTCCCTCAAAGATGTGGATTCTTGCCAAGGTGGTCCCTCAAAGATGTTGGTCCTTGGCAAGATGGTCCTATTAAGGAGGTCCTTGCCAAGATGATCCCTCAAAGATATTGGTCGTTGCCAAGGTGGGCCCTCAAAGAAGTTGGTCTTGGCCAAGGTGGTCCTTCAAAGTTGGTCCTAAGCAAGGTGGTCCTTCAAAGATGTTGGTCCTTACCAAGGTGGTCCTACAAAGAAGTTTGTCCTTGGTAAGGTGGTCCCTCAAAGTTGGTCCTTACCAAGATGGTCCCTCAAAGATGTTGGTCATTACCAAGGTGGTCCTTTAAAGTTGGTCCTTAGCAAGGTGGTCCTTCAAAGAAATTGGCACTTGCCAAGGTGGTCCCTCAAAGTTTGTCATTGGCAAGGTGGTCCCTCAAAGATGTTGGTCCTTGCCAAGGTGTTCCTTCAAAGTTCATTCTTACCAAGGCGGTCCCCCAAAGATGCTGGTCCTGGCCAAGGGGATCCCTCAAAGATGTTGGTCCTTGCCAAGGTGGTCCCTCAAAGAAATTTGGTCCTTCAAAGAAGTTGGTCCTTGGCAAGGTGGTCCTTTAAAGTCGGTCCTTACCAAGGTGGTCCCTCAAAGACACTGGTCCTTATCAAGCTGGTCCCTCAAAGAATTTGGTCCTTGCCAAAGTGGTCCCTCCAGGATGTTGGTCCCTGCCAAGGCTGGTCCCTCAAAGAAGTTGGTCTTGGCCAAGGTGGTCCTTCAAAACTGGTCATTAGCAAGGTGGTCCTTTAAAGTTGGTCCTTGCCAAGGTGGTCCTTCAAAGTTGGTCCTAAGCAAGGTGGTCCCTCAAAGATGTTGGTTTTGGCCAAGGTGGTCCTTAAAAGTTGGACCTTGCCAAGATGGTTCTTCAAAATTGGTCCTTGGCAAGGTGATCCCTCAAAGAAGTTGGTCCTTGGCCAACATCTTCAAAGTTCATCCTTGCCAAGGTGGTCCCACAAAGAATTTGGTCCTTACCAAGGTGGTCCCTCCAGGACGTTGGTCCGTGCCAAAGTGGTCCCTCAAAGTTGGTCTTTGCCAAAGTGGTCCCTCAAAGATGTTGGTCTTGGCTAAGGTGGTCCCTTTGAAGGTGGTCCTTGGCAAGGTGGTCCTTCAAAGTTGGTCTTTACCAAGATGGTCCTTCAAAGTTGGTCCTTGCCAAGGTGGTCCCTCAATGATGTTGGTCTTGGCCAAGGTGGTCCTTCAAAGTTGGTCCTAAGCAAGGTAGTCCCTCAAAGAAGTTTGTCCTTGGCAAGGTGGTCCCTCAGGGACGTTGCTCCTTATCAAGGTGGTCCTTCAAAGAACTTGGTCCTTGCCAAGGTGATCCTACAAAGTTGGTCCTTGCCAAGGTGGTTTCTCAAACAAGTTGGTCTTTAGCAAGGTGGTCTTTCAAAGCTGGTCCTTACCAAGGGGGTCCCTCAAAGATTTCGGTCCTTCAAGGAGTTGGTCCTTACCAAGGTGGTCCTTCAAAGATGTCGGTCCTTAGCAAGGTGGTCCCTCAAAACCTTGGGATGAAAGAGCCGCCACTTTTCCAGGATTTGTTCCCCAGGGTTGTGCGCTGCCTGTTCCCTCCCTGGAGATCCAAACTCCCATTCCAGAGGAGACCCTGAGGCTCTGACCTGGCATTGCTGGAGCTGGTGCACCCCATGTTCCCAATTCCATCCCATCAGATGTCTCCGTGGTTCTTGGATTTCCTCCACCAGCTTCTGGATGTCTTCCACCAGCTTCTGGATGTCCTCCATCATCTTCTGGATGTCCTCCATCATCTTCTGGATGTCCTCCATCAGCCCCTTCCCCTCCAGGGCAAGGCCATCAGGGCTTCCAAAAAACAGGTGATGACACCATCCACGAGGATAAATCCCACCTGGAAAACTTCCAGACTTCCTGGAAGATGGAATTGGGTGTCAGCAGGAAGGAGACCCTGGACATGGACCTGGGAAACAGAAATCATCAGGAAAATTCCCTTTTTGTCCATGGGAATCGGTGGACCAGCAGCAGAAGATTCCTGAAGCACAGGAGAAGGTCCAAACCCAAAGCTGGAGAGCTCCGGACCCGCTTTGGATCTTCACGCCAGGAGAAAAAGCTGCCACCATTGGTGATCCCACACCTTCTTCACAAGATGTGGTGGGAATCTTCTCCGCTCCCCAGAGGTTTCTGTCCTGGTGGTCCTTGACCTCAGGGACACCAAGGTGGTGGGACACCAACAACGGTTTCCCAGAGAAGCTGTGGCTGCCCCACCCCTGGAATTGTCCAGGCTGGACAGGGCTTGGAGAAACCTGGGATCATGGAAGGTGTCCCTGGCCATTGGAACGGGAGGACCTTGAAGGTCCCTTCCAACCCAACCCCTTCTTCCATGGTCATGGCTGTGGTTGTCACCATGGAGTGTCCCCACACCCAGGTGCATCCCAGCCCCACCCGGGTGGCTCCAGGACCTTCTCCCTTGAGGATTCCCAAGTTCCTGAGGTGGCTCCACGGTCACCCCATGGGCCAGGCAGGAGGTCACGGCCATTTGAGGTGACACCCGATGGTTCATCCCCTTCTTGTAGGCCAGGACATCCCCCAGGTTCATCTAGGTGCTAATTAGGGCTAATTAGGGCTGAAGTTAATTTCCTGTTGGCTCCGGCAGCAGAGGATCACTTCTGGTGTCGCTCCCTGGCCTGACCACGCCCTCCTTGGCTGGAGAAGGTCGATGTCCTCAACCAATGGGGTCATTTCCTTCTCTTGGTGGCTCTGGTCCAGCCCATGGACCAATTGTTGGAAGAGCCACGTCCTCAGCAGCCGCCAGGTGAGACCTTCCAGCATCTCCTGCATCTCCTTCCACCCAGGAAACCCCAGGCTGGAGGACACAGAAGGACCTTTGGGGTGAAGTGACCTCAACAGGGACACCAGGGCTGGGTTCCTTGAGGGATGGAGATCCCGTGTCCCCATCCCATGTCCCCACCATCGTCACCATGGTCATGATGGGAGTGGAGCGATGTCCATGGGAAGATCTCCACATTGGAACAGGACGAGTGGTTGGAGACAAGAACCTTGACTTGTTTGAAGAACCAGAAGTTCAGTAGAAACCCCATGGACCTTCAGCTGAGTTGGAGGACACAGAAGGACCTTTGGGGTGAAGTGGCCTCCACAGGGACACGAGGGCTGGGTTCCTTGAGGGATGAAGATCCCATGTCCCCATCCCATGTTCCCACCATCATCACCGTGGTCAAGATGGGAATGGAGCAGTGTCCATGGAGAGATCTCCACATTGGAACAGGACGAGTTGTTGAAGAGACAGGAACCTTGACTTGTTTGAAGAAGTTCAGTGGAAACACCATTGGCCTTCAGCTGACCAGGTTGGAGGACACAGAAGGACCTTTGGGGTGAGGTGACCTCCATGTGGACACCAGGGCTGGGTTCCTTGATGGATGAAGGCTTCCCATCCCATGTCCCCACCATCGTCACCATGGTCAAGATGGGAGTGGAGCAACGTCCATGGGAAGATCTCAACATTGGAACAGGACGAGTGGTTGGAGACAAGAACCTTGACTTGTTTGAAGAAGCTCAGTAGAAACCCCAGGGGCCTTCAGCTGACCAGTTGGAGGACACAGAAGGACCTTTGGGGTGAGGTGACCTCAACAGGGACACCAGGGCTGGGTCTCTTGAGGGATGAAGCTCCTGTGTCTCCATCAAATGTCCCCACCATCGTCACCATGGTCAAGATGGGAGTGGAGCGATGTCCACGGGAAGATCTCCACATTGGACCAGGACGAGTGGTTGGAGACAAGAACCTTGACTTGTTTGAAGAAGCAGAAGCTCAGTAGAAGTTCAGCTGCCAGCAGCTCTGGTGGCTCTTTGGGTGGCTTCCTTGTCCCCCTCCTGGACTTTCCACCTCCTGGGTCTTTCCACCTTCTGCTTTTCTTCTGTTCCTCATCTGAAGCCCAGCCCCGAGTCCGTGGCAGGGCTGGAGTCACCTTGCCCAGGGCCACCGAGGTGGGGACATCAGTGTCACCTCTGCATGGTGTGACTGGTCCTTCCCTGCCATGGGTCATGTCCCCATGGCCTCCAAACCTGGTGGTGCTGGGCTGGATGGGCAGAAGAGATGATGAAGCCACCTTGGCTGGCTGCAGGAGCACGGAATTGTCCAGAATTGTCCAGTTGTCCATCCCAATTGTCCCTTGTTGTCCTCCATGGTGGCCTCCAGCTGTTGGTGACTCCACCTCCTGGGGTGACATCCAGAAGCTGTGATGGTGCCAGCAGGAGGAGGACACAGGTCCACAGAGGTCCTCTGGGTCCTTTTGTCCATCCCAATTGTCCCTTGTTGGTCTCCTCCATGGTGGCCACCATCTGCTGAGGTGACATCCACCAGCTGTACTGGTGCCAGCAGGAGGAGGACGCTGCGTTCCTCTGGGTCCATCCCAACTGTCCCTTGTTGGTCTCCTCCATGGTGGCCACCAGCTTTTGGTGACTCCACCTCCTGGGGTGACATCCACCAGCGCCACACGGGTCCACAGAGGTCCTCTGGGTCCTTCCCACTGGCCGCTCTGCCGAGGTCAAACCATGAGCATCTCCTGTCCCTCAGGATGTTCAGAAGGACCATCCATGTTCCTCACGGCTTGGAGGAGCCACCACCCTCCTCCTGTGGCCACTCCTGGAAGGTGATTGGGTGTCCTGGGGGGCTCTTAAGGGTGGGCGTGTCCCCAAAATATGGGAGGAACCCAAAGCCACTCCCACTTTGTTCCCCCCCAAGTTCTTCTGGCCAAGAGTGGGGACAGCCTGGCTGTCACTCATCCCCACTGTCCCCTCCCTCCCTCCTGCAGCCAATCGGTGCCGGGCCCGCCTCGGTGCCGGCCAATCGCGCGGCACCTGGCCGTGGTGGGACTGAGGAGAAGCTCCTGGAGAGGACGAGGCTGGTGGGAAACCTCGGAATGCTGCGGCGGTTGGGTGGGTGGCGGGTGGGTGGGTTGGTTGGTTGGTTGGTTGATTGGTTTGTTGGTTGATTGGTTGATTGATTGATTGATTGATTGATTGGTTTGTTGGTTGATTGGTTGATTGATTGATTGATTGATTGGTTTGTTGGTTGATTGGTTGATTGATTGATTGATTGATTGGTTTGTTGGTTGATTGGTTGATTTGTTGGCTGGTTGACTGATTAATTGATTGGCTGATTGGTTTGTCAGATCAATTAATTGGTTGGTTGGTTTGTTATTTGATTGATTGGTTGATTAGTTTGTCAGATCAATTAATTGGTGGGTTGGTTGAATGGTTGGTTGGTCGGTTGATTGACTGATTTGTTGATTGATTGGCTGATTGTTGGCTGGTTGATTGATTGATTGGCTGATTGGTTTGTCAGATCAATTAATTGGTTGGTTTGTTATTTCATTGATTGGTTGATTAGTTTGTCAGATCAATTAATTGGTGGGTTGGTTGATTGATTGGTTGGTCGGTTGATTGACTGATTTGTTGATTGATTGGTTGATTGCTTTTTTGGATCAATTCATTGGTTGGTTGGTTTCTCTCTTCGTTTCTCCACTTATCAGTGAGTTGACTGATCAGCTTGTTGGCTGATTTATTGGTTGGATGATTGATTTGTTGGTTGATTGATTGATTGATTGATTGGTTTGTTGTTGATTGATTTGTTGATTGATTGGTTGATTGCTTTTTCGGATCAATTCATTGGTCGGTTGGTTGGTTGGTTGGTTTCTCTGTTGGTTTCTCCACTTGTCAGTTGGTTGATTGATCAGCTTGTTGGCTGATTGGTTGATTGATTGATTGATTTGTTGATTGGTTGATTGGTTTGTTAGATCAATTCATTGCTTGGTTGGTTGGTTCATTGATTGGTTGATTGATTGGTTGATTGCTTTTTTGGATCAATTCATTGGTTGGTTGGTTTGTTGGTTGGTTTCTCTGTTGGTTTCTCCACTTGTCAGTTGGTTGATTGATCAGCTTGTTGGCTGATTTATTGGCTGGATGATTGGTTGGTTGGTTGATTGATTGATTTGTTGATTGGTTGATTGGTTTGTCAGATCAATTCATTGCTTGGTTGGTTGGTTCATTGATTGGTTGATGGATTGGTTTACTGGTTGTTTCATTGATTGGCTTATTCATTGATTGGTTTGTTGATTGATCTGTTGGTTGGTTGTTTGATTGATTGAGCCTTTGATTGGCTGGTTGATTGGTTGATTGGTTTGTTGGTTGGTTCATTGATTAACCTGTTGGTTAGTTGAGTTGACTGATTGGTTTACTGGTTGTTTCATTGGTTGGTTTGTTGATTGAGCCATTGGTTGTCTGATTGGTTTACTGGTTGGTTGATTGGTTTGCTGATTGATCTGTTGGTTAATTGATTAATTGAGCCGTTGGTTGGTTGGTTGACTGATTGGTTTACTGATTGGTCTATCAGTTGGTTGGTTTGTTGATTGATCTGTTGGTTGATTTGTTGATTGATTGATTGATTGATTGATTGAGCCATTGCTTGATTGGCTCATTGATTTATTGGCTGGTCCATTTTTTGATCTGTTGCTCAATCAATCAATCAATCAATCACTCCATCAGCACTGCCACGGTTGATTGGTTTGTTGATTCATCTATTGGTTGGTTGATTGATTGAACCATTGCTTGGTTGGTTGACTGATTGGTTTATTGGTTGTTTCATTGATTGGCTTATTCATTGATTGGATTGTCGATTGATCTATTGGTTGGTTGGTTGGTTGAGCCATTGGTTGGTTGGTTTGTTGATTTATTGGCTGCTCCATTTTTCAACCTGTTGCTTGATCAATCAATCAATCAACCAATCAACCAATCAATTGATCAATCACTCCATCAGCACAACCATGGTTGATTGGTTTGTTGATTGATCTATTGGTTGGTCAGTTGATTGATTGATTGAGCCATTTTTTCATTGGTTTATTGGCTGGTCTGTTTTTTGATCTGTTACTCCATCGATCCATCCATCAATCAATCAATCTCTCCATCAGCACTGCCATGGTTGATTGGTTGTTGATTGATCTATTGGTTGGTTGGTTGCCTGACTGGTTTATTGGTTGGTTTGTTGGTTGATTGGTTTCTTGATTGATCAGTTGGTTGGTTGACTGATTGGTTTAGTGATTGGTCTGTCAGTTGATTGGTTTGTTGATTGATCAGTTGGTTGGTTGATTGATTGATTGATTGATTGATTGATTGAGCCATTGGTTGGTTGGTTGCTTCATTGGTTTTTTGGCTGGTCGGTTTGTTGGCTGATTGGTTTGTTTGATTGATCTATTCATTGATTGATTAATTGAGCCATTGGACCATTGCTTGATTGGCTGGTCCATTTTTCAATCTGTTGCTCAATCAATCCATCCATCAATCGATCGATCACTCCATCAGCACTCCCATGGTTGATTGGTTGTTGATTGATCTGTTGGTTGATTGACTGATTGATTGATTGAGCCATTGGTTTTTTGGATGGTTGGTTTGTTGGCTGATTGATTTGTTGATTGATCATATGGTTGCTTGGCTGATTGAGCCATTAGCTCATTGGTTCATTGATTTATTGGCTGCTCCATTTTTGGACCTGTTGCTCGATCAATCAATCAGTCAATCAATGACTCCATCAACACTGCCACGGTTGATTGATTTGTTGATTGATTGATTGATTGATTGAGCCATTAGCTGGTTGACTGATTGGTTTATTGGTTGGCTTGTTGGCTGATTGGTTTATTGATTGATCTATTGGTTGGCTGATTGATTGATTCAGCCATTGTTGCACTGGTTCATTGGTATATTGGCTGCTCCATTTTTCAACCTGTTGCTCAGTCGATCAATCAATCAATCAATCAATCATTCCATCAGCACTCCCATGGTTGATTGGTTGTTGATTCATCTATTGGTTGATTGATTAATTGAGCCAGTGGTTGGTTGGTTGGTTGCCTGATTGGTTTATTGGTTTGTTTGTTGGTTGACTGGCTTGTTGATTGATCAGTTGGTTGATTGATTGATTGATTGATTGAGCCATTGGTTGGTTGGTTGGTTGGTTGATTGGTTTGTTGATTGATCTATTGGTTGGTTGATTGATTGATTGAGCCATTGGTTGGTTGGTTGGTTGATTGGTTTGTTGATTGATCTATTGGTTGATTGATTGATTGATTGAGCTATTGGTTGGTTGGTTGGTTGGTTGATTGGTTTGTTGACTGATCTATTGGTTGATTGATTGATTGATTGAGCTATTGGTTGGTTGGTTGGTTGGTTGGTTTGTTGATTGATCTACTGGTTGGTTGATTGATTGATTGATTGAGCCATTGGTTGGTTGGTTGGTTGATTGGCTTGTTGATTGATCTGTTGGTTGGTTGATTGATTAATTGAGCCATTGGTTGGTTGGTTGGTTGACTGATTGATTTATTGGTTGGTTTGCTGGTTGATGGTTTGTTGATTGATTGATTGATTGAGCCATTGCTTGATTGGTTCATTGAATTATTGGCTGCTCCATTTCTCTATCAGTTGACCAACCAACCAACCAACCAACCAACCAATCGATCCCTTACTCACCCCCCCCTGTGTCCCGCAGTCGGAGGACCTGGGCGCGTGCGCGCCGTTCGAGGGCGGCCGGCCGGCGCGCGCCATGATGCCGAGCGCCAGCTGCGTCTTCCCCACGTTCACGCTGCGCAAGCCGTCCTCGGAGACGGACATTGAGAACTGGGCCTCCAAGCACTTCAACAAGCACACGCAGGGCCTCTTCCGCCGCAAGGTCTCCATCGCCAACATGCTGGCCTGGAGCAGCGAGTCCATCAAGAAGCCCATGATCATGACCAACGACCGCAACGTCAAGAAGGAGGCGTGCGAGATCTTCAAGCTCATCCAGATGTACATGGGCGACCGGCGCGCCAAGACGGACCAGCTCAGCGTGGCCTTGGAGGTGGCCACCAAGGGGTGGAGCGTGCAGGGGCTGCGGGACGAGCTCTACATCCAGCTGTGCCGGCAGACCACCGAGAACTTCCGCTACGAGAGCCTGGCGCGCGGCTGGGAGCTCATGGCCATCTGCTTGGCCTTCTTCCCGCCCACGCCCAAGTTCCACTCCTACCTTGAGGGGTACATCTACCGGCACATGGACCCGGTGAACGACACCAAAGGTGAGTGAGGAGCCGCGGCGCGGTGCACTCTGGGGTGGTCCTCCGTGCGTGGGAGGGTCTCCAGGCCAGGTTGGATGGGGATTAGAGAGAGAGATGGGACAGCAGGAGGTGTCCCTGGATGGTCTTTGGGGTCACTTCCAGCCCGAACCATTCCACGATTCCATTGATTTGGTTCCTTTCCTCTTGGATGAGTCTCCTGGTGGAAAGGTGGATGAGGAACCCATGCAGAACATCTCCCGGAGGTGCACCCGGCACTGTGGGACCTTTCCCAACCTTCTCCTTCCCAGAATCCAACAGGAACTGAGCTTTGACACCTTTGCTGTGGGATCGGTGTCATCACCACACCTGGAACTTCTCCCATCCCCTCAAGTTCCTTCCAACCCAAACCATCCCATGATTCCATGGTTCCACCATTCCCACCTCCAGATGTTTCTTCTCAAGTAGCTTTGGACCCAAACCATTCCATGATTCCATGTCCCAACCCGTTGATTTGGTTCCTTTCTTCTTGGATGAGTCTCCTGGTGGAAAGGTGGATGAGGAACCCATGCAGAACATCTCCCGGAGGTGCACCCGGTGCTGTGGGACCTTTCCCACCCTTCTCCTTCCCAGAATCCCACAGGAACAGAGCTTTGACACCTTTGCTGTGGGATCGGTGTCACCTCTGTTCCTGGAACTTCTCCCATCCCCTCAAGTTCCTTCCAACCCAAACCATCCCATGATTCCATGGTTCCACCATTCCCACCTCCAGATGTTTCTTCTCAAGTAGCTTTAGACCCAAACCTTTCCATGATTCCATGTCCCAACCCGTTGCTTTGGTTCCTTTCTTCTTGGATGAGTCTCCTGGTGGAAAGGTGGATGAGGAACCCATGCAGAACATCTCCTGGAGGTGCACCCGGTGCTGTGGGGCCTTTCCCACCCTTCTCCTTCCCAGAATCCCACAGGAGTTCCAAGAGGAACTGAGCTTTGACACCTTTGGGGGATCAGTGTCACCACCACACTTGGAACTTCTCAAGTTCCTTCCAATCCATCCCATGATTCCATGGTTCCATCATTCCCACCTCCAGATGTTTCTTCTCAAGTAGCTTTGGACCCAAACCATTCCATGATTCCATGTCCCAACCCGTTGATTTGGTTCCTTTCCTCTTGGATGAGTCTCCTGGTGGAAAGGTGGATGAGGAACCCATGCAGAACATCTCCCGGAGGTGCACCTGGTGCTGTGGGACCTTTCCCACCCTTCTCCTTCCCAGAATCCAACAGGAACTGAGCTTTGACACCTTTGCTGTGGGATCGGTGTCACCTCTGTTCCTGGAAATTCTCCCATCACCTGAAGTTCCTTCCAACCCAAACCATCCCATGATTCCATGGTTCCACCATTCCCACCTCCAGATGTTTCTTCTCAAGTAGCTTTGGACCCAAACCATTCCATGATTCCATGTCCCAACCCGTTGATTTGGTTCCTTTCCTCTTGGATGAGTCTCCTGGTGGAAAGGTGGATGAGGAACCCATGCAGAACATCTCCCGGAGGTGCACCTGGTGCTCTGAGGCTTTCCCCACCATTTTCCTTCCTGGAAATCCAACAGGAGATCCAAGAGGAAATGAGCTTTGACACCTTTGCTGTGGGATCATCTTCACCTCTGCTCCTGGAACTTCTCAAGTTCCTTCCAACCCAAACCATTCCAGGATTCCATGGTTTCCATCATTCCCACCTCCAGATGTTTCTTCTCCAATAGCTTTGGATCCAAAATTCCAGGATTCCATGGTTTCCATCATTCCCACCTCCAGATGTTTCCTTTCCAGTAGCTTTGGATCCATGATTTCATTATTTCCATCATTCCCACCTCCAGATGTTTCTCCTCAAGCATCTTTGGATCCAGAATTCCAGGATTCCATGGTTCCACCATCATTCCCACCTCCAGATGTTTCTTCTTTGGACCCAGAATTCCAGGATTCCATGGTTCCACCATCATTCCCACCTCCAAATGTTTCCTCTCCAGTAGCTTTGGGTCCAAAATTCCAGGATTCCATGGTTTCCATCATTCCCCCCTCCAGATGCTCCTTCTCCAGTAGCTTTGGATCCACAATTCCAGGATTCCATGGTTTCCCTCATTAACATCTCCAGATGTTTCTCCTCAATAGCTTTGGATCCAAAATTCCAGGATTCCATGGTTTCCATCATTCCCACCTCCAGATGTTTCTCCTCAAGTAGCTTTAGATCCAAAATTCCAGGATTCCATGTTTTCCCTCACTAACATCTCCAGATGTCTCCTCTCAAGAAGCTCTGGGCCCAAAATTTGACAGAAATTTGGGAATTTCAGGAGGTCCTCTCCCGCCTTGGGATTGGTTGTCCCAAACCCTTCACCCTCTGGAGGTCCCCACGACTCGATGTCACCTCCTGGTGGGTCTTGGATCAGGTGGGATTGGGAATCCTGGAGGATTTGGGATTTTGGGGATTTTGGATCCCAAATTTCTCCCGGGGTTCCGAGATGTCCTTCAGCTCCCGGAGGAACATCCATGGGGGACACCAGGAGCTGGTCCCACCCCAGGTGGCCACGGAAGGTGGAGAAGACCCCGAGTTTGGATCCCAAATTTCTCCTGGGGGTTTGAGGTCCCCTTCAGCTCCTGGAGGAACATCCATGGGGACACCAGGAGCTGGTCCCACCCCAGGTGGCCACGGAAGGTGGAGAAGACCCCGTGGGACATCCCGGGGATGCCGGCATTGGTCGCGTTGGTCCCACCAGAGGTGCCAAAGTCATTTCCCGCCAAAGTCGAAGCCCCGCCCCCAATCCCCTCCCAGCCAATCAGATTTCGTTGTCTTTGTGTTGATTGGTTTCATGGTCGGCGTTGATTTGTTTGAATTTGCATTTTGAGTCCGTCTCATTTGGTTAAATTTGCATTTCCGTTGTCATTTTAATTGTGCTTTTGTCTTTAATTTTATTTTTATTTTTTCCTTTCATTTTCAGTTTTAAATAATTTCGTTTCAATTTAATTTTAATTTTAATTTTAGATTTCATTTTAATTTTAATTTTATTTGAAATTCAATTTTAATTCTAATTCTAATTCATTTTATTTTCCTTAATTTCAGTTTTACTTATAATTTTTTCTATTTTTAATTTATAATTTAGTTTATATCTTATTTATATTATTTAATTTTCCTACTTTATTTTCCATTTTAATTTATTTCCATGGTATTATCAAATTTCATCTTTATTTTCTCTTAATTATTTTAATTATTAATTTTCTTTTTAATTTTCTTTATTATTTTTAATATCTATTTTATTTTTATTTTCATTTTTTATTCCTTTTCCATTAAACTTTGACACTTTTCCCAAGGTTTTAATCTTTGCTTACTTAATTTTGCTTTATTATCTTTTTAATTTTTTAAAATTAATTTTATTTACGGATTTTTTTATTTTTCTGTTTTCATTTTATTTTAATTTTGTATTTTTATTTTTATTTAATCTCTTTATTCTCATTCCCATTTCCACTTCAATGTTTTTCCATTTCCACTTTCATTTCCTTTCAAATTTTATTTCCATTTTATTTGTCCATTTTCCTTTCAGTTTTTCCTTTAATTCATTTTCTTTTTTGATTTTTATTTAATTCTTATTTCTTTTTTTAATTTCAATTTTCCTTTAATTCTTCCTTTAACTTAATTTAATTTTATTTTTTAAATTTTAAATTTAATTTTATTTTTTGATGTTTTAATTTTATTTTTTTAATTTTAAATTTAACTTTATTTTTTGATGTTTTAATTTTATTTATTTTAATTTTAAATTTAATTTTATTTTTTGATGTTGTAACTTCAGTTAGAACTTGAATTGTTAACTTTAATTCATTTCCTGTTTAATTTGATTTTGGTTTCAGATTTTAATTTCGTTTTCTTGTTATTTTATTGTAATTTCAAATGTTGTTTTTGTTCTATATTAGAATTTAATTTCAAGTTTTCTTTTCAGTTTTCATTCAATTTCAAATTTTATTTCACTTCAGGTTTCAAATTTGATTTTCATGTAAATTTTTATTTTAGTGCTACTTCCCATTTCATTTCAAATTTTAAATTCCAATTTCAATTTCAATTTTCATTTTTCATTTTAAATTCAATTTCAAATTTCCATCTCAATTTCCATTTGGCTTCAAATTTTAATTCCAGTTTCATGTATTTCAATTTTTTCCTATTTTAATTTCAATTGTAATTTTAATTTAATTTTCTCTTTCAATTTAATTTTAATTTATTTTTTAGATTTTATTTTAAATTTTTAGATTTAATATTAATTTCAATTGTGATTTCAGTTTTTATTTCGAAGTTTTCTACATTAATTTCAATTGTAATTTTAGATTTAATTAAATGTTTGTTTTAATTTCAATTTAATTTGGTTTATTAATTTTTATTTTTATTTTTACTTTTACTTTTCTTTCCATCTCAATTTATTTTTTCTAATTTATTTTAATCATCATTTTAAATTTAATATTTTGCTTTAATTTCAATTAAATTTAATTATTTAATTTTGAAATTTAAAAATATATTTAATTTCAAATTCGATTTTTAATTTCAATTATAATTTAAAATTTTATTTAATTTTTTATTATTTTTTTAATTTTAATAATAGTTTTCATTTTAATTTTTATTTTCATTTCAATTATAACTTTTAATTCCTTTAATTTTTGTTTTCATTTCAGTTTTATTTTGAATAATTTTAAGTTTTACTTAAATTTAATTTATTAAATTTCACTTTCAATTTAATTTTTGAATTTAAATTTAAATTTCATTTTTAATTTAAAATGTAATTTAATTTTTTATTTTAATTTTTATTTCAATTTAATTTTTTTAATTTTAATTTTAATTTCGATTTTTAATTTTAATTTTAATTGTAGTTCTAATTTTAAGTTTCAATTTCAATTTTAATTTCATTTTTGGAATTTTAATTTCAATTTCAATTTTTATTTTTATTTTTAGTTTAATTTTAAGTTTCAATTTCAATTTTAATTTAATTTTCATTTTCAATTTCAATTTCAATTTTTTTTTAAATTTTTAATCTAATTTTAATTTTTTTCATTTTAATTTTAATTTTAATTTAAGTTTTAACTTAAATTTAATTCAGTTTTAAATTTTAATTTTAATATCAATTTAATTTTTTTAATTTTAATTTTGATTTTCATTTAATTTTTTTATTTTAATTTCAATTTTATTTTCCATTTCAACTTCAATTTTAATTTTAATTTTAATTTTAATTCTATTATTAATTTTATTTTATTTTCAATCTAATTTTATTTTTTTAATTTTAATTTTAATTTTAAGTTTTAACTTAAATGTAATTCAGTTTTAAATTTAGTTTTTAAATTTTAATTTTCATTTCAATTTAATTTTTTAATTTAAATTTAAATTTCAATTTAAATTTTGTTATTAATTTTATTATATTTTCAATTTAATTTTAATTTTAATTTTAATTTTAATTTTATTATTAATTTTATTTTATTTTCAATCTAATTTTAATTTTAGTAATTTTAATTTAAGTTTTCACTTAAATTCAATTCAGTGTTAAATTTAATTTTTTAAATTTCAATTTTATTTTCCATTTCAATTTCAATTTCAATTTCAATTTTTAATTGTATTACTTATTTTATTTTATTTTCAATCTAATTTTAATTTTTAAATTTAAATTTTAATTTTAATTTTAATTTAAGTTTTAACTTAAATTGAATTCAGTGTTAAATTTAATTTTTTAAATTTTAATTTTGAATTTAAATTTTATTTTCCATTTCAATTTCAATTTTAATTTTAATCTTAATTTTAATTTTATTATTAACTTTATTTTATTTTCAATCTAATTTTAATTTTAATTTTAATTTTAATTTTAATTTTAATTTTAATTTTAGTTTTAACTTAAATTGAATTCAGTGTTAAATTTAATTTTTTAAATTTTAATTTTAACATCAATTTAATTTTTTTCATTTTAAATTTCAATTTTATTTTCCATTTCAACTTCAATTTTAATTTTAATCTTAATTTTAATTTTATTATTAATTTTATTTTATTTTCAATCTAATTTTAATTTTAATTTTAATTTTAATTTTAATTTTAATTTTAATTTAAGTTTTCACTTAAATTCAATTCAGTGTTAAATTTAATTTTTTCAAATTTTCATTTTCGCCTCCGCTTAATTTTCTTTTTGATTTTCATTTGATTTGAATTTGGGTTTCATTTCCATTTCCGTCTCCGTGCCCGTGCCCGTGCCCGTCCGTGCCCGCGGTTCCGGCGCCCCCCCAGTGTCGCGGCACCTGCGGCAGCTGCTGGCCGCGAGCGCCCAGAGGAAACCCAAACTGCGCAAGAAACCAAAGGCGCGGAGCCTCGAGAGCCCCGGTAGGGACAAGGGACGCGCGGCTCCCGCGCCGCTGCGGGGGCTCCGCAATTCATTAATTATTAATGAACCGGGGCAATTAATAACGGGCAGCATCCGCTTGGCGTCGTTTGTTTAATAGTGTTAGTATTAGCGGTGTTAGTGTTGGGATTAATAGAAGAGTTAGTAGCATTAGTATTGGTATTGGTATTGGTATTGGTATTGCATTAATTGCGGTAATTAATAACGGTCAGGTAGACTTGGTGTCGTTTGTTTAATAATATTAGTATTAGCGGTGTTAGTGTTGGGATTAATAGTAGCGTTAGTAGTATAAGCATTGGTATTGGTATTGGTATTGGTATTGGTATTGCATTAATTGCGGTAATTAATAACGGTCAGGTAGACTTGGTGTCGTTTGTTTAATAATATTAGTATTAGCGGTGTTAGTGTTGGGATTAATATTAGCGTAAGTAGTATTAGTATTAGAGTAGTGTTAGTATCGGTATCGGTATTAGTACTAGTATTAGTATTAGTATTGCATTAATTGGGGTAATTAATAACGATCAGGTAGACTTGGTGCCGTTTATTTAATAATATTAGTATTATTAGTATTAGTGTTGGTATTAATATTAGCGTTAGTAGTATTAGTATTACAGTAGTGTTAGTACGGGTATCGGTATTAGTATTAGTATTAGTATTAGTATTAGTATTGCATTAATTGGGCTAATTAATAACGATCAGGCAGACTTGGTGTCATTTATTTAATAATATTAATATTATTCGTGTTGGTATTAATATTAGCGTAAGTAGTATTAGTATTAGAGTAGTGTTAGTATCTGTATCGGCATTGGTATCGGTATCGGTATTAGTATTAGTATTAGTATTAGTATTGCGTTAATTGGGGTAATTAATAACGGTCAGGTAGACTTGGTGCTGTTTATTTAATAATATTAGTATTATTAGTATTAGTGTTGGTATTAATGTTAGCGTAAGTAGTATTAGTATTAGAGTAGTGTTAGTATCGGTATCGGTATCAGTATTAGTAATAGTATTAGTGTTAGTATTGCATTAATTGGGGTAATTAATAACGGTCAGGTAGACTTGGTGTCAATTATTTGATAATATTATTAGTATTAGTATTAGTGTTGATATTAATATTAGCGTAAGTAGTATTAGTATTAGAATAGTGTTAGTTTCTGTATCCGTATTGGTATCGGTATCAGTATTAGTATTATTATTAGTATTGCATTAATTGAGGTAATTAATAACGGTCAGGTAGACTTGGTGTCATTTATTTAACAATATTAATATTAGCAGTATTAGTGTTGGGATTAATATTAGCGTTACTAGTATTAGCATTGGTATTGGTATTGGTATTGGTATTGGTATTGGTATTGGATTAATTGGGGTAATTAATAACGGTCAGGTGGACTTGGTGCCGTTTATTTAATAATATTAATATTATTAGTATTTGTGTTGGTATTAATATTAGCGTGAGTAGTATTAATATTAGAGTAGTGTTAGTACGGGTATCGGTATTAGTATTAGTATTAGTATTAGTATTAGTATTGCATTAATTGGGGTAATTAATAACGGTCAGGTAGACTTGGTGTCGTTTATTTAATAATAATATTATTATTAGTATTAGTGTTGGGATTAATATTAGCGTAAGTAGTATTAGTATTAGAGTAGTACTAGTATCGGTATAGGTATCGGTATCAGTATTAGTATTGAATTAATTGGGGTAATTAATAACGGTCAGGTAGACTTGGTGTCGTTTATTTAATAATTTTATATTATTAGCATTAGTGTTGATATTAATCATAGCGTTAGTAGTATTAGCATTAGTATTGGTATTGGCATTGGTATTGGTATAGTATTGGTATTAGTATTGCGTTAATTGGGGTAATTAATAATGGTCAGGTACACGTGGTGTCGTTTATTTAACAATATTAATATTAGCAGTGTCAGTGTTGGGATTAATAGTAGCGTTAGTAGTATTAGTATTGGTATTGGTATTGGTATTAGTATTGCGTTAATTGGGGTAATTAATAACGGTCAGGTAGACTTGGTGCCGTTTATTTAATGAAATTAATATTATTAGTATTAGTGTTGGTATTGATATTAGCATAAGTAGTATTAGAGTACTGTTAGTATCGGTATCAGTATTAGTATTAGTATTACTATTAGTATAAGTATTACATTTATTGGGGTAATTAATAATGGTCAGGTAGACTTGGTGTCATTTATTTAATAATATTAATATTATTAGTATTAGTGTTGATATTAATATTAGCGTCAGTAGTATAAGCATTGGTATTGGTATTGGTATTAGTATTGCATTAATGGGGTAATTAATAACAGTCAGGTAGACTTGGTGCCATTTATTTAATAATATTGATATTATTAGTATTAGTGTTGGTACTAATATTAGCGTTAGTAGTATTAGTATTAGAGTAGTGTTAGTATCGGTATCAGTATCGGTATTAGTATTAGTATTAGTATTAGTATTGCATTAATTGAGGTAATTAATAATGGTCAGGTAGACTTGGTGTCATTTATTTAATATTATTATTAGTAGTATTAGTGTTGATATTAATATTAGCGTAAGTAGTATTAGTATTAGATTAGTATTAGTATTAGTATTGCATTAATTGGGGTAATTAATAACGGTCAGGTAGACTTGGTGTCGTTTATTTAACAATATTAATATTAGCAGTATTAGTGTTGGGATTAATATTAGCGATAGTAGTATTAGCATTGGTATTGGTATTGGTATTGGTATTGGATTAATTGGAGTAATTAATAATGGTCAGGTAGACTTGGTGCCATTTATTTAATAATATTATTAGTATTAGTATTGGTGTTGGAATTAATATTAGCGTAAGTAGTATTAGTATTAGAGTAGTGTTAGTATCGGTATCGGTATCAGTATTAGCATTAGCATTAGTATTAGTATTGCATTAATTGGGGTAATTAATAACGGTCAGGTAGACTTGGTGTTGTTTATTTAATAATATTAATATTATTAGTATTAGTGTTGATATTAATATTAGCGTTAGTAGTATTAGCATTGGTATTGGTATTGGCATTGGTATTGGTATAGTATTGGTATTAGTATTGCGTTAATTGGGGTAATTAATAACGGTCAGGTAGACTTGGTGTCGTTTATTTAAAAATATTTGTATTATTAGTATTAGTGTTGGTATTAATATTAGCTTAAGTAATATTAGTATTAGAGTAGTGTTAGTATCGGTATCGGTATTAGTATTAGTATTAGTATTGCATTAATTGGGGTAATTAATAACGGTCAGGTAGACTTGGTGTCGCTTTTTTAATAATATTAATATTATTAGTATTAGTGTTGGTATTAATGTTAGCGTAAGTAGTATTAGTATTAGAGTATTGTTGGTATCGGTATCGGTGTTAGTATTAGTATTAGTATTAGTATTGCATTAATTGGGGTAATTAATAATGGTCAGGTAGACATGGTGTCATTTATTTAATAATATTAATATTAATAGTATTACTGTTGTTACTAATATTAATGTTAGTAGCATTGGTATTGGTACTAGTATTGCATTAATAGGGGTAATTAATAATGGTCAGGTAGACTTGGTGTCATTTATTTAATAATATTAATATTATTAGTATTAGTGTTGATATTAATATTAGCGTTAGTAGTATTAGCATTAGTATTGGTATTGGTATTGGTATTAGTATTGCATTAATAGGGGTAATTAATAACGGTCAGGTAGACTTGGTGTCATTTATTTAATAATATTAATATTATTAGTATTAGTGTTGATATTAATGTTAGAATTCGTAGTATTAGTATTAGAGTAGTATTAGTATTGGTAATAGTATTAGTGTTAGCCTTGGCATTAGTAATAGGATTTGTAGTTGTATTAGTATTGCATTAATAGGGGTAATTAATAACGGTCAGGTAGACATGGTGTCATTTATTTATTAATATTAATAATATTACTATTAGGGTTGATGTTTATATTAGCATTATTAGTATCAGCATTAGTATTAATATTAGTATTGGTGTGGGTATGGGCATTAGTGTTAATATTCATATTGGTATTAGTATTCCTATTAGTATTAGTATTGGTATTAGTATTAGTATTGGTATTGCTATTAGTATTAGTATTATTGCATTAATTGGGGTAATTAATTGGGGTCAGAGAGAGTTGGTGTCATTTAGTTAATAATAATAGCAGTAGTAGTAGCAGTAGTAGTGTTGGTATTAATATTAGCACTAGTATTATTAGTTTTGATATAAGTTTTGATATTAATATTATTAATTATTGTAAGTTATACTCTTAATTACCCCAAATAATTGTATTATTTAGGGGAATTAATAGGGATGAGATAGACTTGTGTAATTTATCTAATATTATTAATTTGGTAGCATTAGTGGTATTACTGTTGGCATTAATATTAGCGTTAATAGTATTAGTATTAGTAGGAATATTATCACTATATTAATTGGGGTAATTAATAGGGGTCCGATAGAGTTGGTGTCATTTAGGTAATAATATTATTGTTGACATTAATATTATTAGTGTTGGTCTTATGAGTAGCGTATTATTAGGATTGGTGTTAGTATTAATATTATCATTGCATTAATTGGAGTAATTAATAGGGGTCAGATAGATTTGGTGTCATTTATTTAATCTTATTATTATCTTTGATATTAATAGCATTAGTGTTGGTATTAATATTAGCATTTTATTAGTAGTATTGGTATTCATAGTAATATTATTTATGCATCAATTGGGGTAATTAATAGGGGTCAGATAGACTTGGTGTCGTTTATTTAATCTTATTATTATCTTTGATATTAATAGCATTAGTGCTGGTATTAATATTAGCATTTTATTAGTACTATTGGTATTCATAGTAATATTATTTATGCATTAATTGGGGTAATTAATAGGGGTCAGATAGACTTGGTGTCGTTTAGGTAATAATACTATTTATATTATTAGTATCAGTGTTGGTATTAGCGTTAGTATTATTAGCATTATTATTACTATGGCATTAATTGGGGTAATTAATAGGGATGAAATAGAGTTAGTGGAATTTATGTAACAACATTAATTAATATTAGTAGTATTATTGTTAGTATCAATATTAGCGTTAGTATTATTAGAATTGGTATTTGTATTAATATTGTTATTATGTTAATTGGGGTAATTAATAGGGGTCAGATAGAGTTGGTGTCATTTAATTAATAATAATATTAGTTATAGTATTGGTAGCATTAATGTTGGTATTAATATTAGCTTTAGTATTATTAGTTTTGGTATTAGTATTAATATTATTATTGCATTAATGGGGGTAATTAATAGGGATTAAATAGAATTGGTGGAATTGATGCAGTAATGATATTACTATTAGTATTAGTAGTATTAGTGTTGGATCAATATTAGTGTTAGCATTATTAGTGCTGGTATTAGTATTAATATTAATATTGTAGTAATTGGGGTAATTAATAAGGCTGAGATAGACTTGGTGTCATTTATGTAATAATATCATTATTAATAACATTATTCATATTATTAGTACTAGTATTGGTATTAATATTAGGGTTAGTATTATTCATTTTGGAATCAGTATTAATATTATTATTACATTAATTTGGGTAATTAATAGGGACGAGATAGAGTTGGTACCGTTTAGGTAATAATAGTAGTAGTATTGGTATTAATATTAGCATTAGTATTATTAGTATTGGTATAACTGGTAATATTATTATTATATTAATTGGGGTAATTAATCAGGTTGAGATACAGTTGGTGTCATTTAGGTAACAATATTATTATTATTGATATTATTAGTATCAGTGTTGGCATTAATATTAGCATTAGTATTATTAGTGTTGGTATTGGTATTAATGCTATTATTGCATTAATTGGGGCAATTAATAGGGGTCAGATAGAGTTGGTGTCACTTATTTAGTAATAACATTAATAACATTATTAGTATTATTAGTATTAGTGTTGATATTAATATAGCATTAGTATTGTTCATATTGGTATTCGTATTAATATAATTATTGTATTAATTATGCAATTAATAGGGGTCAGATAGGGTATTATTAATGGTAATATTAGTGTTGGTGTTAATATTAGCCTTAGCATTATTAGGATAGGTATCAATAATAATATTATTATTGCATTAATTGGGGTAATTAATAGGGGTCAGATAGAGTTGGTGTCACTCATTTAGTAATAACATTAATAACATCATTAGTATTAATAGTATTAGTGTTGATATTAATATAGCATTAGTATTGTTCATATTGGTATTCGTATTAATATGATTATTGTATTAATTATGCAATTAATAGGGGTCAGATAGGGTATTATTAATGGTAATATTAGTGTTGGTGTTAATATTAGCCTTAGCATTATTAGGATAGGTATCAATAATAATATTATTATTGCATTAATTGGGGCAATTAATAGGGGTCAGATAGAGTTGGTGTCACTCATTTAGTAATAACATTAATAACATCATTAGTATTAATAGTATTAGTGTTGATATTAATATAGCATTAGTATTGTTCATATTGGTATTCGTATTAATATGATTATTGTATTAATTATGCAATTAATAGGGGTCAGATAGGGTATTATTAATAGTAGTATTCGTGTTGGTGTTAATATTAGCCTTAGCATTATTAGTATAGGTATCAATAATAACATTATTATTGCATTAATTGGGGTAATTAATAGGGGTCAGATAGAGTTGGTGTCATTTATGTAATAATATTGAATTTAATAAGATTATTAATATTATTAATATTAATAATAATATTATTAAGGTATTAGCATCAATATTAGTATTGGTAGTATTCTTAGTATTAGCAGCAGAGTTACTATTAATATTAGTACTAATATTAGCGCATTAATTGGGCTAATTAATAGCGGTCAGCAAGAGTTGGTATCATTTAGCTAATATAATATTGATTATTATTTGTAATATTTATAATGGTAATAATTATTAAAAGTCATTAATAAGTATGAATATATAATGTTCCATATAACTTTAATATTAAATATATAACTATTTAATTATTAATATTCATTAACACATACAATATTTATAAATCCATCCGTTTATTATAATTCATCAAGGAAATGAAATTTAATTAAATAATTTTAATTATTTATTTACTACTTTAATTTAATTATACAGATGGTAGAATTAATCGAATTTGAATAATATAGTTAATTAATATGAACGTTATAATTTATTCCTATTATTTATAATAATTGAAGTAATTATTTATTAATTGAATTAATTAATGTCATTAATCATAATTAATATGAATATTATAATTTATTCCTATTATTTATAATAATTGAAGTCATTGTTTATTAATTGAATTAATTAATGTCATTAATTTAATTAATTAGTGCAATTAATCAATTGATAAATGGCTGAAGGGCTGGGGGAGTTTGGGACCCTGGAGCCTGGGCCGGGCCCAGCAGGAGGAACCTCCAGGAGGAACCAAGGGAGGTCCTGGGGAGCTCCTGGGGGCGCCGCACCCTCAGGAACCGCGGATGGGTCCCACCACGTCCCACCAGGCACCACCACGTCCCACCAGGCACCACCAGGTCCCATTGGATCCCACCAGACACCACCAAATCCCACGAGGTCCCACCAGATACCACCAGACACCACCAGGTCCCACCAGGTCCCACCAGACACCACCAGGTCCCACCAGGTCCCATTGGATCCCACCATGTCCCACCAGGTCCCACCAGACACCACCAGGTCCCATTGGATCCCACCAGGTCCCACCAGGTCCCATTGGGTCCCACCAGGTCCCACCAAGCACCACCAGACACCACCAGGTCCCACCAGGTCCCACCACGTCCCAACAGGCACCACCAGGTCCCATTGGATCCCACCAGACACCACCAAATCCCACGAGGTCCCACCAGACA